>NW_017275130.1:342559-389733 GCF_001594065.2 Cyphomyrmex costatus
ATTTACTATTCTTAATATTATATATAAAAAGAAAAATATGTATAATAAAGAAAATTTTTTATAAATGTAGTTATATAACACTGTATAAGACTTTTAAGTTTTGGCTTGATTGTCATAGTAGTATTTTTCTTTAAATTGCTTTTAAGTGAGTTAAAAGCAGTAAATATAAATTATGAAATTCACAGCGTTGTTTATTTTATGCAATTCTCCTCGTACGACGGACGGATGCGCTTTTAAAATAACTGTATCATTAGAATTATTTACATCACTCTTTCGAGGAGTGACGTTAAGGTTCTTAGAGGTATTGTTCATCACTTCCAATGAAAATGTTATTTTTTTGTTTGTATTATTATTTATTTTAGATATATACTGATTCTTGAATAAAAAATTTTTACAAAATCTTCCGAAAGTGTTGATTATGCAAAATAAAGTTATATAATAATTGCCAGAAAATTCATAGGTATACACACTTTTCGAGTTTTGTTTGTTTAAATGAAGAAATATGTACCACAAGTTATTAACTTTGGATAAAACTATAGTCTACACATCAAACCAAAAAAATATGGAACATCTGAGAATGAGATTACGATGGTACAAGTGATGTCCAACTAACGAGACGTTACAAGTTGCGAAGATGTACAAAAGACAAGACAGACGTGTACCAAATTGGCTCAGGTAGAAAGTTTAAGAAGCACAAGAAAATTTTCTAAAGCGTTAAGAAGCTTGAGTGGTAATGGGAAGGGGATGGCTAAAGGTTTGTAGAGATGAGTTGGGGGAGACCCGAGATGAGAAACACAACTTACGTTAGATGCAGAAACAGAGAATACCACTAGAAATATTATTCACGAAGAAATATTATTCACGAAAGTTTAGTAATGCAAATAAATGAAATGTTGGAGATTGAGATAGATGAGAAGAGAATAATCCGACTATGATGATATCAGAATTAACGAAAAAACTGATATACAATATTTTGAAATACAATATTTTGTATTATTGTATTATTATATTATAGAATTTTTATACATTCAAGAAAATGTTATTTTATATTAATATTAAGGATTATATTAGAAAGTATAGCAGAAATATGTCGTCATGTTGAAAAAGTTTAAATATATAAATCTTTTTCTATGTGCAAATAATAAAATGTTACAGTAATATTATTCATAATTATTCATGCATGTACGTAAATGTTTCTTTATAAAGAAATCATTACTCTAGCAATTAGCCTTTAACGGTTACCTAACATTCATATCTCGCGTATAATATTTTTCTCTCACCTCGGCAGCGACAAATGCAGAGAAAATTTACCTCTACATTTTCCATCTTTTGACTGTCTCATTCTTTATCTCACTTATTTCCACTTCTCTCTCTCTCTCTCTCTCTCTCTCTCTATTACTCCTGCACTTCCCCTGCCTTCCTACCCCAACCACCTCTCCCTCTCTTCCTCCCTCCCTTCCTCTCTCCCAATCTCATTATGTTTCCTCCTTAATTATTTCTTTTTCTTGAACGCTATTAGCAACTTTCCGCCTGACTTAGTTGTCGCGCGGCTCAAACTTTCATTTATTCCACCTTTAATTCTCCTCTTAATAATAATACAGCTTCGGATGTAAGTATATCGATTGTAATACCGTCCATTTTAATCCTCGGCTAATTTTCACTTCCAAAAGATTTCAGATAATTAAAGATTTAACATTAAAAGAAGGCAGTCCGGAATGATTGATTTTCTCTCTCTCTCTGTCATGCTAGGTTGGCGAATTACGGCGCAAACCACGCTGTTATAAATAGGTTTCTTTCACGAAAATATTCCTCCTCTTAGAAATTAAACTGCTTGTATTTCATCATATAGAAAACTCGGTCAGGTTCTAATTAACATGACGTTTTTGTACATTCTATTTAAAACATCATATTTATTCAACAATTCTTTATTTGAATAATAACAGTCCTTACTATATTTTTTTAATATTATTAAATTTAGATTTGTTTTACTTCTTCAAATATAAAAGCAATTGTTTTCTAGTTATAACAATTTATTATTTATTATGTAGCAACATATTAGCGACAAATCTTATGTAATTAGTTTTATGCTTATTTTTTTGATAGACTTTGCTTGAATTAATTACATAACTAGTAACTAAAGAAAAGCATTTCTAATTTATACACATTTATTTATTACATTATATAATATTTATTATTTTTATTATCCATTTACTAAACTGTATTTTTAAATGTAATAAACTTATAATTTTTCATTTTTATCATATTAAATTGTTGATATAACTTCTTATTACATTAAAAAACGCATGAGAATTTAATATATTACTGTTATTTATAAATATCTACATAGGTATATAAATATAATCTGTAAACTATACGAATAATAAACGCATTATTTTATACAATATAGGATATTTTTTGTTAATACAATTTTTTACTCAATCTGTTACTTGCCAATAATTTAACGGAAGTTTCCAAAAAAAGAAAAGGAAAAACTAGAGAGTACACAATATCTATTGGAAAGGGTAGTTCAATGCGAATTACCAATCGATCTATGCCGGTAAGGTCCCATAGGTATAGATGCCCTCGAAGTAGGGTCTTTCTTTCTTTTTCTTCGTAGACGGGTGGTGGGTAGCATTAGCGTTAAGAGCAATAGAACAACGTGGCTACAGAGCGTGGCTTAAGGCGAGTCACCCCATACCATCCTCTGCCACAGCACCAGCAACGGTAGAAGCGACAAAAGCGGGGGAGGGTTGATTAATGGAAGGAGTAAAGTCGTCACCGAACAACCCTGGCAGGCAGGCGATCCTTCTCTTCTCCCTTACGCTTCAACCTCCTCTTTCCCACCCCATTCTCTACGTCCCTTACATTTCCGTCACTCCTATTGTTTCTCTCCTTTCCCTTCTGTATCTTTCCTGACGGCGCAACTCGGCTATCCCCGCGCAACGTTCCCACCGATCGACGTGGAATCACGGCGGTCTGACTTTTATTGTCAGCGATAATCTTCTGGCGGAAAAAGCGAGCTGCACCCTTCGTAGAATACGCGACCGCCTCTCACTTTAGTTTTTGGGAGGTAAGGGGATAGTCGAAGACTGCCACCTTCTGATGGTAAAAGCTCCCTTGCGCCGAGCTGAGAGAAAGAATTGGCGCGAACCAACGACACCGCGTAAAAGTTTGTTTCTTATCTGAGATGAGGATATCAGAAGGTGGAGGTGTGCGTGAGAATGAAAGGTCTTGTTCCCTTTCTACGAATCACAGTGTACCTTCAGGTACAGATCGAACGCGTAAGCACTGTTATTCGTACACAGATTCTATGGCATATACATACGCTGAATTTAAAAAAAACTTTTCGACACGATTTCGACAGCACTTCGTTTCACTTTTCGCCTGGAGCAACGACGAAGTGGTGAAACCAACATGGAAGTCTATTGCGTGACCTAGGTACACCATCGTCGCAGTCACCGTCGTCACTACCACCAGCACTACCAACCACCACACAACCTTTGGCCATCTCATAGAAACCGACGAGCGCAGCCCAATCAATTCAACGTCAAACTTAGCTCCGCAGGAAACTGTTCGGAGCGCGTCCCACCTCCGGCAAGTCACGCCATGACACGCCGATTTCCCGCTAAATTTATTTTCAATGCCTTATCGGATAAGCGTAGTGCGAAGGTTTTCTGAGAGGGTATTGGGCGTAAACACTGGAGAGAAAGTATATGAAATATATTAGTGAGAGTCCATTTACTTGAAATATTTATTTGATGATGTCGCGTAAAATCTTGGCTTACATGCAATACATAATGTTGATCGATGTATAATACTTAATGTAAGTATAACAATAATAATAACTTTATTGCAAACACTTACAAATTGAATTTAAACAATGTTAAAATTACAAAAAAAGAAGAGAAGGAAAGAATAAATACAAAGTGTTATCATAAAACGATAACGGTCTGAATGTCTAGACAAGATATTTTTACAGAAATATAATTTTAAATGATTGAGTTTACACTTTCCGTTTAACGATTACATTAACCTAAATTAAAATTATATACTCATGATTTTTAATATTAACATTTAGCGCTTTAATAAATTATGCAGCTTCCTAAAAGGTTAACTATTATATATAAATATAAATAATATCAATTCTTATTGGACTGCTAAATTTCGACCGAATGACATCATGCCACCGCGGTCTAAGCTGAATTACGGGTGCTTCTAAATAATTGTGTGTGAATTTATATACTACAAATGTAATTTTTCGATTACGTGCCGAAATTTTTTCAGACTTGAAACGTAACACTAATAAACTGCCGCAGTAATATCATGAGATAAATTGACACACAACAATTTAACAATTATTGATGTTGTTTACGCATCTTATATCGATCTTAATGTTAACTATAAATTATTTTTACACTAACAGTTTTCCGTGAATTGTTTATCTCTTTTTCTGCGTAACCGTGATTTTTTAACGATACTTCATTGACAAGGGGTCCTTTAAAAGAGTCCTCTCATTAATTCAGCACGTCATACTCATGCTTGGAGTAGAAACGTTGAAAACGACTGGTAGAAACGGGTGCGCCAGGAGGGGGGCGAAGAGTAAGTAATCGAGTGGCTCGCTATGCTTTTAATGAGATCCTCGATGACACGAAGACAACTACGTCGGCGACTCCGACGGCTTCGGCGATGTCGGCGACGGCGTCAGCGACGATAGCCGTCGTCGTTGGAAACAGCTCGCTTTGACTTAAAAGTGCGACCGGGCATCGAACGGAAAAACCCCTGGGATAATACTTTCCCAGAAGTTCCTGGCCCCCTCCCGATCCCCGGCGCACTCTTTCTCGGTCTCGACGACTCTCTGGCTCTACGATTTTTCCGTCCGGTCATGAATAGCAACGAGTGGAAAAACAGGAAAGTTCCGGCAGAGGCGACCAAGTTTCTCACCCAAGTTTCTTCTTAGCTGTTGGAACCGCTTCTACGTACTGACTAACGTCCCGCACCTAGCGAAACGCAACGCGGGCGACAGTGCAAGAACTAACGTTTCATAATTAGCCGCATCATTAATGAGAAAGTATTGGTAAATACACTGGATGACAAAAAAGAACAACAATTCTCTCAGGGAATATAACATATAACTTATTCTAATTGCAAATTAATGAATTGTATAACGTTTTATATATCAAATATGCGATGTAGCTGATATCATACAGGTTTTTCTTGACATCGTTTCCTATATTATTCATGCATTAATCGATTTCCAATTTAAATTTACACCGCATTAAAATTTTAACTCCGAATGAACACAATCAAAATTTATTTTCAAAATACGGCTAATATAGAGTATACTATTTGCGGAAGATAGTTGTGGCATCACAACAAAGGATTTTGGTCTACGGTAGCATAGCAGCCAAATTATCTCATCGCGACTAGGAAAGCTCGTTATAGAACTAGGGCAATTGTCGGTCTGTCAGAATCTATGTATTCAGGAAAGTTTTAGTAAAGTGCTTCGCGTAGTTTACCGCCGTTTTAGTGATGATATCTATATGAATTCTTCCTTTTATATGTGAAATCAACATTCTAGATATATTCTTGATATGAAGAACTGGGTTTTGGTAGACAAACATCAGTAATCTAGTTTTTAGTAATCAACTCTTCATAATAGAACAGTTTAGACGTAGATTTTGAAATGTTCGAGATTTTATTATGTCATTGCGTTCTGCATTTTCCTCAAGTAGAATAACAAGTTATCAAATTACGTTAAGATGAAATGTTACTGATTAAAAAGTAACTTTTAGTTATCATTTTGGAGTACGGTTTACTTAACGCTACAATTTGAAGCATCTGATTGACTAATTAAAAGAAAAAATGTTACTAATTGAACAATCAGAAAAAGATTCAAAGCATTTGTAGCATCAGGTGGATCGTGGCCTTAAGTCATTTTGATGTTATGGTAACTTCAAAACGTTTTTTAGATATTACAACTAAATTGTTTTTTATATTAGAAGTTTGTGAATTAATTTTGCAATAATGTGTTTACTTTACTAATATATATAATATACGAGAGAACAAATGCATCAAAAACTCTGCTATTTAACATTTACAAACGGTATTCTTTTTTTTGTGCATTACAAGCTATTCGAACCATACTCTACGATCGGAGTTTTTCGTCCGTTCGGTATTTTCGCGTACGACGAGTAATCGGTTTCGCCGTGTCGTCGTGTATAATCGACGAGACGCGAAACGTTTTTATCGTCCGCTTTATCCCGCAATACGACGAATAATCGCTTCCATCGTGTCGCCGTTTTAAAAACAGGACGTGGGCGCAACGAGCGGCGCGGCGCTCGGTTTTGTTGCGGTAAACTCGGTCGACGCTTTTGGCGTCGTTGCACGACAAAACTGCCCCCGCCGCGACAGGTACGAGCCCGCCCTTGTCCCGATGGCGTGTACAACCAGGGAAACGTTGACTTTTTAAAACGCCGCACGCGGAGGAAATTCCTGGCAGTGCAAATAGCCGTCGGCTACGGCGGCGCGAGACCGTCACCACCAACACCAGTAACACCATTGCCATCGCTATCATCGTCACCTCCTATTTGAAGCGTTAGACCGTACACACGCATAGGAGAACGCGGTGGCACGCGGGAACGCGTTCGTTCGATTCGGATTCAGCGATTTAAATCAAGTTGATTTAAGCTTTCCCCCGGACCGACCGGGAATCCGCTTGACCGTGTTTCCACTTTCGCGCACCCTGCACTCCCTTCGTCCCGTCACTATACCTAATTCTATCTCCCGACCCTTCCACCCTCCTTCGCGCCTGTCGATGGGACGCTCTTCGCGCGCGCGCCTCCCTCTTTTTCGATGCTGCCGTTTCCATTTGTACCAACGCGACCCGATTCAGCGCGATCGACACCAAACGCGCGCAACGAAATCGATCTACGAAATGCAGTTACCGTGACCGACGTGCATTGTAGAGCACCGAAGTAGAGGGAGGCCCGATTCTGTTCGCCTGTACTGCCGCTCCCGCATGACACGAAAAGCACGAGATCGATTTGGTCTGATCTGCTGACCGTTCGTTTCTTTAAATTTAGATCCAAATTGTGCGGATTTCTATCTGCGTGCTTAGCATTTTTAAGACCTGTTTATATCTTTACGTTGGTATATCTAAACAATATTACCAATAAATAATGTAAATAATATATAAGAACTTACTATGAACATTGACCTTAAACATAAAATTCACAGAATATTATTAGGCACCAAAATTCACTATGGCGCTCTATACATCTTAAACATCCAAGGGAGGATGACAGATACCTTAAAAAGGTGCAAATACGGCTCTGTGGTTGACTTATGAGACATCTTCTTCAAGATTCTTAAGATTATCTTAAATATAAAAATTGCATACCGGATCTCTCTCTCTCTTACAATTAGATTGTGTTTCAGTACTGACAAGTAATTAGTCTGCTTCAACTTACTGCGAAAATTGTAAAAGTTACACAAAATATTAAGCACCAAATCTGTCTTGACTGAATATGCGCTCTCATTTACTTGTTTATGTTATTTAAAATCGTTTGCTAAAAAATATAATAATTAAAATTTTAAAACACACGTTTCTAAATATATTATTTAATTTTATATTAGCTAATTAAGTAAATAAAATTTCTCTGAAATACCTGCTTACCAAATAGTAGCTTGAGCAACGTTAAATCTTATCAAAAAGATCATACACACATTCACGGACGCCATTCTGCCTGCTTATGCTTCAGAGATCGTTCCAGCGGCTATTATTAACGTGGTCTAGTGGGAAGCTTGTCATTTAATTGGCATCAATTTTCGGGAATATGTCAGTATCGAGATATTCGCGTGGTGATTTCGTATGATATCGATTCTGTGAAATACGCCTAATTCTGGACACCATGGGTGCCGGCAGGGGTATTGCGTGTCGACTAATTGATGCCGGTTTATTAGCTGCCTCTTTTGGCTGTGGAGGCGTGAACTGTCGGAGTATTATTCGACGTCCGACTGCGCGCCAGGGGCAGCCCGATGCATAATTAATTTGAAATTGCATTGTGCGAGGGAGCGAGAACTTGCGCGCCATGCGGAAAGGCCATGCCAGGGGGTTGTGAAGCGTACCTATACGTATGAGGGCGATAGTGTGATGGCGATATAGGGGAATACTGCAGGCGCAACACTGAGGCTCGCACTGTTTCCGGACCTGACGTGCGGTATTGTTCCGCGAATGGTTTTAAGGTCGTACTCGCCTTGTCTCCCTTTGCACCACCGTCTACCTAAGCTTGACTCCTTTGACTGATGCATTTCGCTTGAGCCCTCGGCCCATTTGTATGCACCACGCACGTAAGTCAGGTACAAAGTTAAATTGCCGCTACATTGTGCCCCAAGACGTTGGACCAGGTGATACCAACAAGTCGCCCTGAAAGTCTCGCCGTCGCAACCGGCGCACGTTCACCGAGAGGTTAAACGCCTCGAATCGGCGCGTTGTCCTCGTCTTCTTCTCTTTATCCTTTGTACGTTTTATCCATGCTGTCTCTCAGACTTTTCCGCAGTTCGGATTCGTGTCCGGAGTAAGAACCATTCAGTTTAAGCGTGCACCGACAGTGACTCTTGCATAATTTTTCTTCTTACGGATTCGATAAAAGTAACGTCTCTGCATTATGATTAATGTAATAAATGATGCATTTATATTCTTCAATGCTACATAGAGTCTAGGATATATCGACTATTTGGATATTGGTTTTATTTCTTTATTTATAATAAGATTTAGAACTGTTAATAATACATACCTACTGCGTATAATTATTACTGGTCTAACGACAATAATTTATCAGTTGCCTTCAATAAATTATTAAGCTCTAAATTGTTTTAATTACTTTGTTAAGTTGTTAGAGTAATATAATTAGAATAATATAAATATTTCATATAGCTTTTAATTTGTAAAGCATAAATGATAATGTTTACTATATGTATATTCCATAACATGTTCAATCTACGAGAAAAACCTTTGGAAGAACTAATCTATATATTTTTTTTGATTGGTGAATGTTTTGTTAACTAGAGTAAACTATTTTTACATTTGCTTGCATGTATGCACGGAATATCAATGTAAAAAGTATACTAAATGAAATATTTGTTGAAATATCGAAGCTTGAATTAAATTTTCTGTAATTGCGTAGCGAGGCATGATTCAGTTTTCGGCTTTTAAGCAAAGACCAACGAAATTTACGACCCAATCCGGTATTGGAATGGATATGTATTAATCTATACAAAGGCGGTTATCATTTTTAAGCAGATTATATTGATGAAAATATGATGCGTTCAACTTTTCGGGCCAAGTGACTAAAATTACGAGATATTGCAAAAGCAGCGGAAATCACAATAAATTGTATCAAGGTAAACTCGCTCTATGCATGAGAAATAGAATTGATAATATACATATAACAATAGAGATCATTTATTATTCTATGACGTAACAATTATTTCATTGAAATTAATTCATTACTACATCCAATGTTGTATTTATTGATTGCAAATGAGGGGCACTGTGATATTTAACATATTCATTAATATCCATATTAAATGTGATTGGCTATTCAATACACATTTTAAAAAATTGCGCTCTCTTTCTCTTTCTCTCTCTCTCTCTCTATACACACACACACACATATATATACATCTATGTAAAGGAGTTGGATGAGATAATGAATATATAAATTTGCAAAAGTTTTATTTAGTTAATATCATATAGCAAATAATAGTAAAATCCTTACCTTGATTAAAATTTATGCAATATTAATTACATTAAAATTATGTATTCCCACATGAGATAGATATATATATATATGTAAAATAATGTTTTAGAACAGACTATTAAATTTATACATTAATTCAATGCATTATGTACAATTGTAAGATGAACAAATGTGATAATGTATTTGCATTAAACGTATTTTTTGGACAATAAGTTTTAACACATATGTCAGAAATTTTGACAGCTGATAGTAATGCCTGCACGTGTTTCAAGAAAAGACAGCGGCACATTCTGTGGGTGGGAAACGCCCGTAACTAATGGGGAACGCTTCGCACGTGCTGTGACGTCTACAATTTATCAAAACTTGTTCAGAGTTATTTTACGAGTTAGGTGGCACGATACGCTCCCATACGTGGCTGCACGGAGCCAAAGCGACCGCACGTGCATTTGGATCAAGATAACCAATGATTTTGACGAATTATGCGACTGCACGCTGTGATTCTGTTCATATAACAAATGGTTTACAAATTATTTCGATAGCAATAAATTTATCTCTTGCCATGTTACACAATATTTACATTGCTTTATCATACAATGTATAAGCCGCTATCGCGCGCGCGCGTTTGCGTTATACGTCAACCACGGTATATTTATTCTATAATAATTATACACGTTGACCTCTATTATCAAAGAAAGCATGCAATAATATCAAAGAATGCAATATTAAATTATAAAAATTAGAGTAACCAATTGTTTAATTTTTTTTTAATTTACTAAAATAATATGTAGTAATAAAATTTCTTAAATACAATAGCATTTAATCTGACAAACATTCTTATATATTTTTGAACAATTTAAATTATATTTAATTACTTTAATTGTAATTACTTTGATTATAATTCAATAACATATGATATTTAAATAATGTTATTAAAATTGATTAATTACTTTCAATTTTGCTCACTAAGTCAAACATTTAAATATTTGCAAAAAGCCATTTATTTAGTTGCATATTATTTATTGACATGAAAATATATCTGTCTTCTATTCTATCCCAATTAAAGATAAAACATGCATTTTATTTTATGTTGCTTTATCTTCGTTAAACTTAGTGATTGAATAAAAACTGGAAAGTCTAATGAGAAAAGTTTTTACTGTACATATTACAAATTTACATCTCTCTAGCCTATTTAAATATGTCGCATAAATAATACATTAATTTATTATCCATACATTTTCTTCTTCAAAACTTATATACAATATATAAAATTAGTATTCGCTGATGAAAACTCCAGAATCGAAACGTTTGAACAATCATAATAAATTATATGTATATTAATTGTGTAAATGAATTTTTTTGCGTCTGTGATCCGCGCCGTCATTTTCAGTAATCTTTTTGAATTTTTTGTTACATATATAAATGTTATATTCACGCACATATATATAAATGTATGCATTATTTCGTTTTAGATTATCTTTTGCGAAAACTATATGAAGCGTAACGTACATAAATACGTACAAGTGCGTACTCTGTGTGCACTTTTTCTACAGATACATTTCAGTTTCCTTTGTTGTACTCTTATCCATGTTTTCCGTTTTATCTTTTCTGCGTTTCTCTAGCTGGTATCTGGATTTTCATTACCTGTGGAGGGCGGATCTGGGATGAAATATATGACGTACTTCTCACTAATCCTTCACGCGAAGTAGCGTGGAGAAAGATCGTTTATCTACAAATGCATACCCGTTCTATTGGCCGACAAAAAAAATAAAATATATTTTGCAAAGGTGTAATAAATTTGGCAACTCATTTGTTTCATTAATATTACAACGATAAATTTTTGCGTAAATTTCCTTGCTAACAATACACTACGTAGGTATTACTTACCGAATAATTTGTCAACGTAAATGGCAATAGAAATATCTAACAATAAGCTGATAAAAGAGAGAATAATTTATCTAATCACTATCTAGAAAAAGATTTTTTCAAAGACAGCACATTTCTTAAAAAGTTTGTTTATAATTTAAATAAAAGAAACTATCATAAAATATAACATATGTTATTATTTTAATGATAAAAACTGTATTATATTCTTTTTATTTGTGTCGCAGAAATAATTGTACAAAAATTTTTATGGAGGTTTTTGTAATTTTGTTATTTTTACATTACTGGTACTGTCACATAATTTAATGATAGAAGACCTCATCCATTTTGCGTTATTAAAATATTTTTACTGATTTACCCATTTTACATCAGATTTGCACGCTTCATTCCGAGTGCTAACACATGAGGTTGTGCATATGTCTTTGACATGATATATGAAAATGGAGTATGAAAATTAGTTTCGTTATTAGAATGGTTCACCGTTTCTCAAGGTGTTCTCTTGCGTCAAAGCTACTGTTGTGAGTGGGAGAGATACACGTTTCAGAGAAGTACCATGTGCGATTTATTGTACGATTAGATTTGCAAAGTTGAGATTTACTAATTCATATATTACTAGATACATCTACACATGTGTTTTATAGCGATTTAATATAATAAAATGATTATTTAAATTTTTGAAAAACAAAGAATAAAATTTTGAATTTTTAACAAATTCTATTTTATATAAATTAAAGATGTCAATATATAATAAATATAAAAGTACAATTATTTTATATAAAAAATTTTATGTATAAAAAACAATTTTTTTAAAATAAACCAAAACATTTAAAATGTAACTTTAAAATATTTTAGGTATGAGATATTTTTGAAACATTTAAATGACTAAGCTCGTTTTATATTTTGTATTTACAATATTAAATTATAGTTGAAAGTGTATGTAAAATATGTAACTTTAGGAATTACGTATTTAAATATATTTTGTAAATATATTCTTGTATTTTTCTTCTTTATATTTTGCAATAAAATATTTTTTGCTTGAACATGTTAACATTAATTTTTCAAAATGGTGCTCTTTTTATAAGAACATGAAATGTTTTACTTTCTTGTTTGCCACGAGCTTTCATTGTCGCATAATTTATGCTTGCGAATGAAATATGTTTTTCGTCATGAATGTATGTGAGACAATAAAAGAAAGGTTGGCTCGCTACATCCGGTTAAGCTTAACGTAAATGAGTGGGTATGAATTAGCAAACACTTTTCACACTCCTGCATAGAAAATAAACTTTTGCAAACGCTACGCCTCCGAGTACTAAATAGTACACAAAATTTATTATTTAACTTTTATTAGTAATTTATGATTTTTGTGCTTTAAATTTCCTTCGTTATATGTATTTTTAAGAAGAAGCTTTAAGTTATTGCATGAGTTTGTGCAATATATAGTTTGAGTATGTATAGCATTATAGCTATGAAAAAAATGCATGTGTACATATCAGAAATATTTATCATTTTTATTATATAGAAAAAAAGAACAGGAATTGTTCGAAACGGATTTTCATAGAAACAGGAGAAAATTAATTATACCTTTAGGAGAAAAATTCTATTTATTATATTTGACGTTATTTAAATCAATTACATTTTGATATAAATGTATATTTTCTTTGATACGAATTTATACCTTTTGCGTAACTGATATTATAAATTTAAAGTATTATTTAATCAATTACACTGTGTACAAACGTAATAATAAATCAAATATTTTTAATTGTGCAATCTAAACTAATATTATTTGACAAAAAAAATAATATATGGAATGGCCCGCGATTCGTTTTATGAACGCTCACTTATTGTTCTCGTATTGTAAAACTGAATTAAAGCAAAATTCCTGACATTTATAATACGTACATATATACAGCGAGATATCGAGAATCGTGTAATTTTCACTCTCCATATAGCTACAGTACCGCATACCGGTAGATTTCGGGAAATTATCTCTCGCCGCGTCGACCGAAACAGGTGGCAAAGTGATAAATTCCTCTGATATTTAATCGTTCGATATTGATCATTGACCGAGCAATTTGTTATATGCATATACATATATGTATATACATTTGATATACATGTAATACGTGAGATAAATTCTCATAAATGATTTTGACTTTTTCTGACAATTCTAGAAATTCTTTATAAGAGAGGATCAGAAGAGACCGCAAAACATGGTAGTGGATAATTCATGCCCGCTATCCATTATCGCGTCGACTTATAAACGCGAACATAGAGTTGGCAAAGAAGCGTAAAGCATACACTTTCTCGTTAGCAGATCAACGTGGATGCTCCCGGTTTATGCACCTATAAAGCTTCGCTCACCCTCATCGCCGTTCGCGTCGTTGACGATGTCGATGGCGACGGAGGGTGACGGTCATGGTGGGAACGCGATGTATCCTCTGGTCATCGGCATGCGGCGTGTAGTTCCGTGAACACGGAGAGGATTAACTGCGGTACTGCTATACGTGGAAAGGGGTTAAGAAGGGTTGCATGGACGAACGATGAACGCGCGATAGAGAGATGGGAAACCATAACGCAACCGGTTTGATGGAGCTGCCGTTGTTGCGATCGCGTTGAAACTGAAAGATACGGCCGATTTCCGTGTTCGAGTACGAAGGAGACTACAGAGTAAGCTAGAAAGGAATAGATCAGCGGAGGCAACCGTATAGAGAGAAAGCAGTTGTAGCAGAGAATTGAGCCGCGTGGGACAAGAGTGCTGTTCGCTGTTGTTCTCCTGTCCACACTTGTGCACTGAAACTCTAGCCATCATAGACTCTGCATTGGATCCTCCTATGCTATCTCCTCCACTCACTCGAATTATCCTTCCCTGTCTCGCTCGCGTTCCTCCTCCTCTCTCTCTCTCTCCTTCTCTTTTGCTCACCCTGACGGTATTCCACTTTCCTCTAACACTGGCCCACCCTCTGTTTCCATCTCTTTCTTCTCTGTCGTCGCTTGGCTAGCCGTCCTTGGTCTGGTCCTCTTTCTCTGATATGCGAGGTCGTTCACTGGAGCACTTCAATTTGCATTACGCTCGACCGCGCATAGCCGAAGGATCAATTAAATTTCTATTAAGCGAAGCAGCCTTTTCCGTCCACCGTCCCGACCAGACTTAGCGCGCCGCAGGCGCACGCGCCATTTATATCGAGGAGATTATTTGCATTGTCTTGCGTCGGATAAATATTATCAATTATTTATTATTTGATATACTATTGCATATGAGTATTTCTGTCTACCAATCAATAAATCTTATAATAAACATAAAAATTTTAACGTAGATAAAAAATAGAAGAAACGTAATACTAATTATATAATATACTAATTTAAAACATGAACTAAATTGCAAACGTCATATTATAAATTAATTAAATTTGTAGTTATGCAAAGAAAAGTTTATAATTCAGATTTTTCGCTTGCAACAAAAAATCATTTATGAGATAATATTTAGGAATTAAATTATATTACATAACAAATTTATATTTTTTGTATAAATTATACGTATTAAAATTTATATAATTTTTGTAGAATAAATTACATTTAAAATTATTTTATACGAATAACTTAAACGTGTGTTATTTTGCAAACATGTTTTTTAAATTATAACATATATATAATATATATGCATAATTTAGTATTTGTAATTATTTATAATTATATAAACTTTATTGTTGATATCTTTAATATTTTCATAAACTGTTCTGATGTCATGAATAAAAGTTAACGCTATCGAATTGGACTTGTGTAAGTGTAAGTTTTTCAGTAAATGATAAAGAGACAAAATAAAAACAAATAGAATATAAAGGCTATCAAAGAGAAACGAAAATTACATGACAAATCGATATTGATAAAAGTAATTCATTCAGTATTAAAGTACTTTTTTATTTGATAAAAACTGATTTTATTATCCAAATTTTATATGCTAAAAGTCTAAAACAGTTTTCTCCTTCGTTGGACTATGAAATGGTCTTTTTTGAAACTACAGAGCTTACTTTGGACACTCATCTTCATGTCGGTGGCATGGGTATATCGCTTTTTATGAATGACACCATATGGTGCCAGTTTTTCCAGAATATGGATGATAATAAGAAATACGGATAAGTTATGTACATACGGTAGCTAGAATAAGATTATATATATCAAAAAGTTTGTAATATTCTTCTTTTACACAATGACAGGACTATCGCAAAGCGTAATTTATCATGTTGTAAACATATAATAGCTTAACTTGGTATTACTTGTTTTATTAACAAAGATATAAAAGAAACAAATTTTCAACCGAGATTGAGTTTTATCGTCGGATTGAGTTTTATTGTTGAAAAAAGTGATTTGGAGGATGTAATTCTCTTTTATAGAATTGATTTAATCGGCGAAGCTACTAATTCCACCGCGGGAAGACGCTTTTTCCGGACCAGTCTTGAAATCGCTTTTTCTACTCTTTGCTCAGCTTACTGCGGAATCCTTATATTCGCGTCGGCGGTATACCGGTTTTTATCACCAACCCCATAACGGTTGCATCATTCTCTTTCTCTTCTCGCTACGATTGGCGACTGAGACAGGCAAGCTTGGCCGCTACCAAAGGGGATTGCAAAAAGGTTATTTGCCGGCATGATCCGTCATGAAGCCGGGTGGGTGACGGGTGTTTTTATGTTTCTATGTCTATGGGACGGAGGTATGCTCGACCTTACTGTACTATACTACCGTTCGCAAGGTAATCCTTGATTATCGTGATCGAATTGCCGTCGTACTGATAAAGGTATGTACTCTTGTATATGTATAGCAATCAGCCCACCTCTTGGGCGGTAAACAGCAAAGTTGTGAGATACATCGCTATACAGTTTCTTTTTATAATATTTCTTAGGAATACCAAAGGAAAGGAAAAAGATATGCGAAATCTATAGGGAATTTTTAGATTATTTGTGACTTAGTCGATCTTGTGTTTCTTGTGCTTCGTCGATATAAAAAGGAATGCTAATTAACCCTTTGATGCATATACTTCAGATCTTATGCAAGCTATTAAAAAGTAATGTAACGGTATTTTCTAATTTTTTGCATATATTATTTTTCTTAATGTAAAAGTAAAGATATTATCTTTTACATTAAAATTTTTATTGGCATAAAATTTTAATATTGCAGGGAATAATTAAGGTAGATACCTGATAAAACAAAATGAGTTCTATTATGTTAAGATAATTTCTCAAAGTATAAAAGAGAATATTCCGGAAGCCTAAAAAGCTATCCCTTCACATATGAGCACTATCCGAGGATTAAAGCCAGATTCCCGATATTGTGTAATCCAATATATTTATTTCTAATACATTTTTATCACTTTTTTCATTGCACGATATAAATTTCGTATCATAAGCACGCATACACTTAACACATATAATTGTTAGATACTTATGATTTTTGTAAAAAAGGTTATACTATAAAGTTCTTTATATATAAAGTTTGCATGTAAAAATAATGTGTCATGTAACATGTATAATATGTTTTTTTCCATTATTACGCTTTTCATTTTTCTGCCTTAAACAATAGAAAACAATTGTTTTAAACAATACTTATACTATGATGTGTAAATATCAAGCACAAGATAAAAATAGAAAATAGAAAAAAGCATGATATTAGAACAAAATTAGAATTCCCGTGCCATTTTACATGCTATACGGACTAACAAGTTCAATTCAATGAATCGTTATGTATGCCGAAACCTAATTGACTCTGATCCTGTCAAACAAGCGTGTGCCGTGTTGCCTCGCACGCAGCGATTACTGGCATGTATCCCGCTTGAATACCGTCATTCGATGAGATCAGGTAAGCCATGGTTGCAGATGTTGCAGGAAATGTTTCGTATATAATGCGGTTATATATAGTAACATTGTACAATGTAAACAACATAATACACATGTTGTGTGCAAATAAATTGTGTAAAAATTATATACTTATATGTATATACATATTATTTTACATAATTTCTTTACATAAACATGTGCATTATATTGTTTATGTTGTACATATGTATATGAACATACAGATACACAATATATATATATATATATATTTATTTGTGTATACATATGTATCAATTTTTTTCTTTGTTGCCGATGTCCTTTATTGTTCCTGCAGTTGTGATCTAAATATAATCCGACTCAGCAAGTTTTAATGGCGCAATAAAGTTACTATTCGATTGGGATTTATTACGCGTCGTATAATTAAGTCGTACAATAAGTTGAACTAAAATAGAGAAAAGGAGAGAAAGAAAAGTAATATTGCGTTTTTATAAAAAGGAAACGTATATGTGTTACTAAATGAAATTCACCATTGATAATTTGAAGCAATGAAATAATACGAAACATTTTATCTGTTAAATCGGCAGTTTTACATTCAACACATAACAATGAAATTGAAAAATAAGTAAAATACGTATTATGCAATTAATAAAAAAAACAATACTAAATTTAAAATAAATTTAAAGTATATTTAACTTTAAGTTAATTTTATTATATAAAGAGTGACTTAAATTCAATTTACGAGACACATATGCATACACTATTAAAAATAAAATGTTAATTTTAACTTCGAAAAGTATAGTGGACTTTCTGAAACATGATAAAATTAACATTTTTGTACAAAAAAACTGCCGTTGATCATTTCTCATTTAATATCTTGATCATTTCTCATTTAATCAGTTATAATACACGAAATATCTTTACGCATATACGTTGAATATGTTCACAAATGCTGTAACTTCGTATGTTGAAATATTCATAATACCAAGTACGTATTGGACCAAGTTAAAAATGCACGATGTCAATGCTCCTTCAATCACATAACTTTGTAGTAATCGATCTTTGATTCAAAATCTTTCCTCGCTGCGAAACGTGCACCGTCATACAGACAAATTCTTCCGTTCTTCATCCTCCGTTCGGTTCCTTCCGCACCCGTTTCTTCACTATCTCTCTCCTCCTCTCTCACGTTCACCGTCTCCATTCCTTTCTTCCTTCCGCGAGCGTCCCAGCCACCCGACAGATAAAACTTCATCCTTCGCTCCGTTTCTCACACCGTCACCCATACCATGCCATTTATATACGATTTTTCTCGTAATCGCGAACATCCATTTACGACGGGCTCCTTCAATTTCTCGTTA
This sequence comes from Cyphomyrmex costatus, assembly GCF_001594065.2. NCBI lineage: Eukaryota > Metazoa > Arthropoda > Insecta > Hymenoptera > Formicidae > Cyphomyrmex > Cyphomyrmex costatus. The sequence continues at coordinate 361,385 of NW_017275130.1, forward strand.
CCCCAACCCGCGGGCCCACCCGTGCACCCTACACCCCCGTCGTGCCAACGTCGTGCACCCTTCTTCGGCTTATGCCCCCTCCACCGAAGCCAGACGTCCTTTGCTATTGATTTACGACGGCTATTTGCAAGATCACGCCGAGCGCGTTAAAACTTTCTACAACTGCGCCACGCCTTGTGTCGTATTGCTTCTCCTAGCGATTACGCCGAGTCATTCTGAAATGTTTCCGAAAGTTTCGCCGGGAATCGGACGCTGGCCAGGCGTGGGCGAGGAAGCCGCCGCAAATCGCCCGAAGGCTGTTGCTGAAAAACGTGCCGCCCCGTAATAATTCGTTCTGCTTTCACGCTACTTTCCTATTACCACAGAGTATGAATCTGCGAGTCCATATTGTGTTTGGAAACATTATTATTTTTAGAAAATCTTTTTTTCTAGAATGATAAGAACATGATCAAAATGCATTCTCCTTACTGCATAAAATTTTGTTTTTGTGTCTAAATACAGAACTCAATCACTGTAATAAGTATCTATATTATTATGCGTTTTGACATGTAAACAAACAATTATTAAAATAAAAATATTAACAGTTTAAAATTGAAATATGTAATAATGTTTAGAAGAAAATAAAAATTCTACGAGCCAATTTGGGGTATAAAAAAATTTTTTATCTCTTTTTGTCTCATGCAAAAATCGGAAAGTGTATATCTATGTGTATGAGTATATTTGTCCTCGGTACCTATCTAACAGTCAATCGGTCAAAACAATCTCTACGTTAAAACATCTGGTATCAGATCGAGTTGCGCTGCCAACAATTGGAGATGGTTATCATTTCCGTTTTCAAATTGGAATCGTGTCAACCTTTCAAAAATTCAAACAATCTAGAACCGATTCAACAACAGTCAGAGTTTGTATAAATGCTTAAGGTAATCCTAAAAATCTTTGTTATTGAAACAATTTTTTTTTGTTAAATATAAAATAGCTGTCGTTTAAATCTTAAAAAAATCTAAGCTATTATATTGAAAAATTATAACATATATACTTAGTAATAAGGAATACATATTTATGAAAAAAATACTTAAAAGAACGAAGAAAGGAGATATTTTTGAAAATTTATTCGATACTGATAAATTACATATAATTCTTTTCTACATAGAAATATCCAAAAGAGGAACTATTAAAACTAAAATAATGCAATTTTCTATCAATTTATAATTAAAAAGCATAATATAAGAATAGTTATTTGATGTGTGTGCTAATACAAGTAATTTAATTATCTATAATTTTTTAATAAAAATATGTGTAAAAGTTTATTTGACTCTATTTATTCGTTTAAAAGTTATTTACTTAAAACTTTAAGCACATTTTTAACTGCATGAAGCCGTCATAAGTCAAATTATTTGCTGTTTTGTTTTCTGTAGTTAGTTCCAGGACGTATGTATGATAAAAATTTGTTGGATGATATTAGTTTGTATTTTGGCTAATACTTTTAGCTGATATTGTACAGCCAAACCATCTTTAAATAGATGACGTTAATAAAATAACAAATAAAGTCTGAAAAAAAATTTTTACAATACGATTAATAATGAATTACCGCTTACCACTTAACTAACATATGACATTGTATAACGTATCACAAATTGTATAATGCCACTCCTGTTAACCTAAATAATATAAAATACAATTGCAAAACAATTTTGAATAGCATATAAGCCGTTGAATCGGAACGTCCACGTAAAATGTTTATGCTAAAACATGCAGCCGTCGAATGAAAAGCTTAACGCAATATGGTTACGTGCAATCGCGCGTGCTTTAAAATAATTGAAACTTCAATAATTAATGCAAATGAAAGTGTAAAATGTACATCCATTAACGACGGTGCTTCAATACGTTCTCGCCATCAATGATGTAAAATTAACGAACGGATCGAACCATATGCGAAATCATGGAACGTATCGCAAGGGGTTGGCGGATGCGGCAACCTGGTTTAACGTGTCGAGGTACCATGGCCATTTACGTCGCTAGCATATGAAAAGCTAGTCTGCAACCGCAGCTCGAGCACTCTTGATTCACCTCTGTCGACTCGTAAATGAATCCACTCACTTGATAGGCAGTTAAAGCGCCTGTTGCTTTAAGGATCGCATATGAACTTATTGGCGCAATGTAATATTATAGTTATACAGAACTTCTAACTATTTTTAAAGGCTTTTCATTGCACAGATGATTAAATTAGTTCTTTCATTATCATTTGTTCAGTCATAAATGTATAAAGATTTTATTCACGAATTTCTCTCTCTCTCTCTCTCTCTCTCTCTCTCTCTCTCTCTCTCGGATTATAATCTATACCTTTACTAAAGCTGAATTTAATTATAAATTACGCAATTATAAAGTTGATGCAAAAATATAAATTTATATTTTTTATTATTTAACTTTTTGTATTAAAAATCTGAACTTTGGTATTAGAAATTTATACTTTATAAAATTGTGTATATATTATAACAATAATTCTGCGTTAATTTTTAATCTTCTATACCAATCCGTGTAAATTGCACCCATGTGATTTTAAATACCAATTTACTTTTTTATATTTAACCATTTTTATTCATAAAATAAATAGAATTTTATACACAATAATTTTATCTTTTAAAATTTTACAATGCTAAAATGCTAAATCTTTTGAATTCAATTAAAAGTGTATATATTTGTTTTAAATTTAATGAACATTGTTTTTCAAATTAAATTAACTTACTTATTTTCAACTAGTTTTATTTTAGAAAAATTAACGCAACCATAAATATATTTTATAACAAAATTATACTGTAAGTTCATTAAAACCTCTATAATCTTGCTTCTCTATGTTCGATAAATTTTTATAATGTTTCTCATTAATTTATGAATATACAATAAAGAGCCTGTTGCTCTTAGTGAATATAGTGTCGCTTATAATTTTTTAATTCTATTGCGAAGAAATCACATATCCAACGTGTGGAGATTCTTCCGATATGAAATTCTGTTCACGTTTACGCCGGTGCTTCCGACATCTTTTTTCACGTCCTTCGACAGCTGGCAACAGCTGTTGTGAAAAGCTGCCCAAAACGAAGACATAGTTCTTCAACGAAATACGAGACCGTTCCGAGAGTTTATTTTTCTTTTTGCACGTCTGAGAAAAACAAGGCATATCAATTTTCCGCTATCGCCGTCCCATCTCTTTTCGCCTGTCTTTTTTCCAGTACAAAATAGATTGTCTAAAGCAAAAATCATAATTGAAAGAACTCCTTTCTATTATTACATAATTTTCTATTATACGAAAGCGATTGTATTATTAACTTATTATAATTACAAATTATAAGCATTCTTCTATTTTTTATTAACATATATAATATAATGTAAATTATTATATTAAGTATTATTTATTGTAGAGAGTTTAAAGCCAAATAATTAGAATATATTTTGTGTGAATAAGGATTTCTATGAATTAATAAATAATTATCGGATTAATTCAAATTTTTCTTTAGGTGTTATTTTACTCCCTACTCCCCTCCTTCATAATATATATTATTAAAATATGTAGATACATAATGCATGAATTTATTATTTTATTAAGAAAACTATTACTAAAATATTTTTCGTTTTAATACGATAATTAGATAAAGATCGCAAGACATGAACAACAAGGCAAAATGACAATATGTGGCATATATCCTCATACTCCTCACACGGCATCGCGCCCAACAGATTCCGGTGTGCTTTCGCGCCCGCGTTACTGCGCCCGAAAATATACCGGCTCATAAACTGGAACACTGTGTATGCAGGCTTATGGATGCGCTGGGGAGATGGGTAGGCAAGCTGGAAGGAGATTTAGTGAGATCTTAGGGTAAAGTGTGGATATTGAGGGTATATCACTCACGGGCTGCGGTTGCGACCTACCAGTTTCCCCTTCACCGTCGATCCTCTTCGTAGGTTTCTGCCGAGAAACGCCATCCAGCTACATACTTGCATGTGAGTAGTAGATACTAACCCAGTGCGGAACACGTACCGATCTAGCGGTACGGATCGGTAGGCAGTCTCGACCATTTATGTGTGTCCGTGCCATTAGTAACCCACAGCACAGTCTTCGACGGTAATGCAAATCGGAAATCCGCCCACTCAATTACACCGATGCAGTCCTAATCATGCGTGCACTGGAGCACATGCTGCAATCAATGTCCCTACGGTGTCTAATTTGGGCGATGACGGAGTTGACGCGTTAATATAAGTTTGTTGGCCCATCTCTGCATTTAGTAGAAAACATTTAATAGGTAATCGTAAAATAATGCGTTTGTAGAGTAGGTACAGACTAAATGTAAAATTTAAGTGGAAATGCTTAACATAAAATAATGAGCGATCGACGATTTTGATAAAATGTTTGAGAATAGCTGAATAATCAACTCGGTTGCTATTTCATAAAGATCTGCTTAATAAAACCAATTCGAATTTTATAAAGCAGGTTCTGTCATATTCTTCGCATTAGATGCGAGAAACGTGCAAATCTGCAGAAATGCATCTCGTCCATTGATAACTAGGGAAAACAAAAATATTGAAATCGCACCGAGCAAATATTGAACGTGGACATAAGAATAATATGACGGTATATCCGTCAGTATGTTCTCGCATTTCATATTTGTACAGTAAACAAACAGCGATAAAAAAATCACGTGATACGTTCTGTGAAAGCATGCGGTTGATATGGAAACGATAACGTCTTAAAAAAAAAAAAAAGAAAATTGGGACTTGAATCGAGAAACTAGGAAATCCAGAATAAAATTAATTAACTTTAATTGTTTAATTTTTAGATTAATTGCAAAGTTTGTATTATTCTATTATATATAGTATAATCGATTTGTACATGCGCATGCGCGTATGTACGTGTGCCAATATTTTTATGATGGCTTCTATTAAACAAGTAATTATTATTAGGCGTTTGTATTAAAAAATATTGAACATATCGCAAATGTATATTCTAATTAATTTGCATACACAACAAAGAAAAATTACTATTAATTAATATATTTTATATATTACATAACAAAAATTGCATAAAAGGCGCATAAAACAAGGATCTATTGACATAATAATAATCTAACGATAGAGCTGTGTTTACTCAGATTTCTTTAGTACCTAAAATTTATATAACAATTAACAACGATGAAAATCATATAACACCGTACTGTGCGTCGTATGTACAAGCGCGATGCGAGAATGATCGGTGGGCTCGAAGCTTTAACGAGGTTTACAGCCATAACGTAAGGAAGATTCATGTCCCGGAGAACATATCTTGATTATATTACATTACCATGTAAGGCGAGTCTAGCGATAACGAATGTATGGACAAGGTTCCTATACCCATATACGGTCATAGGCGTCGTTGCCATGCCGAACTGGTCGCATACGAGGTACACCCACTAATGGGAATTAGCACCAGTGGCACAATACTGTCCTCCCTATTCCCATATACATCGGGATCAATCAAATCTCCAATACCGCGGTGAGCTTCTCGATGACTACGTTTACAACGTAGACCGCGAGCTCATCAATCCGAACCTGCTTCGGCTGGGGAGTCGATATCGGTTTCTCCGCTTGCATTGTTATCGTGTACCCACCCACTACGTAGGACGTCTATATCGGGAGACGGAGTTCCGCAAGATACGACATCGTAAGGAAATCTGTAGAAGGTATTATCCTCCGTACGGAAGGCGAATGGCAGTGTGGTGGGAACGGATATTTCAACGTACGCGTATATCCACGAGGCATTTATTTTTCGTCCAGGTTTATGCAGGAGCATTTGCATATTTCCGTGGCATCCGACATTTCGTCGTTCGACAGCAAACAAATTCGTTGTGAAGACTGACCTCCGGCGCTTTTCGCGCCGCAATATTTTATTTCACGCAATCGGGTTTGATATTTAATCACGTTGCACTTTTCAAATTTATGATAAAATATGTATATAATTGAAAATAGAATAAGGTAATATTTTCGTGATAAAATATATAATAAAGTATACAGTAACACAAAGTTATATACCATATATACTCTATAAAGATTTTTTTTCGGGGAGGGGAGGATATTAGATATCTATACGTTTTAAAATCACTTTATGATACATTAATAATATTCTTATTTACGATACTTTATAAAATTGCAATAATTTCCAGTTATGTATATACGGTTGCTATTTTTAAGCATATCGATTTTCTTACAATATATAATTATTTCGTTTATTTTTGTTCAAAATAATAATATATAAATGATGGATTTTCTGTGCAGTAAAATCATACAATTTCCGCAATTTTCAATAAATTAAGTACTATACCTATCTAGGTGTCTTTATTTTCTTTTATATTACTGACCTTTCTTCGATCTCTCTTTCATATAGTTATTTAAAATAGACAAACCTGCTGATTAATAAATAAATTTACCAATGATAACATAGAGATTGAGAATTATAGTGATTAGATCGAATCGATATTTGGGATTTCTGTTGAAATCCATCATCATCCCTCGTTCTCGCACTTGCACATAGAACATTCCTAACGAGGTAAATATGACGGAGTCCTGGATCTCCAAGGTAAGGATATCCTCAACGTGAGGATGCAGTCCACGTACATGAGGGTGAGAAGAAATAAGAAGCGAAGAAGTTTCGAGTTTCGTTGAAGCTTTCATGATAACCATGGCGGATCTCCTTGTATTCACCCTTCTCTCCCACCCCTATCCCTGTCGACCCTTTCTCCATTCTCATGTTGCTTCCACTTCCTCTCCCTTTTCTACGAGACAGTCTCTCAAGGTCCAGATAGAGGATGAGAGCACTCTCTTCTATGTGAAACGCCCCGTACGTTACAACTAGCCGAAAGAAAATCAGGTGAGAACGAAATGCACGACATGAATTCTTGGGTAGGCAGCCCGTTCGTTCTACCTCGTTTGATATTTCCTTATAGCAAATTGCTGTATAACAAACATGGTCATAGTGTGTTATGCCTTAATCGCATAAAATGCAGCTGATGATACCAAATATTTTAATTCTTTTTCACCGAACAATTTAACAGAAAAATCGTAAATTTCAAATTAAGCAGTTACCGTCAGAGAAAGAAAGAATAGCTGTTGAGAACAATCTGATAAGAAATACTCTTGTTAGATCAAAGAAAAATATTCACTTAACTTTGAATGGGGAGCAGAGATATTGCTCGTTGATTCTGTAATCTGTACAAAGCGAAAGATTCGACACGATTTAACAATTATATTTAGATATTTAAAATAGATTTACTAAGAATAGATTTCTATATATTTATATAATAAAATGTTATCTCGACGAATATTTTGCTTGATGTATAAATGTTGTATTGTACATCTTATAATTTAGTTCAAAATTACAAATGCTATTAAATTTATAGGTTTAATTAATTATTATTGCGCTATCTAAAATTTTATTGAAATTGATAAAGTTTGATTTATTTTCAATTATTCTTAATACAAGCAAGTTACCGGATATTGACAAAGATTGTGAGAATCGACAAACAAATGTTTTTATTTTTTATTAAGAGTGAGAAAGAGAGAAATATTATAAAAATATTATAGGCAAAAATAATAAAATATAATTTTTTATTTTAATTGGTTAATCTTTAATATTTTATATTTTATATAATACGTATAATTTAAAAAGAAAAAACATTAATATTTATAGAAGAAATGAGTGAAACATTGTTTTTATATCATGTTCTATATAAAAACAATTTATTCTTTACTATAAATGATATTTTTTAACAGCAAAATCATAAATTTCGATAGCACGGGTCAACAAGTTTGAAACTAATCTGAATGTAGATATACAAATGTAAAATATAGAGACACTCTTGACCAAAGTGTACCTGGACTCCGGAATGTATCGCAACTATTCGCAATCAAAATACGCAGGTGAACAATGCCGCAATATTTAGGTATGTGCGCTAAATTTAACACATTTCAGCATCCACTGCTGTACAGTAGATATTGCCAAAAAGATAAAAAATCAAAAAAATTATAAATAAAACTTTCTATTTTTATTTGTACGTTGTAGGTCATAAACGTTTTTATTTTAGCGTATGACACGTACATTTTTGTTGTATAGGTATATATTATATTATGTTTAATATAATGCTCGATGTATTCTTGAAAATTAATGTTTATCACTTGTTATTGTAATTTACAATTACATAATTGTGACATAGCTATTTGCGATATAATATTCATGTAGTAAAATACAATTTCTACAAGATTTCTAAATGCAAGAGGATCTGAGATGTTTCAATGAGATTCATTTATTAAGCTAGATGAGAGTATACGTGTAATCTCTGATAGATCTTAGCATCTACTAGCAACTTAGAACGTATATGGTATTTACTTAAATCTTAAATGAATGAACGTCTTGACATATATTGCAGTTTCTGTGGAGAGTTTCGAAAATCTCCCTGGAAAGCAATAGAGGTTAATTCGTCCTTGTATAAAGCTTTCAGTATTTTCAGCAAAAGGATCGCACTTGGTAGTAACGCCGACTAAAACAGTCCTTGCTGATGAAAATATTCATTTTTTTTTATGTGTGAGAATTTTGTAGTTTTACACTCATATATGTTCAAAATGTACGAGTATAAACATTCTTTTTTAAACGTGTTATAAAATTTTAAATAAAATTAAAATAATATATTTTTTGAAGATTGCGTAGAATTAATATTATGAATACTTGAATATAACAATACATTTCCATTAACGTACTGCGTATAACAAATATTATGAAATAATATTAAAACCATTTTTCGTGAAACAGGATATGAGAGAATAAAGCATTGTATCTTGATTATACGGTCATGATGCCAGGAGCTAGAGTCTTTATTCTTCGCGGGAATTAAACAATGTAGCAAAGTGCAAAGTACGAAGAATCGGCGGAATTTTTCCTTCCATGCGGCGAGACGGGGCCGCTTATTTTCGTGCATGATAAATTTCCAGGTGATTACACCGCAAGCTTCTTATTAGATTCAGCCATTCATTAATTATACGTTAATTAATCATGCTACTTCAGTTACCCCACTTTCCTAACGTAACGGAGATGGCTATTCATCTGGAGGAGACTGCCTTGTACGCGGCATTTTCGCGAAAAACGAGGCCACCCCTTATACCACCTTCCATCCTACTTTCCAACGGTGAATTTATTAATTAAGCGTCTTCTTTTATGTCATTAATCGGTCATGCATTTTTCTCTCTTTTTGTCTATGCTAAAATATACCTTACTCAAAATTTCCCTTTGGAAGACTCTCCGACTGAGCTGACTCTTATCTGTACTATTCGCCCTTGGCCTTCATAAAAATGGACGTACCCACTCCAGATCATCGGAACGACCTTTTATCGAGTGGCCTTTGCTCTCGTATCAAGAAGTCCTTGCGTTTTCAGTCGCGTAGCTACCGTCATTTTCATTGCCATTCTATGAGGGTGCGAAGTCTGAGACGTGCAGGAAACGACATTGCACAAAGAAGGAAATTTCTCGTGAATTTTAGTACTTTTGTATGGCGATCAATACTCGATACATGGCACAGATTTAGATACCTGCTTTCTATGAGAGCTCGTTCTATTGAGGTTTATCTTACTAACAACATTGCCGGTCCTGTAACAAAGAAAATTTTGCAAAAAAGAAAAACTGTGCTCATTGTAATATGTATTATTTTAAAAGTATATAACTTGCAAACGATAAAATAATTTATTTTCTCTAATTATATGTTAATTATTTTAATTTAAAACATCTACAAGTAATTATTTCCAAGAAAAAAAGTATTTTAAGAAAGAAATGTCTAATATTCTACAAATATTTTTATAAATAAATATTAAATAAAAGATAATATATTTTGAGCTTATATTGTGAGATAGATTGTTCGTGTTAGATTGTTCCATTTTTATTTAATAATAAAAGTATACGCATGTGTAATATCAGTACGCAGAAATTGTATGTTGTTTTAAATAATTTCTTTGTTCTAGATCAACTTATAAAATGGGTAACGTGATTTTTAATGTATATATATGCAAAAGCAGTTTACATTTTGAAGTAGAAGTATAGACCGTACTCCGTATGTTAGTTACAAAAGGTATAATTAACTTTTCAAATGCTTGTGTGAACAGTGTTTCGTGACTACCTACGCGAAAGTACAAATTCGAAGCTGTAAAAAAAATAAAGTGGAGGAAAACTCATTTCACGTGTTCCAGTTCTCTGAACTCGATAAATTTCCACCGCAGATGCTAATCAGTGCAGACATTGACTTCTAAAGTTTTCGTCCGCTGTATAGAAAAGGAAAAAAGGGAATAATAATCATATGAGAATAATAATCATAATCATTCATGATTTGCGATTTTGTCCAACAGACAGTCCACTGAATATATTATATTTACAAACGAATAAAGAAAATGTAAATGTACGAAATTATATATATTCTTGTTGAGATCTAAAGTCATAATTATTTTGTTATATATTTTTAGCAGAATATGTAAAATTGTGATAGAGAAAAAGAGAGAGAAAAACTGATACTGAAAAATCTCACTGAGAACTTTTTTATGAAAGAAGAAATAACAAAGGATTCGTTGAGAAAACCATCTGTGTGAAAAGTTAGTTATTATAAACCTACTGTGATAATAGCTAAATTAATTGAATCAGGATTATCCGAGCTCAGCATTTAACCCTTAAAGCAGAGAGTTATTAAGATACGATTTCACCCTAGACAATCTTTAGGATCGAGTTTCGCTCAAACCTGAGATAAGTCGCAATTAATCTGTATTGTGGAGATTTCAATTAATTCGTACCACATAGGAAACATAAAACAAGATAATATGTATATTAAATATTTCTATGACCGTAATTGATAAACAATAATAAACTAGAAGAAGAAGCCTATAACGGTCGAAGCTAGATCAACGTGCTTATAATAATTGTGTGAAATTTTATATACTGCGTATGTAGTCCCCCCCGCGACGCTGATAGATTTTCAGCATTGACGCATACATATTCACTACCGCAGTAATATCACTAAGTTAAATTAACAAGCAATTTAACAAATTTGATGCCATAGCATCTTATAGATCTTAATACTATGTTGAAAGACATATCTTCTTCTAGTTTATTAAGATAATATGTTTTTATAATTCTATATTTATATGCTTATGTATACAATTATTGATACATTTTTGTTATGTACGTACAAGAAATAAATTAAATAATTTATTATATATTATATAATAATAAAAAATAATCCATCGCGTGTATAAAACATTAAAATATAATATACCTATATATAAAATATAAAGATGTAATATTTTTTTAATACATTTTTGAATTTGTTGAATTTATAAAACTATTTGTAAGAGCTATTTATAGGACTATTTCATTATAGAATTTGCAATATTTTGTTCTTTACAATAAAACGATATTATTTACAAATATTCATGAAACAGATTTGACTTGGCATCTCATATATTAAATTTATAGTATATATATATATATATATATAATCGTTTAAAATAACGAATTACTATTATTATTCATTATAATAATTAAATTAAGTATTAAAAGAAGGCGTCATAAGATGGAAGGCATTAAAGATTAAATAATGTGAATTATTTAAGTATTATATTATAGTATATTAAGCAATGTTATTAAATGTCTTTGGATTCTTGATTCGATTGCAGATGATAACGATCGATACTTACGAAATATCTTGAAAAGTAAAATTGAACTAACAGTAAGTCAAAGATTTGAAATCTCAAAAGTCGAAAAGTTTATTTACGTGTGTTTGTCTGACTCTTGTCTTCGCGATGACCCCTCATTTCTCTTATTTTCTTGGTTGTGCGAAAAGTTATAACTCTCTAAAGATCAAAAGTCTCATTATCAAACTTTCCTCAAAACAAATTTCTAAATATCATCAACAAGAAATGTTCTTCTCGATCGTTTAAAAAGGTCATAGGCTTTAGCAAGTATGATGAAAGTCTCCACGCTAATTAATCTACTATCAGTACTACCTATATATAATAGAGCATAAATTCAAACTATAAATTTCAGATTTGCAGTTACAATATATCAATTTACAGCATATAAAGTGTATAAATATCCATATGTTACAGAGAATGTATAGAGAATATCTACATAAATTCATAAATCATGTATATATTATGTAAAAGCGTCTATCATAAAGTCAAATATTATTTTACGTTTATTAAGCATTTATTAATCACGGTATTACTGTTGGTAGTATTTATCAGGAAATAGCTTTCTCTAATAATCTCCAACCTAAGTCCGGAATTGAGCGGCAAACCGCCTCGGACTCAGCCACGAAGTCCTCCCTTCGCTTTTTACTGCCATAGCTCATTAGTCGTCGTCGTCGTCGTCGTCGTCTCTGCTCCGCAGCTCATTTGTACGGTCCCTCGAACAGGAGCAGATTGGCCAACTAGTGGTGGATGGCGGCAGGGATAGAAATTTTTGGAAAATTGAAATATTTCACGTACGGCGAGCTGAGCCCGTCGACAGCTCAGACCAGGGGCGAATAGCGCCGGGATATTTGGCACGCGTATATGCACTTCGTCCTCGGCGACACAATAGATTTACGTATTCGGGTAAAAGAGGTAGAACAGTGGTACTACGATAGCCACGGGGAATCAGCAATTTTGGCAGTATCCCAACTGTCGCAAATAGGTATGCTGTGCTAACAGAAAGGGATGTATGGTTCTTCTTCTGTTCTTTTTTTTTTGTGATTCACTATTTTCAAATATGTACAGACGTACGCATAGAATTAAGCATGTGTATATGTAACGTATCCATATTTTAATCAACATTCTCTTTCTGAGACGTATAGTTACATGCGGCCCATACAATCCGTCACGTTCAGACCAAGCCATTTACGAATGTATCCCGTCTGGCATCGATCCCGTCTGAAATTCGTTGCGGGAATGAAATAAATCGATTCGAACTGCAGCGGAACATATATCGCAGGCTTATGTGCGATAAGTTATATAGCAAGGCGATATTTTGTACTGCCCATAATTTTACAGTTTTTGTATTCATGTATTCTTTATGGACCCGAACTCTTTCTCGTACTTGCAATAGTGCTGCAATCTTTGTAGTGTTAATATCACAATTTCAGAATTAATTTTACAGATAAAAATAAATCTCTCAAATACTATGCGTGTGATTTATTATTTTTACAACTAAACAATTGATTATTTAATAGTTTCAAGAACTTTAAGACGTTTACAATAAATGTTGATTAATTTTGGAAAAACTCAGCACTTTGTCAGGATTATTAATAAAAAAAACTTACATAATTCAATGCAGTTGCATAGTTTATTTGATGTTACCACATTGTACAAATATCTATCACGTCCCTTTATAATATTCTCTTTAATCTACATATGTAGATTAAAGAGAATATTAAGTTTGATGTAGATCATAATTTAACATAATTTTAAATTAATAGTTAAATTTCTCATTTTGATTGTTTACCTTGTCACTTCAATTATAAATGACATTAATAATAATCACTAATCATACATCCGAAGTTAGCTGATTATTCATTTGCGAGCTAGAATAATGCATAATATAATTAAAGCAAATACTGTGTTTATAGAGTAGTAGTTTATAGAGTTTGTCACAATCAGACTTACAAATTCAGATTGCAATAGCGCGATTGGTTATCGACATACATCAAACACGTGATTCCTGGTTTTTGTGCGTTCGAAGAAGCACAGATCTCGCGCGCTATTGGCAAAAAGTTTACACAGTGCGCTTTCCGGCAAGTGGATATACATGGAAACCCTCTTATACGCCGACCTAGTCCGACCTGGTATGTACATCACGCCTATGCCCATGTCGCAGGAGTAGGTACGTACGCGAGTCTCGCACAAAGGAAACGATGACGTGTGTGCTGCGCGAGCGTATTATTAACTTCAAAACCGGTAGACGTAATATTTCGCCCATTACACGCTGCAAAGAGATCGCGGGAACATAAACCTTATCGTGCAGTACAAAGCACGCTATACCTCTCATGTGCCAGAGTTTCTTACAACTTGACTCTCTCGAGCGTACAAAAGATTCCGAATGAAACTTTCAAAACATTTATTACACTGGACTCTCGTCTCGTGAATTCGATTCGGTCTCCTCTGTTTCATAAGGAAGGGGTCTGTACCTACAGTACCTACTTGCCTACACTTCCGTCCGCATTAAAGATCGAAAACAGTAACGTTGTCCATGTTGCGGATCAGTGTTTCGCATGTGTTTACGTTAAACTATAACTCTCTTTGTCAGATACTGGATAATAAATCTGTCGACACGCAAACTCATTTAGGGACAGCGAAACTTAATGCCGCAGTGCGGAATAATAAACACGTGGGAGTTAATCGATTTTGAGAACGCTGATTACTGTCACAAAGTTCACGTGTTCGCTCGACCAGTTTCGCCGTGTCACTGTCGTACCAACTACTAGATTATTCCGCAAGTCCGCGCGACTTTATACATAACATCCTCCGTTTACTTCTCGTTAGATAGGAATCAATGTATCGATCGATGAATCGATACTGTACATGGCTAACCAAGGTGATCACTGTAAAGTGATCCACGTTGCTGATCCCTAGGTAATATATCGAATATTGAAGGAATACAGCCTGGACGCAGATTGCCGGTTAATCGAGCCGGTCCCAAAATGATTTATTAGTGGATAAAATCGTCGTTAGTGTAAGCGAATGTACGTATACGAGTCACACGTGGCGTTACTTACGCAGATGTGGGCGACACATTTCAGTTTGATGAAACCTAATTGCTACCTGTATGAAACGAGCCGACCATTCCACATTTGGAATCCTCAAACTTTTGCCTGCTCCGCGAAACGTGATGCTTTTTACGCCACGTTAAACGATAATTTATCGATCGACTTTAAATCTCTGGGAGTAACACTCCGCGAAACGCCTCGGCCAGGTGCAAAGTTAGTGGTACGTGACTCCACGACTCATTCGCATAAAATCTGATTTAACAAAACATTCATCACGGCAATTTGGTTTTTTCCGCGAAAAAAAATATTTAAAAAGTTATTTATATTTCAAAATTGCTGTATATAAGAGAAATGTAGTTCACATATAATACGCATAACGATACACATGATGTTTATAAATTGGTAGGGAATGGAGTAATTCTATAAAAAAAAAATAAAAACGAAAAATAAAACGTTTTATAGTGTTTTTTTTTCAAAATTTTTTTTAATCGGTTTTAAATATTCACCGAGTACATTTGCACTTATATCTATACTCTGTCTCGACTTAATGGATCTCTGGAGACTATTATCTTTACTCATATTAATTGTTTTTATTATTTTGTACTGAGTAATTAAGAATATATTATATAATAAAAAAATATTTACGCATGAAAAATTTTATTACTTTATAAATTGAAAACGCTGCTCATTCCATTGAATACAATTCTGCTCTTCGAATTAAATTTCTGCAAACGCTTTCTAACGTGTTCTCTGATGCTTTAATTTATTAATTAAATCCGGCAAATATATATTTAAAGTCAATTTTTTTCGAAAACAAAACCTTATAAGAAAAATTTATTCTGCGTTTTAAGTTTATTTTTTCATGTAGAATCATCACATCCTCTTCTCGGTTCCGCCAATTCACGTTCTGTATATCATATATACAAACATAGGGAAAGAAATGGTTTTTGCTGGTTTTAATTATTTTATTCATAAAACAGTAAGAAAATGTTATGGGAATAATAAAGAGATAAAATTTTAGAAATGATTAGAAGATTCATAAAAAAAAAATGTTTACTTTTGACAAATCGAAACGATCAGATGAATGTTAAATGAAAAGTAAAGCGGGGTATAAATCGTTCTGCAAACGTTTCGATGTTAAATGGCTTTCACCAGCGGATGTAGCTTCATCGTGTACCGCATTAAATTGCAATGAACGACAATATCCACGGCATTATAATCATCGACCGCGCCTTTACAACTGCTCGCAGGCGCTCTTAACAACACGTGCAAACCGCCGCAACCAGTTTCCATTCGAGCGTGGAAACTCCGTGGAGAGATGCTGCACCTGCGATTAACTCAACCCACACCCCCAGCATTGCTCCCTACACTCACCGCCAGGGAGTAACTGTGGTCCTACACGAGCATGGTGTATGGAGCGCGTATTGCGCACGTTGCGGCGATTTTCCGTGCGCGAAAGGGGGGGACCGACGAAAATTTCACGCTTGAAATCCGTCGTACATACATAGCACGTAACACTCCGTAGGAAAGTTACACGAAAGCGAGACGCGCCCTCGTTCATCCACCTCTCCCCGCACCCATTTTCCGCCCTTTCTACGCCGGTCCACCTAGCCGAGCGGAATTGCCAAGAAGTTCGCGGCAGTCTGGATGCGCCCAAGTGCCGCAATTGCAAGACGAAGATGAAAAAAAAGCAGAAAGGGAAAAGAGACTCGTGAAGCAAGAAGAGATTCGAGGAGAACGATATCTAGTGATATTCGGAAGACCGGCGGTTAGCAATGCGTTCTCTATCGAGAGAGTTGCGCGCTCGTTCATATTCAAATGCGGTCGGCGATCTTCCGCATGACGAACGGTGGCTCGATGAAAAGGAAATAACGCGGGAACGCGTGGCCGAGAGATAATAATTTCGACACAATTCCGCTGCGACAAATGCGTTATTATGTTCGATAGACTGACTACTATTGCAACGTTATAGCGTTATCGCGCTGCGATAACGTAGCACAAAACGTCCTGTTCACTCAAATTAATAGTCACAATTATAAAAAAAAAAAAAGAAACCGTATTTATTGCATCGCAAAAATGAAATTTAAACCACTTTCACGATATTCGCTGCATGAATCATGGCGAGAGGAAATTCTCACGTCTGATTACGTTGAGCTAGGATGATCCTGCGGCGCAAGTATGCCACCGCAGAATGCGGCACGTAAGACGTAGGTGAAAGATATATATCGCGTGGCGCGAAATAGCGGCAAACTATTGTGCACCAGTTTATGCGCGTTCGGACACTCTAAAGGGCCGAGCAACCAACCTAGGACTATCCTCGGTGCTAGCAGTTCTCTACGGTGGCACAACTCCGCGCCGACAATTTACCGCGACGTCGCGCACGACAAATTAATTCCTGCGATGCTAACCACCTAACACCTTGTAAACTTCGAAATGATTAACTACCTTAACTACGCGTACAATAGGTAGGGTAGATAAGGCCGATCCGCGTGACCTCGCCTCCCTCTCTCTCTCTCTCTCTCTCTTCTCAAATCCTCTCTATCCCAACTACCAACCGCCCACTATTACGTTTTATGTATTCGCGACTGTATTCGCGGCACCACATGAGATACAGCAATTATAGGATATGACCGATAAACCAATAGCTTATTTGCTAATTTTATTGTTGCATGATTGACCGCTCTAAGTGCGAAAAATACAGGATAATCGAATATTCATTTATTGGAATTAAAAGATAATTAAAATAATTATCACTTATTATTACTTTTTCCATTTCTTTATCGTGATTTTTCAAAGATGCGCTTTTGTTGTAAATGTGTTATATAATTGTATTCGCAATTTTGTTAATTAAGTACACCTTATTTCACACATACTTTAGCTAAAATATTAATTAAATTACACTATAAAGTACATCGCAATAAATGAAATGTAACTGTTTCATTATAATTGTATTTCTTTCTATTCAAGTATATAGTTATGAAGCTATAATATTGTTTCATAAAATTGTACTGAGAAATAAAGCAGTTGGACGTCGCAATTGTTATGTACTTGAAAACGTTTCCTTACAAGTATATCTTGTAGACTATAATCTTGAAGCTTTTACGCGATATTAATTTGCAAGCTCAAGTACGCCGTCATAAATTTGGATGTAATATTGATCTTTCCATGGAACTTAAAGACGGTTTAATAAATCACGCCGTTACTCTAAAATTATATTGCCATAAAATTTAAGAATTGAAGTACATCTCCCTCTGCTTTTCTCTTCTTTTTCTCTATTTACTTTTGCGTGTAAGTTTTAGTTTTATTAAACAATGTCTACAAAAAATTATATGTTATATCTGATAACATTGTAGTTAGTAATAGGTATACATAAAATGTTTGCGATAATATTCAAGTCATTTTATTTCATATTAAAAAATATAAGTTTATTAAATATCGCGGATATTAAATAATACTTACATCTTGTAAAATGCTGATCTCTCTCTCTCTCTTTCTCTCTCGTTGAATAATATATATCTATCGAAGCATGAGAGCGCACTTAGGGATTTTAGAATCTCCGACGCGAATAATCAATTCGAGATATAAAATCGCAGATATCGCTGCATCGAAGCACAAGTTTGCACGCACCGCGTAAGAGGGGATTTATTTTTGGCCGTTGTGCAACAAACATTTCATCGGAGTAGTGACAAGGACTGAAGTTATCGATCCGTAATAAATCTCTCCGTTATACCTGTACGGTCGAAGCTTTTATCCGTATAATGCTATACAATGGCCGACCGAACCAACCGGTTACAAAATAATACGACCCTCTGCAGATTTCCTGGAAAATACGCGTTTCCCTCGTCATAGAACCAGTTTGTTCTCATTCAACAAATCGCTTTAATCTCGAATCGCACGAATTTGGTCGAAAGCTTTCAGAGACGACGATCCGAGTAAAACGCATACGAGACGTCCGTATAATACGCATAACAGATACAAAATGACGGTGTTAGTGCTCAAATGCACACATACAAGTAAATTATTAAAATGGATAATCTGTACTTTATATCTACACATATATATCTATATAAAATATAAATTTTAAAAGAATTTCTAAAGGGGTTGATTTATGAATCAGAGAATATGTCAATAATAATATAATTTGTTCGTTTAAATGTCGAGAAGAATAATCCATTGATACTTTCGGGATGCATTTATAAATATAGAATTGCAAGAGAATATTTCCCTTCGACTGAAATTAAATAATTATACGCGATTAATGTCTGCAGTTTAT
The DNA here is from genome assembly GCF_001594065.2 of Cyphomyrmex costatus. Lineage (NCBI taxonomy): Eukaryota > Metazoa > Arthropoda > Insecta > Hymenoptera > Formicidae > Cyphomyrmex > Cyphomyrmex costatus. The sequence goes on from NW_017275130.1 coordinate 380,447, forward strand.
AAATGTAATTACCTGCTAAAATTATTGCAAAAATATCAAATTAATAGGAAAAGAATACAGTATGGTATTCAATTTTATCGAAATTATTCTTAATTTTTAATCGAGTTACCATTTTGATGATATTAACTATATAGAATTGTTTATATATTTATAAAATTAACACTTATAAAACATCCATGATGATAGCTTTAATAATATAAATTTGTTCCAATAAAATCATATTTATATCTTTTTATTAAAAAGTCTATTGAAATTTATCTCATTGTTACTATTATATGAAAATTTAGTATTTAAAAACAAGATTCTATATAATAGAAATTAAAATAAGAATAATGTAAACGTGTGCATAGTCAGACTTAGAATAAGAGAGAGAAAGAGGACGACAAAAATAAAGAGAACCGAAGATTATCGTAAAACAAGAACTGACATTATGAGGACTCTCAGGTCTTCCTAACCTTTGGAGAACTTGATAAAGTGTACGCATCCAACGATCACACAGATTTTACGGCGATTGCCCACTATAACAAAGTTCTACCGCGACGCGTGTTGGAGGGAATGTCAAGCCATCTCGAGGTCTGGAACGCGATCATAAAAAGCTGAATGAAAATCCATTACTTCGACATTCCTCTCTTCGATATCCGTGATATTCGAAGAATTAATCGAGCCGTTTCATTATTTCTACCGATAATAACGACGTTCTCATCAGATTTCCTTTTTCTTTCTTCAAACAAAATCAAATCGTTCTTACTTGCTGACTGCTAGCGAATGTGTTGTAAGTCATCTTATACATAAAATTTATTACGTAATATATGTATTAAGAGATGCAAAAAGTTATATCAACAGAATTAAATTTGCAGTACATTAAAAAAAGTTTTACAACTATCCATTAATTAAGAAAGTAATCAACGAATAATGCTAAGCCGTATTAATTAAATATTTTTATATTACATTTTTCTTTGCTCCAAAATAAATTTACCTATTTAACACAAATTGTAGTCATATTCAGACGATGTCCTATTTTGCTTATTTTGAAACTCCATCTGTAAGTATAATGGAAAATACACAAGATTTAAAAGCGATGACCAATCTGAATTTTTGAACGCACTGCTTCTTGACAAAACTCTTTGAGAAACTTTCGATCGCAGGTCGAGAGGCACATTCAGCAGGCGCGGAATATATTGGCAGAATATAACGCGAATATCGATACCGAATGCGTTTTATGTTCTCTGAGAGATTGGGCGAAACAACGAAATCACGTTCTGTCGTGTACATAAATAACCTTACGTGCACATTATATCGTACCAGTTGCGCAATGCAGCTGAACTTACGGTCGTGAATTACGGGATATCCAACGGTTGAAATGGGCACTAAGACTTACTGAATTACCAGAAAGAGATGTTCAATAAGAGGCCCACTTTTCACAGCTATGTGTCTTACGTTGCTGTTCTTGTACATGAGCTTTATTGTTATAAATACATCCTTAAATTGAACAAATGTTCTATTTAAATATTGTATCATATGTATAATAATTTAAATTTAAATTATGTATAGCTTCTTCCAAATGTTATGCCATAAGATATATGTATCATCATACTATACAACTATTTTCAGAAATCTTCTAAAAATTGCGTGAAACAATGAATATGATTTGTAACAAAATTTTTTTTAAACATTGGCGTAAATCTTAATAATAAACATTTTCTTCGAATGTGTGTGTCTCCATGGCAGCTTCCTTTTTAAAGTGCTATAAGCTTAACACTGACATTAATGTTCTCTGTTTAACGTTTCCCATTACAGTCTTAATGAATACTCAGCTCTAACTGACTCTTTCTCTCATTCTGTTATCTCTTCCATTTTCTCCTCCTTAATCTATTATACTATTCTTAAACTTTACGGATATAGATACTTTTTTCACAATTTGTTATTCGCAAATTGCTATTCTCGGCATTTCGTGTCACCAGTGACAAATCTATTGCACAGAATTTTGAATCATGCTCTATGGAAAGATTAAATAAAGCATTGCAGAAGAATATGCGAAGCAGTCGGTAGTTAATCTCAGAAAGTATATGCGCAAATCACACGAACCTCGGATAAACACAATATAGGTAAACAAACGGACTATGCGCAGTTTCCTCGTTTAATTAACAGCGAGAATATTTGATTCTGACCTTTGTTTACCGTGCACACCATATTTGCAATCGTACCAATGAGACTAATAATCATACAGCGATATAGCAATACAACGTACCTCGAATGAGTACTCCTATAATATTTCCAACGTAAAATTACGTGACACATTTACATAAATTCCTACATTGTATATAGAATTCTCGCCTCTTACTCTTATAGTGGTTATAAATATGATTAGCGAGACTTCGATCTTTCTATTTAATCTGCTATTCAACCTAATTCTTCTATTTAATCTAATAAATCGTTCAATGACTTAATTATTATGTTATAACTTTATAAAAGTAAAATGGCAGGTAGTTTGAGGATAAGTAATTAAAAGTAAAAACAGTAATATATAAATAAAATAGAAGGAAAAGAAAAGTTAGATGAGTGATCGTTATTATTGTTGCTATATATTTCATCACGTGCGTGCACGTACATAAAGCATATAATAAAATATAAAGTACGTGAAAATATACGCATGCAACTGATAAAGCCGAATAATACATTAATGTTGGACGTGTATGCATATTCTGCAAGCTGCGCGAAACGTGACCAATCTGTCTAATTGTGCAAAATATGAAATCAACGATATAAATCACTATGACATATATCCACATGATATATCTAATTTTGATAACGACAGGAATCACACAATAATTTGCTACTGCACGTTCGATATGTAATTTACGATTATTGCAAAGGAAATTTAGTCTCTGTACAGTCTATTAATAACAAATAATTTTGCATATCTGAAATACAAGGAACTCCTTATTCTTCGTATAAACAAAATGTCAACAATTGAACAACATAACAAATATTCTTAAGAATATTTCATTAAAATATGAAATTTACATTAGTCTCAGGAAAACTGAATTTTTTTTTGTAATTTATCTGTTTGTAAAAATATAACAAAATGTTTACAAAATATAATTAATTTTTAAATATTTATCATAATTATTTATTGTTGTATAATACATTTTTGTAAAGTTAATTGTCAAAGATTTGATATAAATAATTGATGAAAATTCCAATAGTCTACAAAGTTCTAAAAATTCTGATAAAAACTGCTGATACATTAAAAGTGCAGTAAGTGTAAAACTGTATAGCATTTTTATACAAAAATGTTTTTTACATACTATAACAACATTGTGATATCGCACAACATTTTTAGGTATCTATTATACATCTTTATTACGCGTGTAATATTACTTGATAGCGCGAAACTAGTGTGGTTCTCTCAGCGCTATAATAGTTTAACGTTTGCATTAATCTTTCATGAAAGTCCAACCGCGATGTTTATTATTGACATGCATACTCAAAACGAATGCTGCCACTTTGCTGTCAGTCGTGCATTTGGGATTGCAGTTAACCTGCGTAACCATTGATGTAGCGAAAGCTGGCAACAAAATGTCACTTACACCGAACTTTCGAGGTGACCACGGAAGATTCCATTGCAATTCTCAGGAGTGCCGAGATGTCGGGCAACTTGTAGGATTCCGCATCGTGAATCCAGACATTCGCGGAAGTCTCGGCTCAACACTCCGTGCTCTCCGCCGCGAATTGCCATAATAAATTCATAAGCAATTCTTATGCGGCAGAGAAAGGAATGGAAGCCGCATGACTTTTTTATACACGTATAAAAATTGCAGCAGTAGTTCGATTAATTTCCAGATATTCTGAAATGTCGTATTTCCATCAGATTGTTTGTTCCAGAGAAAATTTGATTGCATCTATTAATTTTGCGTCTTGTCTTTTTATTATATATAAGCTATTTTACATGTCAGAGTTAAGTTTGAAACAGTTAAGTTGAAAACGAAACATATAAAGAAGACAAAATTTTCACGTAAAATCGTAGACTTTATACTAAAAGTTTTGTTTGAAGACATTGCTTTACTTAGGTAAATGTTCAGTATTGCATTATGCATAAGAAAAGCCCATGGTTCTCATTAACATCATCGTTAAATAAAATCCCTTATCTGAAATTCTTCAACCGCGTCGAACCGCGGATCTCAACGTAAATTAATCACTCTCTTCTTCGCTTCACAACACATTTATCACATTTTGCGAGGGAACAGATTCTTTCCCCTCAAATGTTTTTAACTCTCCCTCGAAACGACTTGCAGATTTTGTTGGGCGTCTTTTCTCTTCCTTAAAAAAACTGGCTAATCTAGAAGCGCATCTTACTTTGTTCGGCTTAATTCTCTTAATTGAGTTAGTAGTTAATTCCTATTCCATATATTTCTTCTTACGTGCGTTGCACATAATTTTTATTGTATTTTATTTTTTATATTATCTGTTATTACATAATTATATACCAAGGATACTAATAATGTAATATCATTTTCAGTGCCATATTAGCGCTAGAGCCTAATCCAGACTATAGACTAAGAGACGGCAAATTTAGGGAGGCGGAATTTTTTTAAAAGAAGTCTAAAAAAATAAAGATTTTTTGCCACGCGAATGATTGAGAAAATTTTCCATCGATCACTAAAGGTTTGTTCACGTCGCATGCTCCAATATGCTCCTATTATAGCTCCAGTGCCATATTAGCATTAGAGGCTAACCTAGGCTATTGCTTAGGGGCGGCAAAAATTCCACTACCTAGGGGTGGCAAGAACCTTAATCTGGCCTTGATTATTTTAAAATAACTTGGATAACAGTGTGATAATGTAGTAACATAACGTTTTAATTGTATAATTTAAAAAAAATTGTAATATTATATTATTGTAAATGTTATTATTGTAATATGTTTAAACAATTTTTAATATGTATCTGTAGTTATGTATTCAAAAATAGCTTTTCCATGTAAAGCGTTCCTTATTTTCTTTTTTTTCTATTTTACTACATGCATTTTGTTTTCTCAGGGTGCACTTATTTCAATTAGATCATGAAATATTGAAACAGAACGCTAGACCTGTCGACAAAGTAGTCAAACGCTATAATTTAAACAGAAAAGAATAAAATAATGAAAAACATTAGTAAAGAGAAGAAAAGATTTTGGCTATAAAAGAAATCCAACTTAAATGTTATTTAATTTAACTTAATTTTATTAAAAGAAAATAAATAATTATTCTCTGATATAGTTTGCATTTAAAATAATATTCAAATTTTTTAAATATTATCATTACTTTGTATAATTTTATAGTATAAGATAATTTGGTAGTATAAGTATTATTCTGCTGTTAGTTCAGTAAATTTCATAAATTAACATGTGGTTAATAAATCAATTGTGCTAATGAATTAATTAGTATCTTATAAATGAATTAATCACTAATTTGGTTAAGTAAACAGTATACGATCAAGCGAATAAATGACTACTGTTCTAATATGTGAAATATGTATAAAAATATATGTCCTTTATTTTGTGTAACTAAACGCCGGAATAGTACATTTTATAGATTGCAGGATATTATTAAACAAATGACAAATCGTTCATAGCAGTGAAATTATTACATAATAATATTTTTATTGAAAAACAAATTAATTTTTATTTTAATAACTCTTGAAAGAAAGATATTTATTCTTTACTTCGTAATTTTTCGTATTACCAGAAGATGCACCTCTGCTCTGTCACAGTTAGAAACGCTTCATTGTGCAGCAAACAGAAGCGTGAACGGCAAATGTGTGCGGTTACCATATGTCAGGAGATTTCGAGTGGACGGTGTACCTTCCCTTTGGGAACGACGATACAATCTGAGCTTTGCTGACAGTTTCCCTTGCTACCGACCTCCCCGCCTTGAAAACCTCCCTTCGTCTGATATCCCGTAACCCCGTACAGCCTCGCCATTTCCACCACCGTCCGTCATCCCTTTTCCTCGTCTCCTTCGCCGATTTCGTCCTCTCCTTCTTTCTCTTCCTTCGGCCGGTTTTTTTTTCTTTTTCTTCAGTTCCGCGACGGTACCTCTTGCCGCACGGGAATCCCCTCTGACACGCAGAATGGATGACTTGAGAATTTCATCTCGTAGCCTTTCGCTCGTGCGTTCTCGCTATCGCCGTTTCTCCACCGGCATTCTCCATTTCGTCTTTTTCTTGCACTTTTCGCTCCTTCCTTTTTTTTCTCTCTTCCTGGCGGCTTCCACCGTTTCCACCGTTTCCACGAGCTAACGCGCTCACCGTCTTCTTCCTTCTTATCACAGGCAACGTCGATGTCCTTTGTGTCGTGATGCCGCACGCTTTGACGAACGAGTCATCCGCGTTTGGCGTTCAGGCAAATAAATAGTCGTTGTCGCCGTCGAAGCGACGTAGATTCATCGCGCGCACGCGGAAATTCGTACCGCATCCGCCGAACCGCGCGCAACCATTACACTGCAGTCAATTCTCCGAAATTCTTCTTCCGTTTTTCTCTTTTTTTCTCTTGTCTTTTTCTTTCGACCCGGACGTTAAGCGTCCGCCTCGCTTTAAGGTGCACGAGATTTTTCTTACAAGCTAAAAACTCTGCGACGTGATAAATATTTATAAATCAAATGACGTATTCGCGCGAGAACATCGCACGAGTATACTCAGAGATTTACTGGAAATACAGAAGAATCTTTTAGTCGCGATCTCTCTCTCTCTCTCTTCTCTCTCTCTCTCTCTTTCTCTCTCTCTCTCTCACAGTTAGTTTCATATTCTTAGCATTAAGCGTCTTGATATCATTAAAGTAAATCTGAAGTCAAGCAAGATTGAGATTACGTTACATATGTGACATGTTATACGTTACGTGAGCTGTTGTTTCTCATAAATGTAGAAACAAAAATTGGCAAAATTAAGTGACAGGAATTAATTGGAACAATATATCAAATAAACGTGTCAATTGACAAAACTGTGATATAAAGCTTTCAAAACGCATATGAGTATTAAACGTCACATCCGTGATACCACATAAAGATTGCTGATCACGATTGATTGATTTAAAAACATTGAAAAGCATCCTTTTCATCACGTACAAAATGTCAATCCTGTAGCATGCGCATACATACGTCGAACAATATATTACGTATGAATTTATGAGCATAAAATTGCTATAAATCAATTCCGGAACGTTTTCGCATTTTCTCCGATGGAAAACGACGGTCGTCCACGCGCCAAATATGTGGAACGTTTAGGCATGCCATCCCGGATTTCGTAAACGTTCTAGGTATCACGGATGCGAAGATACGTTGACAGTCGCATCGTTTTACGATGGAAAGTTGATATCTATGTACGTTGAATAAATATGTATGCCAGCGTAATGCAATATAAGGCAGAAAGGAGGTGGAACAAGCTTTTCTCATTTCTCCGGCTCGCTTAAAGAGAGCGACGCTGCTGTTTATGGTACTTCCGAAGGTGCATTTATCGGCGAAGTTAAACGGAGTCGCTTACAGTTAAACAAATCGAAAGAATGAAATCGCGACGTCAGATTAAAAAAATGTCTCAAGTATGTATATCGATTATTCTGCACGACGGCAAACTGTCGCGGATGAAACGCGATGAAATTGGAAAGAGACCTGAATTATAAACTGCGCTCATTAAATCCATGTCTGACTTGATTAATTTATACTGTCGAATCTCATGTTGAAATCAGATGCGACTTGGGTTATATTTAGTCGTACAAAATCGTTTTATTCGAATAGTACAAACACATTGAATATTTATAAATGATTTATAAATATGTTTCCATTTGTATTTTTACTCGTAGAATCTCAAAATTAAGATTCAGAGTCTCAAAATTAAATATCTAAATTGTGTCTAAACATAAATAGATACGATCTTAAAAATTAAAAAATAGTGTTAATTATTTTATATATCTACACATATAGAAATTAAGAAATTTATTTTAGAAAATCTTATAATTAGTTATATCTATACTTTTATTTCACAAATATAATACATATGTCTCCATATGAGTGAGATATAAAATTGTTCTAAATCAAAATATTTTTTTTAATTTTCTTACTTTCTGTATGTGTATATCTATAGAATGATTGTGGTCAAATTTATAAACATCTGACTTTGCATATAACAATAAAAAATCAAATTATGCAGAATTATTTAAACTTAAATCATTATAATGTTTTGAAAAAGTATGTGACTTATAAGAAAATATTGTTTAAACAGTAATTCTGTTTTCCAAATTACAAAGAACTTTAGATTGTTATTGTACAATCCTTGAAGCGTGATAATTGATGATTGAACAATGGCGAGTGTGTCTGTAAGCAGGAGTTTAGTTAAGCTTTGGCTTAAGCACATGCAGTTGTACCCGTGAGCAGGTTCGTGTAACTTGTTAAATAAAGGTATTTAATGCCGCATTAAATGCAGGTGTTCGAAACAATGTTGTAGATGATATTTAAATGCATTTCGTTGCATATATTTATTGCAATGGAAGTTATAATGAAAGTATATTAAATTATATTAAATTCAAAATTTGTGATATAACCATTAATAATTTTTATACACGCATCATTGACGCTTGAAAAGCAAAATAGTTTTATTAAACCATTTTTAAATGATTCGATATATTAAACTCTAGCTTCATATTTTACCTTCCTGGCAATATTACTAGAATAGATAAGAATTTATTTGGAAAGTAATAAATCAATTTTTTTCCGGGGGGGATTTTCAGCCACAATTTGAAACACCGATCATCAATGCAGGTAGCCGCATCGCTTAATCGCTGTATGAAGTGATTGTTACAGTTTGATGCGCATGTGGTATATCCTCCGATATACTATCCATAGACTAATGTTTAATTCAAACGCCAGTCTTTACTTTATGAGAGCGAGCCTGGCTTAACCTCGCCTCTACGTGAATCCCCGAAAAAACTTTCAGCAAAGTTGAATCGCCTTTTTCCCGACGCGGTTATCCACGAGGTATTAACACGGATCGTAAAGCCGAACGTGCCTGTCGGCGATATAACTGCGATACGTTTTCTGCAGGAACGAGCGAAAAGAAGAAGAGAAGAAAGAAGAAACGGCCAGGGAAACAAAAGGGAACTATTTGTGAGAGGGAGGAAAAGAAGGACTCGTGATGCGGTGCATCTATTCGAAGGCTTAATAAACCGATTTAATTAAAGGAGCGGCGTATCGCGAGAGCGCAGGAGCACGAGAGAGAGAGAGAGAGAGAGAGAGAGAGAGAGAGAGAGAGAGAGAGAGAGAGAG
>NW_017275130.1:390000-544419 GCF_001594065.2 Cyphomyrmex costatus
GAGAGAGACAAACAAGGAGAGAAATGCGCAATTAATGCCACGGACAGTGGAAGAGGTGAGACAGCAGTGCTCGGGTGAGTCCTTCCGTAAATACCCGCAATATTGATTCCCAATTCCTTATTCCAATGTCCATAATCCTGGACTATTACACGCGCAGCCGGCACGTAATACGTTTGCCAATCTCCATCCACAAATCCCCAGCCGAGCATTGATGACTAGGCTCGGCTCCGTATGGTAGTAGAGAATTAGGAATTATTATTCTCTCTCATTTAATACCTACGGTGTACGCGCTTGTGGGAATTAGCATGCCGGAATAGAATGATGGATAGATGGTGTACGGGAAAGATGGCGGATCAAGAAGTTGCAACGTATACAGTAAACACGATAATAATGTAAGGCGCATCAAAGAAGGAGGGAGTGGATGAACGAAATTGGAAAGTATATCTTGTACCTTAGAATTTAAATTATCCACCGTAATATATGAGTATATACCTAAAGTAAATTTACAACTAGCCAGACATGTAACAATAAGTAGTATGAGTCAATTTCTTCCTACGTACAGCTCTTCTCGTTGCTGTTATTGCATCTCGTGTTAACATAAATCTTACCTTATCGATACATCAGTCGGGCGATTTTATAAAACAAGTTAATCGGATTCCGTCCTGCGACGGGTAGTGGCTTAATTCAAGCATAATCTATAAGGCTGCAAAAACGTTCTGGTAGATGGTCGGAGCAATTTATTACTGTGCGGCACGACAACTTATCACGATGGATGACGGCTTAATGACAACGCCTTTCCAGAGGTTTGCAAACGCGAGATCGATCCCTGATGTTCTTAGATCGCACCGCATAAAGGGGATAGGACGCAATGCGTATACGATCAACATCTCTATATACGCAGTAAACAAACCTCCTAGATTAGCGTGTAAAGTACTCGAAACTCGTATAACACCACTGCTGAATGAGATGCGCCTCGATTCTCTCACTTCGTTGCGAGCTACCAGGATGCGTACTGAAGTGGGATGGCAGTGAAGGGATGGAAAGAGGATGAACGCGCAGGGTCTAAACAAACTTTCTGTTGTCTGCTACAAGAATGATAATGTGGATAGCGTTCGGCACGTTTTGGATTAGGTTTCGAGTACGGTACCGCGAGGGATCGAAAGAGCGAGCGAGAATACTCGCAGGGGGAGAGAAGACAGAAGAAGTGTGGCAATTGAGTGGGGATGAGCGAGGAGACTAACGTTTTGGCACTGTGTAAGTGTGAAATGTGGCGGGGTCGAGCTTGCAGCCACGTGCGAAAGAGGGAATGCAGGACGTGCGAAAACGAGAGGGTGGTAGTGGGAAAGAGAGAGCCGCCAAGTGGGTGAAGGAATGGCGAAGAGGTAATGCCAAGTGCGTGTGTATGAGAGAGATGGGGTGGAGGAAGAGACGGAAAGAGAAAGACGGATATGGCGGGAATGATGGAAGATGGGAGAGGCGAGCATGAGTTGATATTAGGTATTTAATAGACAGCTCTAGGGAGTTGCTCGGGCGAGCGAGAACTGAACCGTAATGTTAGCACGCGGCAGGAGGGATTTCTCATAAGCTGACCTCGGCGAGCCGAGAATATAGTTGAAAGGGTGTCGGAGAGGATGGAGAGTAGAACGAGGCTCGCTGACGGAGACTGAAGGCGATCCCAGCGCTGATGCGGAGGCTGTTGGTGGTAGTATAGAGCGATGGTGACGGAGGGATGCGAAGAAAGGAAGGGGGCGGAGGTGGCGGTAGCGGTGGTGTTACTACTTCGGGCTTGCGGTAGACGAGCAAAAGAAAGGGGGATAACTTGAATCTGAGTTTTCTTCCAGTAAACCCACGGATTACCAGCCGCTTTAACTTAGCGACGCCCCTCGTTTCTCAGGTGTCGTTCTCGGGGTGTCACCATATTGGATACTTTCGGGGTGCCCGGTATGGTGCGCGGGCCACCGTGCCGTTATTAGAAAGAAATTTGATATATCGTCGTAGTTGCTAGGACCCACGCGCCGGCTGCGGGCACTTACTCGATGAAGGCCGGAATCAACAAGAGAAGCGTTTTGCGCTGGATAAAGATGACAGTTCAGAGAATGAGAGAACAAGAGAGAGAAAGCACTAGATAATGATCGCGTATTCTGTAGGTCAGAAAGATGAATAATTTATTATCGTTGTCGAGCGGATGACGTCTAAGATTGACGACGCGCAACGCATATCTTTGTAACGATGATAAAAAAAGACAAATATACCGTCGTGATAAAACTGTATTAATATTGTAGTAAATCGCTGAAACGATGCCAATTGTCTGCCTGTAAATTTAACACGCTCCATGTCGGAAGCTGAACAATGGTTTAGACAGCTATCGGATAAGCACGCCGAATATTCTATTATGATACAATTCAATAATGAACGGAATTTTCAGCGTAACACAGAAAGTATGTGTGCGCACGTTTAATTCACAATATTCTCAATTGCAGATTAATTATATTGTAATTTAACAATGGTAAACTTTTCATTTTTTATTAGATTCGCGTATTGTAAGCACAAAACTACTACAAAATCAAATATGTGCAATCATTTCTATTAATAAATCCATTTGATCTTTTATATTTATTGATTGTGTTAAATTTAAGTATATAAAATTAAAGTATATAAATTAAAATATATAAAGTATATTAGTAGTGATATATAAATTGTAATAATGGCTTTGTTATAATATTTCTATATAAAATTATAAAATAACGTTTCAAATTATAGTATTTTGTTGAAATAACAAATGTTTAAAATGTTTTAAAATGAAATGAATTAAATGAATTTATAGTTCAAAGATATGCTTTTTATCTCTAATATTAAAACAGATATCATTTCTTTGTTCATTCTATAACATTTCATAATATTTCGTATATATAATTTTGAAAAATCATATATAAATTACTATCTTTCTAATTAAGCTGTGTCACACGTTTGAACGAATATTTACATTTTAAACTTCCCATGCAAAATTTAAGCGATTCGCTACAAGCAGTGGACAAACCATTTTTCCTTCTGCGCACCTTCATCGCTCTGCATTAATGAAAATTTATATTCCTTCCTGACGACTTGCGACAGCACGGGTCGCTTCCTTCTCCCTTGCACTTGAAATTTTTCTCTAAGAGACGCTTTGCGCGATTCATTCCGAGACAGTCCTCCGTTCGTCACAAATCTTTCGCTCTCGAACTCATCCCACGCGCTGACGATATGCCAAATGCATATTCAATTTTGTAAATCCGCTCTGCTCGTCCGTTGGATATCTTTGTACGTGACACGGATGACGTACAACGTAAACTTGACGATATAATCGCAAACACACGACACTGTGTCTTTTGACCCGAGTGGTCGCACTGTTGAAATAACACGCTGTTACACGATCCACAACCGTTACGTCCTGATGTACTATTCCAGTATTGCCTAATTTTATCCTCGAATGAATAATTCAAATATACGATAATAGAGTTATACGTAGCAGGAAAAGAGGAAAGGAAAAAAATTTTGCTTTCACATTTTAGCAACACTTTATAGAATATTGGGAATTGTTATAAATACTTCCTGCGAAATGTTAGAAATAAAAATAGCGGAGTTTTATTCTGTACAAAGCGATAATAATAATTTCTCACTTAAATTCAACCCTCGTTGTGCGAATTCAAGATGTAAAGCATCTACGAGACTTTCCTGAATTTCCTTGATGCGTTTCCTTTCGTCATCGCTCTGCGACATGCGAGAACGCCCACGTGCCATAAGGAGGCAGCATATCAAGAATAGCTAGGCTGCATTCGTGCCATCGTTTGATAATCGGGTAAACTGCCTTACGTGTTCTCGGGCACGTCAGCGCGGTCTTCCTGAGCTACAAGAATGTCGGAACATATTTGCATTGTCCTCATTCTCGGCGAATCTTATTAAATCCTTTTTCTGTATCACGTATTGGAATAATAGGCGAATGCGGAAAATTCAGCAAGAATATTCCCGCTCTGCTATCGCACTGAATAGCTCGGCGTTCGCTTAATGGAATGATTTTGTCTCTGAAGAATTCATTCGAATAGCTTGAGAAGACGACCGACGGAATATGATTAGGATAAAACTACCCTCTTATCGCCCAATGTATCGTGGAGAGCACAAAAGACTGAGCAGGAAACGTTCACCTCCCTTCGTCCGAATTATACGCATCTATATCAGATTTTTCGGAAAATTGGGCACGATACTCTCTGGAGAATATTTATGAAAGTATAGACATGGTATTGCTATTTGCATCATAAAATGGTGAATTTTTAAAAAAACATTATTTTATTAAAAATAATACGTTCTACTAAAGCATTTTGAAGTATAGCGTCGACAAAAAACGAATTGCATTCAAGAATATTTTTAGACGACTAAAATATATCCGATATTACGAAAAATTGCAAAGAGGACACATGTATTACGATTATGTAAAATTGTAAGATGTTGCATAATATGCAAAAGTACATGATATTACATTATGTTCCCATATGGAAATATGCACATATTTATGGCATAACTATTACGCTTAATAACGGCTATAAATATGGCAAAAAACTTGAAACTTAAAATACTGTATTTATCGTCAAATATGTTATATACCCACGAGTAAGCAAAACACGATGTGAATTAATATCAAGCTTAATGAGAATTAATTTCCAACGTATACTGATACGTATTACTAGTAACGCATAAATTTAACTCAAGCCTTTCTTTTAGGCCCATCAGTGATGCAGTACATGGAAGAAAATTACGGTAACTACGGAAAGCAACCGCCTCAAAGCCGAGCCATTGCCTTTTGTTTTTGATTAAATTATCTTAAATAGCCAAACAATCTTCTTTGCAGGCCAATGTTGTGGGAGTCCCCGTGAGGACTCGAATTTTCTCTATCGATCAGCAATGATGTCGGACGCTGCTGCATCGAAGTTCCGATCATTCATAAAACATGAGTCTCCATCAGGTAGTATCCCATAAATTTTCAAGCAGAAACTACTGCGCCTCCATTTTCTTCGGCAGTCTGGAACATTCGACGTGGGTTCATAGTCAGATCGATAAAAAATAATTATCTCGTACTTGATTTACAGAACGCAAATAAGTCTTACGTCAGGGATCATTCGCTCTCCATCAAAAGATCTGCAGATTTGGAGTGCATAATAAATAAGTGCATCTGCATCGCGCAAATACAGTTTTTTAATCACAAATATGTGAATTCATTGAACACGTTATTTAGAAATGCATTTGGCGATTGCATGTTATGGTATATGTATTGCTACCTTTTAGAGAATTAAGATATGTTATTACTATTTTTGTGCTTTATTCGAGCAAGAATTTAAACTCAGATATGTGACGAGTACACAGCACAGTATTATTAAATTAATTATGAACTTAGCAATTATTTGAAGTTGCAGTTTACGCAGCTCTGCACAAGTCTTTGTAACAATTTCATCTTCACTCGGTTTCATCGACAACTAAAATTCCAGTTCAATATGCATTCGGTCGAGTCTTCCAATCTCTGTAACATCATCTCGATGCAGTGTTATCGTATCGACCCGGAGTATCGGGCTATCAATATAATACACCTTCATCAAAGAGAGCTCTAAATTGCATCGATATTTATCATCGAATAAAATGTACTTCATTCATTATGTCAACATCTCGTTTAAAATAAGAGTGAAGTTTCTAGCTGATCGTTAAAGTTATTTCCACAATTGATGAAGTTGGATATTTTACTTTCTGTATACTGTATACCTTTTCATATTTCCCCACTCTAAGACATACGTCTTTTATACGTCCAACAATAAAAGCCCGAACATAAATGCGAGCACGCAAATCGATGCGACGTTTTCCCTCTACTTTCATGTCTCATTACGCTTTTAGCGGAGCACCATTCGCTGAGAGCGACAGAATTTCAGATTAGAGCATACGTGGAACGCATTCCGGATGGCTTGAGCGTAGACGAGTAAGCGCATTAGCAAAATCTTACCCCACGACCGCGGATATGTAGAAAGGATCCTTTATGTCTACTGCCTGGCGGTGATACCCTCCGGGCAATAATAAAACTTTCCGAGCTCGAGGACCGTTCCACGCGAGGAGTAAGGGAGACACGTTCAAGCAAATACGAGGGGGAAATCGTCGGATCTCGATGGTGGTGGTAGGAATGCCCGCGGCGAGGGGTACTCCGATTCGAGATGCTTGTTTCGCGAAGTGAAGCGCGGCGGTTCGCCAGGAAAGGCGAGTTTAAATCAAACGACATTTGCTACGAGTTTGCAATAAATCCACTCTACGATAAATTGTAATCACGATCAGACTGCTGGCATTAGGCGATATTATCGCGATTTTCTGTAGAAGTGGCGCGCGCGCGCCGATAGAATTTAATTCATTCTAAAGATATATCAATACAACACGATTATTTTATATATCTTTATATAAGTATACGTAAAAGATATCTCATGAGAGTGCCATTTAGTATAGTATAATTTATTATTGTAATATTATAAATATCGAATCAAATGTGTCGTTTATGTAATATATATGTAATTTATCTTTATTTTATCAGACAGTCTATAGTCTATACAATCTGTATTAGTAAGATATCTGAAATCTAATAGAATTTCTCAAAATATATAATTAACATTGTCAATATTCACAACGTTAAGATAAATTATACGATTACATTTTTGTTATCAGCTAATTTTTAACGATTTCCCCGATGTGTGTAATATGTATATGTATAACTTTCGTGTGACTATACGTAGCCATGTGGAGAGTATTAATCATGCCGCAAAATAAGGGATGTGTTTAATAATCCACTTACACTGAGATATAAATCCTGGAGACGGTGCAAGATATGACGTCGAGAAAATTCAAGATACGTCGACCTGCTCTAGCGTCTACTGTCGTTACTAATATACAAGCGAAGATGGTCCGCGAAAAATAATGGTAGGCGGGAGATAAATAAGCAGCGAAGAAATAAAGCTGAGGCTGCTGCAATCCAGCCGAAAGGTACCGAGAGCTGGGACAGACGGTGGCGGTGTGAAGGCGGAGGAAGTGGTAGAGACGCACCAGTGTAATAAGGTGCATCGTGCAGGCAGAATAAAAAGATCATCAATTACCACGTAGGGTCCTGGAGCCGCCTATTTTATACGACCTCGCGAGCTAGGTTGCGGAATATTATTCAGAGCATTAGGCATGCTCTCGACCGCGAAGAATTTCCATAAAACCGCTATCTGCCATCTAAGACGCCATAGTTCGCTCTCCTCTTGTCTCTGTTCGTTTCCCCTCGTCTTTGTCTTCTGCAATTCTCTTCCGGCCCTGCCACCTGCATTCTCGCTTTTCTTCCCTTTCTCGCTTGTCGCTGTAAAACAGGAAAGGATGCTACTAAGAGGCGGACGGATGCATTTCCGTAGCTATGTTACACGCCGTTTACGATCATCCTGAAACGTGAACGTCACTTACGCCACGTCCTTAGATTGGTCTTTGAAAGGGCACTTCAGCGTGTTTACTGATAACATAGCAAAATAGAGAAAAATATTGTGTTTTGTAATTTTTATATCTTATATATATTTATACGATATTTGATCAATATAAATCTTTCAAAGCTTATTTAACTGGTTAATAATTTGATCGATATGAGATATATCACTTTCACATGTTTAATCCTTAAAAAAAAAAAACGGTAGACAATGAAGAAAAAATCTATAATCACAAAATTAAAATGATTAGGTTTGTAAATTGTAAAAGTGCAATGACATAAACTTTTGTCGTCTTGAATCTCGGTTACTTTAACCACTCACAATGGAAAATGTTTCAATTGAAAAATATTATCGTAAACAAAGGCTAAAATTACCATTTCAGATAAATTAAAAAAGAATTATTTTTCTCTTTCATGTAGCAATTTATTCGCAAAAATTGTAAATCCGCTCGCAATCAAATTGGCTAATGGAAAAGTTTATAAATTGAGTTAATTTTTCATCAAAATTTGTCATATTTTAACTAATATTGAATCAGAATATTTTTTAATTTCTCAAAGAAATGTATCGCATCTATTATAATATTATATTTTGCGCGATTTTCTCTAAAAAGGCCGTAAATTTTGCTTTGACCAGTGAATGAACAACGGAAATCGAATCAGTTTCGCTTACTTGACTGTTTCTGTATAGGAGAATGCCGTTGCCTTGGCTTAATGGCGAAAATTACCGCTTTCGATTTATATAGAGAATACGTGCTATTTTCTTCGTTCCGCGGCGTGCTTCATTACGCTCCTCTTAAAAGAAAAGCGGTTTAAGAACCCTCTTTACCTAGCCTTTCGTCCAGCGAAAAAAAACCTGAAAGCACGAGTTTGTGTAAAGTATAAGCGGTTAATTAACACGCCCGTTGCCGTTATACCAAAAGCGGATATAAAAGGATTATAGAATGTAGATGTTGTCCTCGCTTTTTAGATGTCATTCATCCGCATCTTTTATGTGCAACAATAAGAATCACTGAACTAGATTTTTCAGTACTGCAATAAACAATTTGCAAACTTAAGTTACAGAACTCACACAATAGCTACATGATAAATCACATCAGTATTTGTCTGTGTTCGTGTGATATTATACATATTTAACTTTTACCATTGATTCTCTCTCATTTTGAAGATGTTTTATTACTTTAACTATACATTTTTACTGATTATCCTAATTTAACTTTTTATCTTCACCTTTGAGTAGTTGTTCTTACTGCTTGCCATGCAAATTACGGCCCTATCCAGAAATTCTCTTTGTGTAGTCATCCAACCGTTTGTGAACTACTTTTTATCATTCTATAAGTGACTTATTATCTTCATGGCCATTATATGATATACGTATATGGTACATACATAAAATGTTTATAGATTTTTAATTATTATACATTGTAATTTGAATATGACTCAATAATACAATAGAAACATATAATTTGTATTGGAAATGCACGTAATTTTTATGGAATTTCTCAATGTGTGTTATAGTTTAAAACTATAAATTCATTTATTAAAATCTTTATTCGTTTTGTGCATTTATTTATGCACCTATTTCACTCTTACATTAACTCATTGGATTTTATTATTTTTCTTTATTCATAAATCATATTCTCCAAAATAAACAGTGACAAAATTAATTATACTATTGTTAATCAATTTAATTCTGAATTTTCCAATCAAAATATCTCCGAAAAATGAGTTTTTTAACGTTTTAAGTTTATATGTTATATACATATGTTATATAATGTTCAATAATTCATTTATTGATTTTATATCTATTTTGATTTCTATGCATTTACTGTATCTCGTCTATAGCAACGTATGTTCATTACAAAATTTTTTTACGTTGACAAACTGTTATTCGTAAGCAGCGTTTGATAACGGGCGAATAATTTAGTTTTTTTTTTTTACGCGGTCTATATCACCTTTTTCTGCGAAAATTCACCGTTAATACCATCCTCCTCGTTCATATTTTTAATGACTTCATATCTGAGTCCGTTAAGCGATACCTGTAAAAAAAAAGCTGCAGCGCAATTTTCGATTTTAATCACTTTTCTGCACCTTTGCGTAAATGTAAATGTGAGAAATTATTTTAATTTTTCAACTGACTTATGCATAGAAAAGAGAGAAAGATAATACCTTTCAATTTAAGTATGTCAAGTGATTAAATTTATGTCATTAAAATATTTCATTCTTGTAGCGATTATTATATCTGAAAATTTGAACTATTATATAGGATTCATTCAGCGTTTTATTAAGTTAAATTCATAAACAATAAAGGAATTAGAAATGAGCATATACCACGACGTTGGATAGATTTAGCGAAATTATATTGTATTTCGTAGAATATTAAAACGAAATTTTTATTATTATTAGTATTACATTCATAAGTAATATTAATTAATAGTGATTAATATTTTGCATTCTATATACGTATTATAATATTTCAAAAGATTTCGTACATGGCTGTCATCACCTTTGTAATTTTGAATAATTGCTCACTAACATTAGAAAAGCATTTTGTCCTCAGCACGTTTAGCAACAAAGTCAGCGAATATGGTAGTTTTCTACAGAAAAAAGAACGAGGCTGGACAATTTATCCCTCGGGTGCCGCGAGGAACAGTTACGACTTGACCAAAGATATCTCAAGCTCTCGAATAAGAGAAGGGTCGAGTTTTGCAAACGAGGCAAAAAGATTGCTCTGTGAAGCGGTATGCACATAGCGTACGAAATTAAGCCGCGCACACGGATATTATACGCTTGTGCCAGTAGTATTTGCTATTACACGATGTTCGTAATTGATTATCTTGAGGAAAATAAAACAACAAAAAATAGCGCTAGTTAAAAAGTTTATTGAGCTTTATTTAATGAATTTAAATGAAAGTATTTGCTATTACAATGTTCGTAATAGATTATCTCAAGCAAAGTAGAAACGACAAACAATAACATAAATAAAAAAACTTTTTGTATTTTATATTCAGTGAATTTGAATAGAATTAAATAAAATATTAGTGTCATTGATCTCTCTTCCGCACGCTATTCAGTAATTAATTAGCTGTAGAGATGAATTATAGATGTTCCATAATATAATAAAGAATCAAGTCATCAAAATCAAATTTTTCTATATTTTTAGAGAGAAAATTTATCTAATCAATCAATTTTAATTTAAAAGTATATAATAAATAATTTTAGTTTATAAAAAATATAACTAAAATTTTATAGATAGAAAATGAGAACTCAACATTTTAATTTTGTTCCAAAATATAAAATTCCTATTGAAAGTAAAAATAAAAATTATTGGTATTCTTTATTATTATTGACTTACATCGCTGTTCATATTAGGACTTACAATTAGTTGTATATTGGCTATTAAATATAGGAAAAAAAGAATAAATTTTTATTATCAAAGAACAAGTTAATATAAGAAAATTAAATAGATAAGACAAACTTAAGAAAATAAAGTTCGTACTTTACTTATGACTTATTACTCTTTGAGATATTTCATAACATTGATGAAAATGGAACGTTGCATAAATGCTCCATGTCATAACCAGTCCAATACTACTTGGTATTCGTTATGATGATAACAGGTTTGCTTTCATTCAATTAAAAACTTTTCACATCTCTTTATCTTATAGACAGAAAGGAAATGTTACGAGTTCCCGGAAGCTGCTTGTCATAATCCAGCTACTTTGACGATTTTCTTTTCCGCAAAAGACCGGGAAAAAAGAGGACTGCCTAATTAACTGATCTTAAAGAGAGTCGTGGAAAACTTCTTTGAAAAGTGGTTGCGGCGAGGGGAACGTCGAAGCGAACGTTGAGAAAAATACGTGAGTACGAGATAAAATTAGCGAACCTTGAGCGAAATATGAAAACACACCGTAGGCGATAAAAATAACAACTCGTGTTAGGGGTCTGCTCCTTCGAGCGCTTTATACCACGGTTCTGTGTACTTACGGCGATATGGACACGATGGGCGATCCGAGCGTGCGAGTTTTGCGATAATACTATCGAAGAATAACACGTCGAACGTGTTTAAGGGATGTCCTTTTACAATTGTGCGGATGGAGAAATCGCTACTAGATGGAACAGTGGATGAGAGGTACAGATTCTTATCATTTCCTGTTATCATTTGCATTTAGACTATGTTGCCTGAAGCTACAGCGAATAACTGAAATGTCTACGTTAAGCTATACCGTGACTACTGGCAATCCGAATCCGAATAAAATGGTACTGCTTACAATAACATTGCAATAGAGTAAGAACAAACAGAAAATTATACGATAACGTTTTACGTTTCCTAATATTATTTGAAGATTGTTTAAATATTATTACATGCACAGCTTGTTATTACTGTACCGCAATAAACAAAGCTTTAATAAAGTATTTTATTAACGCTTTTCTTTTTATTTTTGTTAATGAAGTATTTTATAAAACCGATTGGCTCTTTATTTAAAAAATTAATAAAAAAAGATTCGCAGATGTAGATATTAAAACACTATTTCTGCATATCCGTTTGTAAAATCTGTGCTTCGCTTGCCGAGTCACATAATTTTTCCGATAAATTTATTATAATCATCGTCGATACGGTATCGACTTTACATACGGATACAGAAAAATACGTAACGAACATTTTCATAAAATTAATGAAAGAAACGTACTGATTGGAAAAGTTATAACTTCGTTTTCTATCAGTAAATACATGACACCATTAATAAAGCGACAAAAAAAAAAAAAGAAAACGATCGGATACGCTAGACGTGAAATATAAAAATAGCCACAGTTATAAATGTACAGAAATTGTAGTCGAATGACCGATATCCATAAGTCGCTAAAATATATATAATAGACTTGTGATAAAATAGCAAGTGAGGTCAGAGATATCCAAATATATTTTATTATACTGTCTAATATTAGAAGACTCGTTTGTTTACAAAGCATCTAGTATCGCTCGACATAGGTGCCTTTGTTATCGCCGCCTCTTTCGTTCTATAACCGTCCGAAGGGATTCGTGCCGATGATGTACGAGCTGGCTTATGGAGAAAAGCCCTTTTTTCTCCTCGTTACTCCAAAGTGCGCTGCCAAGTTCCATAATAATTCTTTCCCGAATATCATTATTATACCGTCGGGTCTTCGTTACAGTCGATCTCCCGAATTTTACGCGGCTTCGGAATGAACCGAAGAACGTAACAAAGCGGAATGAGAAAGTGAACTGCCAGCGTGCTCACACACACACACCTGCACACGCGCGCAAGTAACTTCTCTTTGCTATTATAATTGGTTGATACTTATATTTTATGGAATAGTGAAAGATGAAAAGAGAAAGAAAAGTTGTGAATTTATTGATAATATGTTAACTTTTAACAATGTTAAGTGTTATCAGTTATACTGTCTCAAAAGCTTGTTAGTACTTTAAAGTTAAATGCTTTACAGATAACCAGTCATACATACAATGTGTATGTGTGTGTGTATTGGTAAGAAATATATTTCTAAAAAATCAAACTACTTTTATATTTAACTTTACTGCAACAAATCTGATGCACGAACCATCAAGTTTATATTATTAATATGACATGTATTTATATTACGCTTAAAGACAGAATCATGAACATAAAATTCTAAAAAGTTATGACGTGCATTAACAAATAAACTAAAAATATTTGCTGAAAAAAAAAATTAGTTTAGCAAAAAAACTGATAGTTTTAAATAACCTTTTATCAAAAATTTCCTTTCAAAGAATGTCCGCCAGTCTCTGTAGTCAGTTCCTAAAATAGTTTATCGATCTCTTAAATATTTTGTTGAGAAGAATATAGTCAATTCGGAATCAATCGATTGGAGGAGTGAACCGGGTCTGTATCTGCCCTCTACAAGAAGAGTTTATAAGCTCCAGCTACCATCGATATACTTGATACTATACGTAGTGATACCATCCTGTAATTTCTCAAGGATTTTATAAAAATTATCACTTGTTGGTTTACAAAGATATCGGTTATTGATACAGTAGTAATTACATATAAATGTTTGTACCTGTTATTCGAAATTTATATTCAAAGGTAACTTTACATTTTTAATCACCATATAATATGTAAGGAGAAAAATATTTACTTGCTTATTATTATCTATTAGATTACTCTATATACTTAAATTTATAAGCTTTCAAATTCATTATTGATTTATTACAATATGAAATAATTTATGCATTTGATTTCTTACTTACCTACAACTTCAATGAAGACATTTTCTACACAAACTTATCATACCTCTTTTTTTAATCTACTATTAATAATTCTCTAGTTAAACTATAATAACATAAAATAAAATACTTTTATAAATATTATTCATAAGTATTAGTTGGTATAACTAAATGATAAAACATTATTTTAATCTTTATAAAACGTAATTAATTTCAACGAAATTTTGATGTAAAGTAAAAAATAATCAAGATATTTAATAACATATCATAAAACAATATAGCATTAAATAATCTAATGAGAAATGGCTCACCGAATTGATATCGAATCGATTTTGATATGCCGATTTCAGCGTTGATTCGACATTAATTCAACGAATTATTTCTCACTGGAAAAGCTTTATTCGAAATTACTGACTTCAAATTGATCAGATATATCGTAAATGAATGATGTGGTGAACAGGAACGGGGACCTGCGTAATATCTTTTTATTGAAATACAGTTTCCTTTCATTCAGTCTATAATTTAACAAATTTTACTCCGTCATAAATCAAAAGTTTCGATGAAAAGAATGGAATGACCTACAACACAAACGTAACAATTCGCACAAAGAATTATCACGATTGTCTAACATTTATTGCCCAAGTACACGATAAGTTACACATTATATTTACATGGGAGGGAAGAGTTATTGTGACCACAAATGCAAAAACTAATATAACTTACAGCTTAGCGTATATACACGTCCCTGAGGCTTATTCTACATTATCGTACACACACTATTATTATACAATTATATCAACAGCTCTATGCATTGAACAAACGCGGCGTTGTATAGTATAATTTACCATATATATATTCGATTCTCACACATCTACGTATATGTACATAGCACATTTGGGGTCATCACAAACATACGCAAGCGGCATCGTGAAATTGATGGGTTTATTTGGAAAGCCAAACTTGCAATTTATAATCGATTGATGAAACAGATTGATAACAAAAATTGTTAGGAAATGAAATGAAAGTTCAACTGATGAATCGGTAGTATTGCTTTGACGACTAAAAGTATTGCACATTCAATATTTTTTGTGCAAGAGCGATGTTAAATTATAATATATAGCAATTTACAGATTTATTTTTTCATACCTAACATATACACTGAAAAAATTAAACATCTCATACAAAAAGAATTAAAATATAGATAACCAGAAATTATAGAAATTGTAAATTTTAGCTATAATTTTTTTCAAATTTAAAAGTTTTATCTTTCCTATATATTCATTTCACATACAAATGATAAAGTTTATATTAATTACTTAAATATATATATTAATTATCTAAAATAATATAAATGAAATAATATAAACAGTCAAAGTAACAATGTTTTTATGAATATTAAACATAAAATTTCTATTATTAATAAAATTAATTTATAATTTTCTAATTGTTTATCGGTTTATAGTTCAGAAAGCACTATACGTTAAGATATGACACAGTTCATTGATGTATGTACTCTAGATAATAATAATAATTTATCTAAAACATTAATCACTAAATTATGGTGTACGGATGAAGAACTGATAATGCTTTCTATAGATAAATGTTACTTGTATGTACAATAAGCCTGTTATACATTACTTATTTGTATAATCTCGAGGTATTCGAATTAAAAATACTTTATTGATTATTCCGTTGAAAAACGGAATTTTCAGAAAATTATTGTCATTCTGTAACATAAATAATGATTCTATTAGATTAACATTCTTATGTGTGTGCGAAAGTTTCTAAAAAAATTGAAAACAAATTCTAAGAAAAAAAGCAATTAGTATGTAAAATTATACGCTATTTTTTTATCGTAAACTAATGTTTTATATTTTTGTGCTGCTATTAACAATATCTGTATTTAAATTTTTAACAGATTAATTATAAATTTAACGATATAATTATCGTTTGTCTCTTCGATACCACAATAATTAACACGCCATCAATAAAAGATATGCGATCGGATCCCTTACGAGGTAATATAGGCAGGTTTTATAAAGTGTTATTACATTATCCGTACCATGAACTACAATAAAGAACACATCCACTATCAGTTTGAATAAAATGGAAAATGGAGCACTTTGTAGCTACTATATAGAGAGAGATCATTGGAATAGTCACTTATAATATAATACGGTAAATCCGTTTTACAATTCTCCATGCTTATAAGTTATTGCGACATACTTAAGCGAAATAAATTCCTCTCGATGAAAATATTTCCTGTGAGGCACATTACTTTGTTTCAGCAACATAATTTATGTATTCGAGAAACAAACAAAAGGTAGAGTAAATTAGTAAATTATAATTCTATATTGTAAACATAAATCATAAAACAATAATAATTTATATATATTGGCATTATTATGAGCTGTTTATTATTTAAATTAACCATTTATTCATTTTATATTAATTTCTTAATAAATTAAATTTCAATCTATTATTTCAGATTTCTTATTATCTTTGCTACATATATACAAGAGGATTTATTTATTCTTACTTTCTACATAAAACGTAACCAAATTTAGCACTCTCTAACATTTACATTTCTTATAATAAGAAAAGATACTAAAATTAAAAATTCCATATATACATACTTTGAAATCAGGCGAAAAAGATAATTGCAAATTCTAAGAAATAATTGACAACTTTTTACATTTAAAATTATTTGAAATTGTCAGTTACATATAACGCGATCACTTTTATTTTTTGCGTCCGTATACGTTTAAACATTATTAGCAAATTGCAAGCTATGTACGCTTAATATTTTTAAATGCAAAAGTAATGACAACACACATATATTTACATTAACATTATTATTTATATAAAGAGATTATTGCAATAATTTACTAACCCACATTTTGTATAAAAGCGAAAAATAAATATATATTTCCTATATCTCATTAATTATTTATTTTCTTCGATTTTACAAAATATGAGTTAATTCACTATTGCAGTAAACACCTTTTACGCGTGTTTGTAAAACAAATAATACACTGTTAAATTAAATTTTTAACAAATCAAAGTGAACATTTTTTATATATTACATTAAATGTAAAAATAGAAAATACGCTTGCACAAAGCAAAACTTTTTGAGTGAGCGCTGAAATATAATTTGTATGCCTTTGTCAATATTTGTTTCATTAACTAATTAGAAAATGAGATTGCAAATAATATGTGCCCTTCTTTACTGGATCTACAGACCTTCTTCTTTAAGTGATGGCGAGGTCAACAGAGTTACCGCTTGAAATGGAAACGGTAAAAGCCAGCTACTCTGGCACCTTTAGCGCAAAAGGGGTTAATAGATTGGTGGCTTTCTATGTCTTTAGGGAAGGAAAGTCTATTAGTACACGTTCGGCTTGCAATGTGTTAATTACGCTTCTCACGAAGTACCCTGGTCACTCTGGCCTAATCAGCCAGGTATTCCGGACTCCATGTAAAAACGATTTTTCTCTCTATGCTTCGCTCTACGCTTCGCTTTATGCAAATTTCATGTACAACAGGAAGAGATCTTTTACGGAGAAGAGCGATCCTACGCAGCATCAGTCATATCGACATTTCTTCGTTGTAACATTCACCACGATACCTATAGTTTCGTATCTGGAGAGCGCTTTCTACATTGCGTTAATCTTTGCGTAACAGTTTCTACACAACGATGGCCTACGTGGATAAACCACCGGCCAATATCACAGTCATGGTGGTTATCCCGAAATTCATAAATAAATGACGATGAAACGACGATGAAGCCGTCGCCGATTGAAAATCAATTTGCTCATCACCAATATCGTCGCCCTTTAACATTGGCTCGTCTTTCATACCGATAGCTTTCTTCTCATGATTGTGATCCATCTTCCATGTTTTCTTCGATTCACGCCTTGAGCCTGGTTTGCGCGTCGTTGGCGGCTTATCGATCCCTGAAAATGGCGACATAATAAATTTGGTGATTAGAGTTAATGTTACCAAGTAACGTATGAAGTGTGCTCTCGATAAAAAGGGAAATAGTTTGTAGCATGCTTTTAGTATCGCTAGTACGGACCTTTCTGTGATTTAAGAGACTAATGTATATCTTGTTACTTTCTTCCATATAGATTCTTTTCAGAGAGTTACTTTTCCTCTTATTTACTTTTTGAAGTTAGTTTTTTTTTTCTTTAACAATCCTTTTGCACATAATATACTCGTTTTTAACTAAACATTTTTTTTAACATTTACTAAACATATTATCATTAATTTATTTACTGTTAAGGAGGTTTGAGCGTTACTTTGAAGTCAAAAATGCAACTGAAAAAATTTATTATTATAACGATTCGGAATCATGCGTAATATTAGTGTAATAAATTCTGGATATTATTTATGTGCTGTATTCTTAGTAAATTATTAGTGAATAGAATATTAACAAATGTATAAGATTGTCAACGACTCGAGAAGTCGAGTATACACTTGACAACGTTGCACTTTGCGACGTGACGGGCAGTGACAGATTATAGCGATCATGGCGAATTATAAGGAAGAAATACAGAATCGGACAATAAAGTTTTAAATCCATACGGTCAAATTCGATTGTCCTGTTTTGTACACAATTGTTGATATTTCATCTGTTAAATCCTAGTTTTTCAAAATCTTAAGTTGGCTGAGTGTGTATAAATCGGTGATTATTTACTTCGAAACGACTGTTTCCCATAAGAAGCTTTGTTAAAATGGTCAATTTCAGAATGACGTTACAAAAAAACTATACGGTCAATACCTATTATCAAATTATGGGATTATTTATATACAGTGTTTATCTACATCATATTAAAAAATTAAGTCTCTAAATTGGATTTCGATTAATGCTCGAACCTTTTCTTAATGTAAGAAATTACATATTTCGAATTATATAATCGAAAAACTATTATTGTCCAAAAGTAAATTTAAATAAGAAATTCTTTAATTGAAGTAAATGAAATTAAATACGTATGAGTTTAAATATGCGCAATCCATTACGATAAAATAGAAACAGCGCAATTTCAAAGTTAATTATACAAGCTAAAAGCTCGTGTTTATGTATTAGTTCAAGCCATGCTTATCGCCATGTTTACTAGCATTGGTTTTATCAATCGGTTTCAATGTAAAATCATTTGCAACGGATATCGAAATAAACACACACATGCTTTCTATACACTAAATAAAAATATTTATAGGACGGTGATTATAAATTTTCACAATTACGATGTCGATAAAAGTCAACGATAACGAAATAAAAAGTACATTAACTAATTGACAAATCGAACATTGGCGCTTAAAAATCGGAGTGATCGTTTGAATAGAGATTGAACATCCGTCGCAGTATGCAACACAGTAGAAAGCCGCTTTACGTCGAATAGCGTTTGAAGCGAACGGGCGTAAATGGCGAATCGAGATATCGGTAAAGCCTGTCCGCGTGTAATAACCGGAAAAATAATCGGCCAGGCGGTCGGACTTTCCGCGCGATGCTCCCCGGTTTGACGTATTGGAATGTCGTCCGTACGGTGTTCCCGCAAACCCGGAGAGCTCTTGTCACTTGCACACTCCGTCGAAATGTCGAGAGTTCGGAAGCGATATTAATTCTCTCGTGCGTGCATCGACATTCCCGCACGATGAGACGAAAGTAGACTTTTTCTAATTAATCCGCAGGATGACAACGTGCAAGCCCGCACAATGTACTGAGGTGACAATAGTTAACATTTGAGACTACAAAACAAAGATGAATATCGATGGATTACGATGCAAGTATATAAGCGTAAAGACAATTGTACGTTTCCTTTAATTTTGACGTAGTGGACATATATAGATCCATGTAAACTAGTTAAAAAGTTACGAAATAGGGTTCACAAAATTTGAAACAAAATTTGAAAAAGTACTAAATTTCAATAAATATTTATATGAATAGTTTTAATTGTAAGTAAATATTTACTAAATATAAACACATTTTTATTTAATACAAATAAATAATATCATTAAATATTTATTCACTGTAAGTAAATAATTTACTTATAGTATTATATTTCAAAACATATGCATTAAAATTTAGCAAATATTTTTTCAGTATATACATTTTCAAATGTATTTCCGCTAATGTGATATTTTCAAATACACATATATGTTTTAATAAAATAATTTTTATGAAAAAAGAGAAATATATTTATATAAAAATTTTTTTTAATGTACTTACACACTTCCCTATATTTTATCCTAAAGGCTCTTTTGCATATTTCAGTCTGAAAGTTACCTTCGTGAACAGATGTGAGCCAAACATTGTTGAAATAGTAATCAACTTTCGTTCGATGTGCAGAAGCTTATGCAACGTTGATTTCAATTCGCGAGCGACAATTGTGTTTGCACTTCTGCAAGGTCAATGCGTTTATATTTACTCGTAGTAGCTGTTTGCAAATCTCGGAAAGCGTACGCTGCGCAATGTATTCGGAAGTACAGATGCAGAATGTGTGCTCTCGGCGATCCTGACAGTTCAACAGCGCAATTTAATAAATACATTAATTAATACGCTCGGACACTACGTTCCGGTTGAATATCGGAATTGTGGTCGGACCTGCGTTACCGCGCTGTTACCGAAAAGCCGTTGAAACAGCAGTTCGTCTCGAATACCTTAAATTACGAATTTACATTTATTAGCATGCCGTTATATCATCGCCTTTGATGCTTGCTGTGTCTGCGGTAATGAATATTGCGACTGTGGTTTAAGATGTTCAGAGCTCTTCCACCTCACTGCAATTAGCCGCAGTAATGTGTTCCACCGTAAAATCCGTAATTCTGTTCACTTCACTACTGGTGATGCCTGCCATTTCATGATAACGCTCTTTATAGCGCCTGAAGGTGAGCAATGATCAACCGTAGGGCTAAAATAATTCAACTTGTCTTCTTTCCATTTATCTTTTCATCTGTCTTTCGCAAAGAATTACGAATAAAGTGAAGCGAATTATGGATATACCTTTAAAAGTTTCATTCGCACCATCAGTCTCGAAGAAGTAAAAGTATTAAACAGCGGAGAGACGCAATTGTTTTGTTCTTATATTAATATAATAATTAGAACTCTATACTGTACAATTATAGAAATTAAGAGAAATCTAATAATTTCATGCGCGTGGCATGCGTATTGTATCTGTAACTGTTTAGGTAACTTATCAGAGATACACACAATTTAACACAACTATAATTTTCGCATTGCATTGTAATATACCGAGTATATATAGATAATGACAAAATAATAATTACGTTACTAAATTGCTAATAACTTCCAGAAGTTACGTTACCGCGTGTAATAGTAGCAGGTATTCTGAAATCAGATTTGCTGGGCCAATTGCGACTTAATTCTTTCTTAAAGAACATCCGTTTCTACCGGCAAGCGAAGCAAAAGTGAACTAACGACCATGGCTACCACGGCACGTTTATCGGTCACATCTATATGCGCGCGCGCGCGCGCACGCTCCCTCATCCGGCGATATAATGCAATTTGAATATAGGCCATCATGCACAGACTTTGCATGCCATGCGTGCACGTCATTGTACAGACTCGGAACGAGCGACGCGGTGTAGCGCAAAGTTTCCTCGCAGTCTTAGCTGCCTCTTAAAGCATCCCCTTCGCGACTTGTTCCCTTATTGCGCTGCGTCCGTCGACAATTCGTCCTTTCTTACCCTCTCTGCCCTCTAACATCCCTTGTAATAATCAAGCTCGAGTAAGATTCCCATCAAAGTTAACCGACTTTAGCGGAACATGTAATCCACAGACCAGTGCCCCCTCCTCGCGGTAATTATTGCTAATATTGTTAAACGTGTCGCGCTGCCGGAAAAAGCTTCCGATAATAGCGACAGAGAGGCATGCTAGTCGACTGACATTTCAACGAAACGCAAGCCCGTTGAATTAAATTGCTGGACTAATTATTGGAGAAGTGATTCGCGAGAATGGAAATTCGTGATGGTCTGTACAGGCGTGCGGGCGTGTCCCCGGGCTTTCCCGTCGTCGCTTCGACCGCAGCATTTTATTTGCAATTGTCGGTAATTAAGTGCCTCACTGCGGCCACTCTCCTTCCCTTTCCCCTTTCCGTTATCCAATCATCATGAACGGTGATTTTTGTTAAAGCCATCGTTTTCTTTCTCTCCCTTTGAGCGCATCGCTTCCATCCGTCCTCGCCATCGTCGACACTCTAATTGGAGAGACGATCAATTAACATCAGCGAGGTCGAACGGAACAGACGGGTCGTGCTTTACGCATTTGGCGTGCTTGCCACTTGAACCTCATGCGTGAGTTCCAATGAAATATAATGACGGCGTGCGGAATGGACACGTGACGTATGACGCGAAGATGAGATGACATGACGTATGACGCGACGCAGTGCGATGCAACACGACACTACGACTCGGTCCCTTATTCCTTATGCTTTGTTGATTTGCAGCGACGATGCTTTCCAGTATATGTGCCTCCTTATTGAGGATTACTTATTCTACACTTTCACTTTGCTCTTCTTATATTTCTTCCCGCGAAAAAAACTAACTAACGTTGTTAACTAACGAGCGGCAACATGTCCTGCGAAATCGTTATTCTTTTATCCCATCAACGCGACGAGGGTAAGTGGTAGAACAAGGGTAAACAGGTACGGAGGTTGTCTAGCTTCCAAAGTTCATATGCATAGAACGATGATAGAGATCAAGCGACGGCACCGTGGAATGGCGCGGGGAATGAAGGGTATTGGTATACTGAGATTGGGGCAATTACGTCGAGTAGGCAATATCGATCGGCGATAAACCGATAAGTTATCCGTTTAAGAATCGTGCCCGCCACCTGTTTAATTTCGGGACAGGAGAGATGTTTCGTTGCTCTCGAAATAACTATTGTCGAGATACAAACAAATTTTTTATTCATCTCGCCGCGTACGCCATTATTTCATAATGAGTTTTAATCCATACATACGTTTTCTCATGAAACATATTTGACTACAAAATCCATATCGTATTTTCCAGTAATAAGCAAAACTAATTTAAATCCTTTATATAAAATTAATGCGATTAAAAATAATAAAAATGATATAATGATATTAACATGCGGCTCAAGTTTGCGTTATTTATTAAAATGTAATATTTATTATTTTCAACTATTTATATGTAAAATATAGGGTATACAAGTAACTAATCCTTTTCCTGCACATGATACGCGCGATGTAGGTAACGGGAAGTAGAGAAGCAAAGAGAGTATGGCAACGTTTACAAAATAAAATTTAATTATCAGTAAATTATTTGTATCATGTAATTATGTCAGATAATCACTACGAGCATGAATATTAAAATGCACATACAGGTAATACACGCAATAATACAATAAAATACGTATTATGAAAATTAAAAGAGATATTTTTAGTGCATGCAGTTTTTCGTACGTAGAATGCAAAGTGAACAAAAGAATTAGAAATTGGCCTGAAATTATAAACGATTAAACGTGTTCTTTATGCGAAGATAAGCAAGTATTGTACATACCGCATAAGTACGTTACATGCAACTTATGCAAATTAATGAGTTCATAAATGTTATACTCACTGTAAAGTTTTATCTTTCCATCGGTCTCTCCGAGGGAGTTTGTCGCCACGCATCGAAAGGTACCGAAATCCTGTGCGCGTACAGATTTTATCACGAGCTTCATAAGTATTTCATACAATCCTTTAGGAATTGTTTCGACCTTATAGTTTTCGTCTGAAAAACATTGGAAATATCGATGTATTAAGTGCGATAAATACGGATGTATCTGAATCGCAAATGCTATAATTTCCATAGAGATTTACGTGATCAATCAGCGCCCATACATATAACATTAAATGTATAGTTTATAAAGAAGCACACACTCGTTATATCAAATTGTTATATCAAATGCGTGAGTCAATAAAATCAACAATAATTAATAAAATAGAGCTTGTGAAGCGCACGCATGCCTAGATGAAAAATAAACTCGTTCCTCCTAATCGAAGTCAATGATTCAGAAGGTTGTTAACGGGAAACGCATGACACACAAAACCGGCTTTTTCGCGTTGATGCAATTGTACTTGTCTCTCGTTAAAAAGCTAATTTGTTTCGCGTGTTTGCCGCGAATGGAGGAGCACTAACTAGACAGGCTTCCATGGCAGCTCGGAATAACAGAAAATTCCGGATCGATGCAGCAGTAAACTTCATATTTACGTTCCAAGCCGCTTAAACATCATGGAACCGCGCACAGTACGCACAGAACAGACCGTGCAAATGTCGTTTTCGTTCTGGCGCGTGGAAGACGACGTGAATGTCGATTTTCGTGTTATTAGTTCCAAGTTATACGACACTGTCGATGCGGAAAACAGGTATTTTAGAGGAAAATTTAGTGTTCATATCGGTATATCTCGTGTTATACGAAGCAATAAAGAAATCATATTGTTCTGTAAGAGTTTGTTTGTTTCGATTATAAGAGTATACGCAATTTTATAAATACATATTAAAAATCTGTGGAATATGATAGAAATAAAAATTTATGTTGTTGCATTTCATTGGGATATTTCTGATAAAAAGGAAACATATAAAATCTGCACATCTACGTAGTAAAAGTAAGTTCAATATGTGTGACTGAACATTTTGATTAATATAAACTCGATATTTCTATTATACATTTATATATAATAATATTAATAATTTATATATAATAATAAATTTTTGGTGTCATTTTAGATAATCTATTTTTC
Source organism: Cyphomyrmex costatus (assembly GCF_001594065.2). Taxonomy (NCBI): domain Eukaryota; kingdom Metazoa; phylum Arthropoda; class Insecta; order Hymenoptera; family Formicidae; genus Cyphomyrmex; species Cyphomyrmex costatus. Next base: position 414,485 of record NW_017275130.1, read on the forward strand.
CTTGAATCGTTTTATGTTTTATTATTATATCTGCATTGAATAAATGTCTTTTTTGACACATTTATTTTATTATTAATATTAGTTTAATAAAACATAAAATGACAGCAGCTAATAATTTAAGTCAATTATTTATGTGTACGTATTTGTCCAATGTAAGAATACAAAGTAGCGCATTGAATTTAAAAATATCGACTACATACTAACAAGAATTGTCTCTTTGTAATTAATTGATGAAAATTTTAATGCCAATATTGTACAATATTATATCCATCGATTTATCAGAAACGTCTTGTGACTTTCGTCAAACATCAATTAAGCTACTAACAAATGACTTTGCGATATAGATAAAAATTACCGTCTGCAAAAAAAGAATTTCGCGTGCTCTTAATTAATTTGCAGATAATTCATTATAACGCTTTAAGGAAAAATTTCAGCCTGTACGAAGGGTACTGTCACGAATTAACGACCCGACACGAGATGGCACGCACACGTCTTAAGTTTTAATGCCGCTGCCCTTGCCCTTAAACCTTTGCATATCGCAAAGGTGCATGGTAGCAATTAGAGTGAAACGACCACGTTAGCGCGGTGTAATTAAGGCGAATTGCATTACAGCTGCTCGTGCGTGCACTTCCCGACGTGGGCAGAAAAGGAAAAAAAGAGAAGAAGAAGAAAAGAACTTGTAACAATTATTTCACAAATTGGAATAAAATGCGCTCTCAGTTTCATTAAAACTCTCATTCTTTCTACTTTGGAGACAATGAGTATCATTCACGGATTCTTTAATGATAAATATTATATATCTTAAGAAGCAATTCAATATTTGTATAATTTGAAAAAGAAATAATTAAAACTTATTAATCTTGCAATAAATTAAAAAAGTAAAACTTAAGAATTGAATGATTAGTATCACTGTCTTAATGTCTCCATGATAAAAATGTTAATTTTATATTTTGCATATTTGTGTACGTTCTACTCAATTCATTCTAAATAAATCAATATTAATTAGTTAGTTACCCGTCATGTTGACAATTGATTTTTATTTGTGCTTAATGAGAGCATAAAGAATAACGTAAAATATTTATTTTTTGTAAAGCTGCCTTAATTTCATTATTCTTTTTTGTGCACTATTTCTATATTACTATTGATAAAAGTGAAAAGCATATTATATTTGGACAAACAGAAATATATGCTCACCATTGGCAATAGTTTCGTTCGATGGCTTCGTCCAATATGTGATAGGACTGGGATGAGCTTCGCTACGGCATTCCAACGTAACAGTTTGTCCTTCGTAACCACCCACTAGCTGATTCTCAATCCAAACCATTGGCTGAACTGTGCAAAATATATTTCAATAAAATATCCATTAAAATATAAAAATTACATGTTTTTAATCTTAATTAAAAGAAACACATTTTTTATTTTTATTTCATAAAAACTAGCAAATGTTTCATACTTTATCGAACTTTTTAATTGGCGTGAGATAAGAAATCACACAATATGACATTGACTATATATATTATTTTTATTGTACATAGCTCTGCAAAAAACTGTTTTTAATAAAGTCTAGCTGACAATATAATGTTAAAATATACTTGACATTAAAAACTACGTAAAACTAGGGAAACACAGTACACAGAATTTAACGAAACATCCAATTTTACGAACTCATCACAAGGTGCAGCATCTGACGTTTGACGTATAAAAGTCTTACTAAAGCTCCAGCCTCCATTTTTAAAACATGTTCCCTTAAAATAGGGCTCTTATTTTTTTAATCAATCCAGAAACGTCACTTGTCCTTTTAGTAAGCGACTTGTTATATAGCGTAGCAAAATTACGTAGCCAGCGGCAGGAAAGATTTAACTCCGTTTTCAGGAACAATGGCCCTCGGGATCAGCTATTCACCATGCCTACCCCGAGAGGCGTCATTACGCGAGATCGCTCACACCACACGCGAATACGACAATTTAAAATATATTTTGCGACAAGCGCTCGACGCGTGTATAAGAAAGGATTTCTACTACTAGAACGGGGGACAGAACTGCATAAAATATCATTCGCATGCATTTTCCACAATTATATATGCTTGAAAAAGCAAAGGACGGAAACGGAATAGTTAGAGTTTTGATTGAATTAAAATTTTCGAACTGAAATTTTAATAATATTACATCGTGTTATATTGTATAACATTCTGAAAAGATTAATTCTGGAAAATTAATTCACGATGATTATGATATGAATAAATTTCGATTAATCCTCGTTTTTCCAGGGAGATTAAAAAATTTTACGTAATATTTTTTCCACCTTGTAAAATGGAGAGAAATGCATTTAATTATATTTCTCTCAATCGCAATGGAAAAGCCATTTATGCAATGTATTTCAGCACATTTCACGCTACCGCTTGGCTGGAAGTGTTCCTTAACGTTGGTCATAAAACGGAATTTAGGATCACGTAGCAAAATTACGTACAGTGAACAGTGAGGAGGATCCGTTTGCTGACTGTTGGTGGCACCCCGTTGGACGCTATGCAGAGATACGGTCCCATATGGAGACGCGTGATTCGTGTTATTTCCAGCTCTGGACCCACGATACTCCCCGCTGCAACAGTTTACATATGTAGATGTAGACATACAAATTCATATGGACATGGATTACGACGCATTATTATATACGCTTCGTTCATCGTTCAGTGAAACACACCCATGACACGATCTGACCAATTGCACACGTTAATACCGCGCCGTTAATTTTTAAGCATTCCAAATTATGAGCATATTTTTGAAATTACAAATCATAAATTTAATCATCTTGGCTTGTGAATGACAATATCTTTCATAATAAAAGATAATAATTTAATTTGTTTAATAATGTTCAGGATCAAATAATAAACAATGAGCATATCTGCAAATTATTTGTGGAGAAATCAAACTCTTTTTGCTAGCACTGTATCAACAAGATAACACATTTGTTTATTAGGAATAGCGAGTATACTATTGAAGAAAATACCTTTCACGAGTTGATGTTTTTATAAAAATTTTTTTCTAAAATAAGAAAGCCTCTTTGGATCTATTATTTTAAATTATACACGCGTTTAATGTTTAAACTTATTGTTATTAGAAAATGCACATGCAATAATAATAATAATAATAATAAATGCACCTTTGTTATATAAAACAATGAAATATACATCTACGGTAATCAATTTTGATAAATAACTAATAACGGTTAAAAAATTTTTATTTTTTTCTCATTTTCTTTATATCTTCTTCTCATATATGTTGCATGTAACGTGTAGTGTTACCAATAAACGTATGCATGATAATTAAGTGGTAAGCAAGCAGCAACGTGAAGCATACTTATGTTCTGAATATTACGGAATATTAAAATGCGTAAATTATAATACACATATAGCCCAAATTTGTATCTTTCTATGCATAAAAAAGTAATTAAAAGATTTCGGAATACATATTATACATATTAAGTGAAAAAATGGGACGTTGATTCACTACTAAATGACATAATTTCGTTAGACTGCACATTGTATTAAATGGAACGTAACATAAATATTAATATGCAAAAGTGGACAAAGTAGCACTCATTACGTCAGCTGTAATTTCATATGTTGTAAATTAATATTTGCTCTCTGATATTTTCCAATAATTTCTGTTTCGCATGTTGCAATACGGTCGACTAGCTTAATATTGCGAAACAATTGATTTCAAGTTTAATTAAAATGTGTATTTCCTTAATTTCGATATTATATAATTAATCGTGCTAATCGATTTGTACATTGAAATTACAATTAGTTCCGCGTCGCGAGTGTGTAATGAAGTTAAATTGACAATCTAGCACATTCATTTCGAGATTGATTATCATATAATTTACATAGTTCCTTTACAGATCAACGGCCTACCGATGTATAGGTATACATATATCGTACTGTTATCAGAATGATAGTTTCATAATTTACACAATATGAGAATTTACAACTTATTAAATAATATATTAATACAATATATTTAAATAATATATACATAATAAAGTATCCTATTTTAATAGAATCATCACAATGAAAGTAGAAGTATACACAATATACGTGTATGTATGTATATACGTATAAGAAAATTTTAATGTCAAATATAATAATTAAATTTGTTCTTTAAAAGAAAAAACTCAAATAATATAATCAGCTTCTAATTACAATATTATTACTTATTGTATTTATATTTATTAAGATATTTATAAAATGTTAAATAACGTAAAATATAATCGTTTTTTTTTTAACAATTTTATTAAAATATATATATAACAATAATTTTATTGTTATATATATTTTATTACACTTACCACACTTGGGAGTATAAATTATTCCATTCGTGCTGGATTTGTTTTTAGCATTATTTTAAACACTATTGTATCAATAGCATTTAAATATATATCGCAAAATTTGTGCGTAACAACGTCTGCATATTTTGATAACAGTTTGAAAGGCGCTTTCGTTCATGCACCTGTTGAGGCTTTCGAAGTAAATTCGTACTTCAAACTTTTATCGTGTGCAGAAAGCAAAATCTCTTAGTATGAATTATCATACAAATAAGAAAACGTCGAACACTTTTCTCGACTATTATAGGAAGTCAAACGGAGTGCGCGGATTTCGATTGCGAAAATCGTAAGACCGATAGCGCGTTGCCGAATACTCCATTCTACGGTACTTATCGTCTAATGGAATCGCTACTGAATCTTTCTACAAGACCAACGTAAGACGAAGAGACGAATAGAGGGACAATGAGGCGCGACAAAATACTTTAAAGTGATTTCTTAAAATCGGCTTGGAAAAAATGGAGGTTTCGTCTGGTGAATAAATCATCAGAAGTCGGTCACAAATCGATATTTTACAGGGAGATGTCCTCTCGTTTCTCCACATTTCTGACCCTTGGCACGATTTCACACAAAAGGATAAAAATATATTACGTGTGTGTTGCACGTCGGTTTGTTGGTCTTTGAGAAACACTCCGAACTCAGTATGAACTGAGACGAATAGAAAAGGAAGGAGATGGAAGGAGAAGAGAACTTTTGGAGCCGTATAAGAGGAAGAGACTAAAGCGGTGCTTTAGCTATCTGTCTGATATACACTCGAAATGTCTCCGACACTTACTTGCGCAATTAGTCAGCATAAGATCTAAACAATCTTGATGCGGGTGGCGCGTAAAACAGGAATGCTCTTGAATGAAGCCGGCAGCCGAAAGCATGTGATTGGATTGAGAGAACGGTAAATCTTGCCAAACTAGATGTTTTTAAGAACAAAATCTTTTGAATAGAATTGCCGGATATCACTATTTTCTGCTTCAATTTTTCATAAACTGAAATAACCAATTGTGAAATCTGAATGTATAATACATGTACTAAGCCTTATAAAAAGTTGTTTAAAATATGTAAATTAGAATATAAAAAAATATTTTTAAAATGCATTTAAATATACTGGTAGATATATTCTTATAACTATAGAAATATAAAATCTCTGTTCGTCACATTTTTGTAATAATAATCTCTTCAAATATTACACGGATAGAACGGTTTTTGTTAGAGTATTTAAAAATTTAGCTGGATAGAAATCTGGAAATAATTCTGTTTTAAACCATCAAAATAATGTAGGACGCTAGAAAATCAGAACTTTTTACAGTATTGCTTATTAGTGTTCTTAATTGAGTGTCCTATAAATAATTATTTTGATAGTTTGACATAGTTACTTTCAGATCTGTGTATCCAGCTAAATTTTTAGACATTTCAGTAAAATCATTTCTATGTAATAATCAAACTGTATTTCCCTCTGTCCCTCCATTGAAAAATTGTCATGTATTAATGGAAAGTTTTCGTTAAAATATTCTATTGCAAACATTTGTATAACATTCCTTTTACGATAATTAAGAAATTAAATTACATGTTGATTACTAGTTCCTGCTAGATTTTACTCAAGACGGCATAACGACAGAAATTTGTTCGGAATTGTAAACAAAATTAATTTCTCACCGAATGGGTTAAGTAAATGAGTTTATATTATAAATGCTCAGCAATTTCATTTCGATGGACATTACGCCGACGGCACTTTGCTGATAATAACATCAGGAAAGAAACCATTTTGTGTAACGAATCGTTAAATTCTTTCGTCAATTGTAAGAGACTGTAGCAGGCGGAAAGATAATAAGAGAGAGAGACAGTAAAAATTACTGTTGAAAGTATTGTATCATCAATGCAATAAGAAAATAAATTAAAAATCAAAATTTAAAAAAAAACACAAAAATATACATAATACATGTATTGAATAAATAGAGATATTAGGAGTACAAAACACAATTATTAGAGAACAAAATATTCTTTTACATTTTTTATGATATATGTATAAAAGTTCATTCTCTTCTACGTTGTTTAAATTTTCGTATTCAGTTCTTTTCTATCTTGTTTAAAAAAACAAAATAATTTCGGTTTTTTTAATTGAATCGAATGCATGCACTTGGCAATATGTTAGGGATCCAAGGAAGAAATTTGTTTTGTCTATTTCATTTGCAACCTTTATCCGATTATCAGACGTGTTCAATTTACAATGAATTCAACAAAAGGCGCATCCGTATCGGTTCAATGCCGTCCATCAAAACTCATTCAATGATACGATCCGAGAGCACAATAAACGTCTCGCTCAATCAGCGCGAAACGAGACGGCGAGCTTTCTGTCACTCTGTTTTGGAGTGAGATCGAGAAAAAGCCTCGGAGCTGTTCTATGAGCAGCGGGTTATGTTCAATATACGCGAAACAACGCGAGACAACGATGCCGATGGGGCATTGAAAGGAGACGCGGAGATTGAGTGAGAGGAACGGGACTCTATCTAGAGAGTAACAACCGTCATTCGTTGCACGATGGAATACTCGACAATCGGCGACCAACGAAGCGGTGCGCCGTATGGTAATAGTAGTAGTACTAACAATAGTATAGTAATAGTAGCAATACCAAGATACGTACCCTGCCAGTTCGACAAGCTGATCGTGCCACCCGCTTCACGACGCCACGTGACCGTCGGCTCCGGTGTTCCTGTTGCCGCGCATCGTAGCGTCACGTTGCTACCCTCTCGCACCACCATATCCGTGCTGGTGGGATAGTCCAGGATGTCCGGTGGCACTGAAACAATGACCACATTGCGACGAGAATGTCCCAGAGGTTGCGTGGGCGCGAGCACGCGTACCAACGCGAGCGACTGTGCGCGATGATCATTCGCGCGGACCAGATAGATGGTTATCTCGCGACGAGCAGATCATGCACCGCCGCCGCCGCCTGTCGTGTAATATCCCACGTGCACACACTGTACACATCACAAGAGCACGCACGCCACCGACACATCCTGGGGTTCGCGCCCCATTCGTTCGCGGATAGCGGATTCGCTCGTAAAATCTCGATTCACCCCACCGATCTCACGTTCGGTTGAATTTTTGCAGAGTCCCGGACCACGTCCGGTCCGAGCTCACCCTCCGCTTCCGCTTTTCCGTAGGGAAATACCTTTTTGTTCCATTGAAGGAGCGATTTCTTTCTGTTTTCTTTTTTTTTTTTTTCTTCGCCGTGGTGATCTTTCGCGCGTGACTTTTAACGGTTCGTAACTCACGTTACTTTTGTCGCAGCCGAAAGCTCGACGGTGGTAGTACAATGACGCATAGTATTAGAACGAATCTGCTTTTTACGACACGTACGTGCCGACGAGTATGAGAGCACAAGCTACTGGATAAAATTCGGATAAGACTTACTTATCAAGCAGATATGTTAAATTGTCATAAGCTAGATTACCATACGAAATAACTGTATGTAACTATTATAATTCGTACGACTGTGCACGCTTTAAAGCACAAAATTACGATTTTTTTCATTTATGCATACATATATCTTTAATATATTTACATAAATATCTACAATATGTATACGTTGTTCCTACAAATTTTACGGAATGTAAAGAAGTTACAATTTATTAGTTCCATAAATTAACGAGAATAATACAAACAGGATCTGAACTTACTTAAGAGAATGATATAAATGTGTGTATGTGTGTGTGGATTACTCAAAAGGAACTACATAAGCAACCAATATATCATGCAAAGTAATTCATCACGTCGCTTTATCTGAGTTTAATAAACGACAGTTGAATTCGATATGGCGAATTGTTTCGTACTTAGACGATATATTAGACAGTTTAGGTTTAGAGTTATCGTCCATTCCTCTAATCTGAATAAATAAATCAAGTAAAGCATCAAAATCAATGCTAATCCAGGTATTTTAGATTGAGCTCTCTTGTCTCATTTGCATCAACATTTTTATACTGTCTCGTTTTAAACAATTTAAATCTGTTATTCGATCATTTTACACAAAAGTGTTCTTCAAAAAGATATGATGACATAAAACAAAAAAAAATACATGTGAAAAATAAAGCAGCTGACTAGAATTGTGAAAATTTCTCTCTTGTTTGGACAAACGCATCATAATATTGACGATGAATTAAAGTTAGATGCAGAAAAAAAACCACTTAGTTAGATATAGGGATCAAAATTTATAGGAATCTCCTGCTGTTTTGTATTTGTAACGATTTGTACGATTGAGCGAATGATATTTATTCATTTGACTTTGAACCCATTCATCAAATGAGTTTAAATATAGAAGAATTGTATTATCGTATTCAGAATGTGCTTTAATAAAGAGAGCTTCATGAAAGGATGTAAATTTAATTATATCTTAATCTGCTGTGGCGATTACTATATTAGTTAGATACGCAAAAGTTGTATTCTCGGACTACGGACTACGGATTACCATATTAGTTATTAACGCAAAGCTATATACTTGGACATTTAAATAATTAATTGAATATTTAATTTATTATAAGTATCGCTTCTCTTGTTCTCTTTCTCTTTCTCTATTTAAACTGTTCTTTACTTACATGGAAAGAACGATTTTTTTAAGTATTTAAAATACACATATCTGAAAATAATTTTGTTTGAACTATCAAAATAATCGTGTAGGGCAACCAAACTGGTTGTTAAAATGTTACAATTTTTTGTAACATTGTCGTAAACGCTTAAACGCATTCTATGTAATTATTTTCATGAATCAACTAAATTATTTTTAGATCTCTGTATCTCTACCTGAATTTTGAGATATCTTCAGAATACCATTCTTTCCGTATAAATATAATATGTATATTTTACATTGAAATTCAGATGGATTAATAGCTTGTAAAATTTTCACGCTGGCATCAGCAATACAAAGATTATTCACATGTAAACGGAAGCGATCTTTCCAATACAGCATGGAATATAGAATAACGTTTATTATAAAATATCGTTGGTTCTTCATGATGATCGACCAACGTACTCTTGGCGAAAATAATCTTCACCGCGAATGGAGAGGCCATTGACACGATACATTTTTCGCGGCAACAATGCGAAGAATTTCGTTATCGAGTTGCTTTCGAAACGGAATAGAGCCGAATATGGCTGGTGCACATGCAGTTTGTACACCGGAAAGACGGCTGGCCGGGAATGGTTTCCCACGGCTTACGCGGACTAAGTTCTTTCCCGGTCACGAAAGAGGCTACCTTCGTGAATAGTCCTTTCTCAGAGACCGACGCCGACGCGACGTCGCGTCCCCCTGGTGAGTTACGAAAGACGTGTTCGGAAGGCAAAGAGGTTCCAGGACGAAGTTTCCGCGGATGCGAAAAAGCTACCAGTGCGAATGGTGCTTTCGTGTGCTAACGAGACGTTGAGGGTGGACCGAGAGTTGCGATTGCATAACAGCGTAAATCCGAGAGGCACATTAGGAATACAAAGCTTCTCTTTACGATAATCGATAAATAATTTCTTTTTATTGCTGAAAATAAATATAATTAACGATAATTATACTACAGTGGTTGCTTTTTTTACAATATGTAAATGTGAATAATTTTCCATCGTTTTCGACATATTACATATATTTCAATAAACGTTTTAATTCATCGTCAAATAAATCGGTTAAATTTATTTTATATTTTGAAATATTCAATGAACATTTCAAAGTAAAAAAGTCGGCAATACGCAAGACTACAGTTAAAGCAGCATCTGCAGTACAAAGTGTTTCTGCAATAAATGTTTGTGTGGTTCAACAAAGAGAAAGTCAAAATGATGTTCTCTGACGACATAGCAGGGTCACAGCAGAACAGTCAAATACCGAGGGCAACCGTACGGTAGCGAATTCTTCCAAAGAATTAAGCGGGCATCGGCCATCGAGCAAAAAGCAATTCCATGCCGGCATCGCTACGCCCGCCGCCGTCACAGGTCACAGAGATATCACCGGGTCCGGTGCGCAATTCATTTCGCGCTTTGCCCCGACTGCGTCGGGCGCAAACGGGGCGAAAAAAAGCGCCGTATCCGCAGATAGTATATTTATTGATACGGGAAAACAATTGGGTCGAATTTATTATTTCACGCGTGCCCGCGCACCGACGCGCGCCGTTGTTTTTGTTTGCCCTCATGGGATCGCGTTTTATTCGCGTGGACTGTACACAACCGCGTTTCATACCGCCGGTATCTTCGAGTGTCCTTTTGAATGGCCGCTATATTTTGCGACGTTCCGATAACGTTTGAAAAGTTCGATCGGTCGAAAGCGAGTCAGCGTTTAGACCAACGTGATACTAAATTGATGCATACGCGTCGATCTTCGCGATGATCGAGTTACGCAAAGGTACAGCAAAAACTAGCAACTCTTTGCCATCTGAGATAATTTCGAGTAATGTTAAATCTTCTATTTCTATCGCTATTAACACTGTATAATGGCACAATCAATATCCTTCTTCAGAATGTTATAACGTTTTACGTAAAGTTCAAAAAACGTATTTTGTAAATTACGATTATTTGGAATTATGTAGAAATATATGTTATGAATATCGATTATAGATAGCAGAGTGATTAATGAAAATATATTTATCATATGTTTATTTTAAAAATCAATTGTAAAAAAATTTGAGGTTTTTTTTATCAATATAAATAAATGCATCAAATTAGGATAGAAGAAAGAGAAAAGTAGATTTTATTATCTTTTAATGACAAAATAAATTGGTTTTTTCTATATAACTGCAGTATGCATTTAAATCCAATCATTCTAAATTAAATATAAATTAAATAGCTATATTTGTGTTGCATTCTCACGAATATTTTACACAATCGTGTGTATGCTCATGTTGGGACAATAATGTACAATCAAGCAATTGCTCACATAAGTTCGTATATGTATGTGACATTATACTAAGGCAAGTTGACCAAACTAGCAATTCCACTACGATAAATAATAAATTTGGTTGGTTGCAAATATAAGTTTAACTTTATATATAATATGTGTGTGTGTGTGTGTGTGTATTATATGAGTATTCTAAAAAAAAATTTAAAAGAGAATTTATAAAATTAATAATAAGAAGAATATCACTTCTATATAACGAAGACCCGCACGCCAATTGCAATACGCATTCAGTAATCGAATTCGTGCAAAATAAAAAATAAACTGAATGATAAAATTTCTGCAAGTCAATATTTTGAACCGCGCTACGAATCTATATGCAATATTTGCTATTTCCATATTTCATCATTTTGCTATTTTTATATTTATAAAAAAAACTTGGAAATTGAACTCTCTCAACAAGTTTGATTATCCAAAGCTGATTATAGCTAAACTGTACAAACAAAAACAATATTTGCTACAATTTACATGCTTGTGTGGATTTATATTCTGGCATAAGAAGAATTATGCCGAAATATAAATTATTACCGTTATAGAATAGCTACTTTCTCTTAGTATAAATTAAAAAAATATTATAAAATGTACGAATTTTACTTTCTGTCTATGATAATTTGTTAAAAATAACTTCTATAAAATTACAACAAACTTTTCACTCAGAAATCACTAAAAAAATAATAAAATAAAATAATACCGTTTCAACGAATAACACAAGCGTTCTGCATATCAAACTTTCTATATGTATATCCTGCTTGTTGAAATCAAAAAGGTCAGATTCTTGTACGAACGAATATCAGATAGTATCAGATAGATATACAGACCATATCAGGATCAAGTATATAAAAAGAAACAAAAGACTAATTTTGAAATGCGAATAAATTCGAAAACCTAGTCAGAATATTTGTAATTTAATGCAATTTAAAGTTGTAATATGGATGGTATAATGCTATAATAAAATTCTTATAGATTATGATATAAGAATTTTAGAAACGTATAATAAAGAGTAATAAATACGTATATAAAAACAATTTCAATACCTGCACCTTGTTCTTTTTTAAATGCAAATTAGAGCAAACCGTGATTGACGGCTCGATAACACAATAGAAGGAAACAAATAACTAATTTCTTTATTCTATTTCTCCTTTATTTCACATTTAATTAAAGCGATTATTATTAGACAAAAGCCAATAATTCACTATTATATACCAATCATTACAAAGCATGTTTTATATCAAAAGCATTATTTTACAAATTAACAAACGAAAGATCCAAAATTAAATAATATATTGATTACACTCCCGGGTACTCATTTATATCATAATAATTTTGCGTTATTTTGCCATTTTTGTTCATTTAAAGTTTAAGGGATGCAAACTACTGAAGAATAGAACGTCCGCATATCATCCGATAAAGCAAGATAAAGCAGAATAGCCGACTCTTTTCTTTTCTCTCTTAGTCTTGGCGATATAGTCGACGATAGGACAGACCGATAAAGAAGAATCTTAACGAGGGGTTGCGGTGAAGTTAAACTATACGCTTATACGGGGTTGTACGGTGGCTGGGCGGTTTGCGGTGCGAGGAGGCCGACCGGTTATTAGAACGAGGAGCACGAGTTGCCGGGAAGGTGTCTAATAGCCCGCCAAGAGTACAATCGCCCTCGAAGGTTTTGGCGCGGGGGTACGTACTTTACATACATTTGCATCCTGCCGCCACAAATCCAGCCGATCGCGAAAGGTCGAGACTGGTAACGCGGGAAGGCGTCTCTATCTTGGCAAGCTCGAAAGGGTTTGCTGAGGTGTGAAATCTTTAATCTGTTCAACTGCTTTCTCGTCCGACAAAACGTTATTTCAGATTTCACAGCAAAGTTCAACGCAACGTTGTTTTAAATTGGCTATCGTAGAAAAACATCGAGCACACACACACACACATGCGTATATGTGTGGAAACTCAACCAAGATAGACCGCAATCGATATAGTACATTTATACTAGTACAAAATAATATGAATATTTTAATACTGTCCACTGACGCAATTAAATTTTTAAATTAAAGATTTTTTTATGAAACATTTATTTTATAAAATTATTTATATAAAATTTGTATTTAATCACACAATTCTGTTTTATACTGACTAATATACATATAAAAATATTAAACTTGTGCTTGTATGTGAGTATGCGTGTCACAAAGAGACGTTCCAGATAAACTGCGATCGATATTAAAAGTGATTTAGTAACGTCTAAATTAATTTCTTAATTCAAGAACTTTTATTACATCGTTCTATTGATTTTTATCACGAAAGTTTCCTTTATGCAGACGAATTAAAGTTTTTCTTCAAAATGGATATTTAACTGTACATCCGTTCATGAATGTTCGCTCGTCTTACTTAACTTCTAGTTAACGTGAGCTTTGCCATGTATCAATGGGATACTATCTGCGAGCTTGTTAAGAGATATAAATCAGTAAGCTTAGCTGAGGTATTTATGGAGATGCATTAGCTTTCCGCAAGAGTATAGAATGCCAGCATTTATTTGGTAATTTCCGGCAGTCTGATATTCATCTTTCAAATGCTATTGCGCCGGAGCGCGATAGAGCCGATCAATGATCTCTAGAAGTCAAGAATTGTGTCAGACCTTCGTCAAGCTAACCGATAATTAATAGTAGGGGGTAGATACTTTCATTAATTTGAGAAATAAGAGATAAGCTGAGGTTGTGTCCAATCTAATAAAAACAACAAATCAACTGTTAAGTATATATAAGTATAACGAAAAAATTTTGGAAATTTAAAAAAGAGAACTGTTTTATAAAAATCTTAATATATACTAAATGAAACAATAATAATTTCACTATTTTGTTAGTATAATTTTACGTAACAATTATTTAATTTAATAGTCAGTCAATATTTCATTAAAAAGTATTTAATTAAAAAGGAAATGTTATGATTATTAATTAATTGTAAGTAAAAACAAAAATAAAAGGTTAATACAAGAATAATATAATAATAAAGTTCATAATGGTGTTTTTCTAAAAATGAGTTAATTAAAGTAAAGATGGGTGGACAATTATTATGGTGTATATGATGTTTTCTGGAAAACCGCGAAACAAATAATCAAGGATTGAATATCGGTGTCTTGTAGTAGCAATCACGGCTTTCTCTAGAGGTACTACGATGTCCGCTAAGACGACCGTAGTTGGCGAAGTTTGACAAGTTGGCGGTAACAGGGACGGTGGTACCAAGTGCCAAGAAAGTTCCGAGGAAGGATCAGTTGATGCATAGTCACGGGAAGAAGGATGCGCCCTGCCAGCAAAGGACGTGTTCCGCGGGACAATCGCGAGTTACATATACATGGAAAACGCTGAATCTGCCTGTGCTTAGTCGAGTTTCGCAAGGACTAGTCAAGGATCCCGGACTTTCTGGATAGCGGGTTACAAATTCACGAGCAATCTTGAACGTACGATTTGCTCGCAAATATTTGTCGGCAGCAGTCCTTAAATCATTCCGAGATTCTCATTCTCCACTCAATTTTCCGCCTTTTAGGCGTTATGAAAACTGGAAATTGCACGCAATAAGTTTAGTGCCGGTTTTAAATTATGTATTCGCATATATATAGCAGTCTCATTCTGACTTTAAGATGTACATATACCAGTTAACGATTATTTTTAAAAAGAGTTTGCATATATTTACACTATTATTAAATAATCAAAAATGAATAATCTAACGTTGATTATGCAAATGTAAATGTAATCATAAAAATAAATATAATTCAAAATTATATGCATTTTATAATAGTATAAATAGATAATTGTTATTATGTAGAACAAAAAATAAGTATATAAAAATAATGAATTTGTAACCGTATTTTTCTTAAGTAACATTCTGCTAGTATCTTTTGCTATCATTTTAAAGTTAAAGATCAAAATTACAAAATAGAAAAATTTTATCAAACATAAATGGAAGAAATATGAAAATAAAAATAGTAATGGGAAATAAAATATGCAACAAATATTTAAATAATGTTTTCTATTAATCTCAAAATAATATGTTTAAATAATTATAAATAAGTGATGGAAATTTTAGCAATAAATTTTATACGAGATAAAATGAACGGACCGCTCAAAGTTTGTACATTCAAAGCGTTGCATCTCACTGCCACTCATCACTGAGATTGCACGAGTTACATTTGCCAGATGTGTCAGGTGTGACATGTTAATCTATATTGAGTGCAGAGTGAAAATTATTTGTAATTTTTCAAACAGACCATAATAAAGCTACACATGGTATTATATTCATTCAGTGTATGTGACACACAATATTCTCGACGAAGGATATGAAAATGTTCTGCTCGACAAAACTTGCAATAATTATGATTTGTCACTTGTTTAATAGGACAATAAAATATTTGAGTTTAGCAATGTAAATAAAAATTAATGTTACGTAATTTAATTTAATTTATATCATTTTTACATACGCAGCAGATTTATATGTCTGCTCTGATAATATAGTATTTATCAGTATGTACATATGTTTTTAGGAAATCTCTGTTGCTTCTTCTTGCTGTCTCTTTCTCCATCTAACATCTTATTAATAACTCTAATTTAATATTAGTGTCTTAAATATTATTGAATAAGTATATTTTATATGTTAGTATTTAATAATTTTTAATTAATATCTTTTTAAATATAATTTCATTGTTACACAATGAATAAAGTTTTTTTTTATACCGCGGTAGTTTACTTTTTATAATTTTATTTTACGTTTTTTCTTTCTTTTATTTTTCTCGCAAGTGCAATACATTATTACAATTATATTTCGTAAAATATTAAATAATTTTATAAAATATTATACTAATTATATAATAAAAACAATTTTTTAATTAATTATTAAATTTAACTGACTTTAGAAAATATATTGTATTTTTATCAATAAAAATATATTATATTTTACAAATAAAAAATAAAAATAAATTATTTTGTGATATATGATAACATTTTATAAACAAATATTTATGATGCATTACAATTCAATATATTTAAATATATTTAATATATTAATATGTTAATATAAATTAATATATTATTAAATACATTTAATGTATCCACAGTTAATGCTTTCTCTTGGATTACGTATGTAAATTTTATATGACATTGATTATTCTTTTGTTTAAAATTATCCTTCTGTTTACATTGACAAACATAATAATGCTTATTTTTTAATGGTAAACGTAATATAACAAAGAGGAAATTTTTAAATCAGTATTAGAAGATCTGGATCTTTACCAACGACTTCGAGAAATCCAGTGATGCTGGACATCGGATCAGTATTAACCTGGCACATGTACCAACCGCTGTCGGTCTTGCGCGTTTCCCTTATGTGCAGAGACCACGCACGATGGCCACTATGTGTCACAGCGATCCGATGATTCTTCGTAATAACGTGAGTTGCTATCGTCAGAATCGTCTGCGTATCGACACGTAGCCACGCTACCTGTAACAAAAAAACGATGACAGTCAATTAAATAACCCGTTCAAATAAAACATACAAGGTTGGATGCCAGTCTTGTTTATATATCGAGTTTTTAGGCAATAATATGAACAGAACTTCAATTTAATTATAATAAATGTTAAAAATGTGATATAATGGAAGATATATATTTTATAGATAAAATAGATAAATTAATTCATGTCTACGGACAAGTAATTGTAAAACAAGGAAAATATAAAAAACAATACAAAAGTAAGAACTTTATTTTACAATAATAAAATTTCCATTTTAATTGGCTTCTACCAGCAATCAACGATGCGTACACGAACATTTTTGAAATCGTTTTTAAACATCTAGAAATATTTTTATCCCCGGAATATTCCTTTTACATTTTTAATATAACAGTTTTAATTACGATCGTTATTTCAAATTGTGCTTTATTAATTCCTATCTAGAATAATTACAGAAATAATTAAGAAAATGTCATTTAAAAATAACGAAGCGACTTCTTCAATTAAAAATGATTATATGTTTGCTAACCGTTTTGAGACATGCATTTCGAGAATATATGGATGGAATTAAATTTTCGAGATGCACATTCCATATCCAGCTTTCCCGCAGCACTATCATATTCAGAGTGATAACAGACGCTAGTAGGTACTTTGTACCACTTTAGCCTGTTGCAGGTTGCGTTAGCGGAGTTAATAATGTATCGTATCATGTTGTAAAACGGATTTACATTACAAGTTTCGTTCGATAAGAAATGAAAGAAAGGAAAGCTTTAAAGAAAAAATTTCAATTAATTCCGTTAAATTACAATAATTAGTAATTGCTAAAAGAAGCTTACTCAAAACATATTATTTTTCTTACAATTTTGTATCAAGTAATGGTTTCAAAAAGTCAATATTCAAACTTTATTTGGAGTTATCGTCATAACTATTTTTTTCCATAAAATAAGAATTTGTTTATTATACGATAGGTACACACACACACATACACACACATATATATATATATATATATCAATAAAGAAAAATGAAAAATAAATATTGATTATTAAGAATTTTTATTTTTCTGAAGCAAATTGTAAATACAATTTTATAACATGTATTTTTAATATTGATATAACAAAAAATATGTTATAACTTAAGCTTTATACCATGATTTTACATTTAGTTGTATTAATTTTATATGTTTACATTATATATTATTTTATAAACATACAACTTTTGAATTTCAATATTAACAAATAAAAACATGAGCATTTTAAGTAAAATTATAGCCATACTTATTCGAATTTGGATTTCATAATTGAAACAATGTATTAAATTCCTCGCCAAATAATGTTCAAGAAGATGTTAAAGCTGTAAGTATCAAGTTACGAAGCTATCAGGCTGAGACGCCAAATCAACGGGAATAATAATGTGTGCGACCTAGTTACCGCTTCATATGTCGTGTACCATTTTCTACGAAAGCGCACACAATCCTTTTATCTGATCCAATATTCGCGAAATATAGCAAATGCACTGTGAAACACGTCTATCACTTTGTAGATTGCATCACGACCTAGCCAGGATCTCTCACTAAAAAAGTAAATAGTATTCTTACTCTTTGTACTTATTCTTTACAGGAAAAAAAAGATAAATCTTTCTGGGACGGAGTCGCATGCGGTTTTACTTATGGATGTCCGTTGCGAGTCTTCCGCTTTCCGTGAGTCACATCCCTTCTTCCCTGTCCCCGACCATCCTCAACCATCGTCTTTCCCATCCTCATTGCGGAAGCTGTCAACGCGTCTCATCGCCCGAGTGCTACCGACAATGTACTCGAAGCTTTATACCAACTATGCTCGTAACATAAAGAAAGCGGAGATAGAGAAAGAGAGAAAGACAAGAAGATAAAGAGAGAAGCGCAGTGAAAGAAAGTCAGAGAAAGAAAAAACAAAAAAAAAAAAGAATTCATGTTACGCCAAAGTCGTAATACACTGAGGTACGCAACATCCGCTTCTTTTTCGCACGGCCCGTAGGCAACGTGTCGCATACAACGCATCTCCACCGCGTGTCCCGTGTGTGCTGGACAGGCATAGATGCTCTAGTCACGAGGAACGACGAGCGGGTAAAAGGGAGAACATTTTGCAGAGAACGAAGACGAGGGCGAGGATGAGGACGAGGACGAAAGCGGAAAAGCGGTGGTTATGTCCGTCGAGAAAGAAACCCGGAAAAGAAGGTGCCGGGGTGCACCAGAGCGAGCGGTGAAGAAAGCGGTGGTGAAGCGCGGACGACGAAGGGGTAGGAGGGCAAAGAGGTTGTAAATTGTGTGCTCAAGACGGGGGTGCAAGAGCTCTCGAGGTTGATAAAAGAGACGTGTGCAGCGTGACCGTGCGCGCGCCTGTATGCATATATATATACACTCCGTTTTCTTTTTCCTTCTCTCTCCGGTGGTATCGGCGCATATACGCCTATTACGTACGCATGATGAGCTCTATGAACGCGCGTAATGGAAGCGCATCATCCTCCCGTCCGTGAGCCGCCGTCGGCTGCAATTACTCAAGCTCGTGTACGACCGAAATGCAACCACCGCGAACGTGCCGTGGTGCAGCGCGGAGCGGAACGGCACGTTTCGCTTTTACAAACGATCCGTTTCGCGGTAACGATATAATTGCGCTTGTCGCAATGTAATCTCGCCTGGTGCGTCTCGAGCGCGTCTGAATAAACGCCACGGAATTCTCTTCTTCCTCTTCTATTCTCCTTTTCCTCACATCCACAACCACCAACAGCGGAATGCTTCCGTATCCACTTTTTTTTTCTTTTCGTTTTGACCACTGTTGTGTTTCCTGCCTTGGACGTGCCATAGCCAACCGGTTTGCCAGCTGAAAGCGGCGAGAGAGGAAATCAGAACTCGGCGGGAACTCTTTATTTCGAAAAAGAAAAAAAAACAAGATAATCAATAGGTTCGAATGAATAAATCCAAAGAAATAGGTGAAATGCCAATATGAGCCAACACAAGTTATTAGTGTGTGCTTTTAATACACACTTTATTCGAAATGAATAGCATACGTTTCGGTTCAGGTCTTCTTCAGTACAAAGTAAATTAATTAAATATAAACGTTACATACATAAATAGTAACGCATACAAAATATTAAGTATTGAAGTGTGAGGTAAAAAATACTGTGGTAGTAATATCCGAATTAAAATTAAATTTTGTTCATCAAATTGTTAAGTTACTAAAAATGTTGAAGAAGAAAAACCAAAAGAGTTAAAAAATATTTTTAATTTTTAATAAAAATATGATAAAATATGATAAAATTGGCTTACATGATTGTCAAGATTAAACGATTTTTGTTTACTTGATTATACAGGTTCCATTAGACTGTTCAGTTTACTGTGTAGACGAAATTTTTAATAAATTAATGTAAAGTTATTATAAATTTTGATAATTAATATAAAACATTAGTTCACTTACATATGAAATTTAAATGAAAGTTATTAAACACGACTGTTTGCCAGACCAATGTGAAATGAAATTACGAGAAACAGTGAGGAACGGAATCTGTACCCTAATGACAATATGTATAAATAATAAATAATAAATAGGCAAGAATAAATAATATAGAATAGAAACACTCTCTACGTCCTAGAAAATAAATCTGTATATAAAGGATCAAGAGAAAGTGTGTCATGTTTTGTAGAGTCAGACCTAGTTTTTGTCTTTTGATATGTATTATCTTTGATATCAGTCTTTTATTTAAAATGTGTTCTCTATCTAAAATATGTCTATTATCCCAATCAAATTCGTGAGATAAGTCAGTACGATGTTGTGTGAACCGAATGTTGAGTCGTGTTTCTTGACATGATTTCTGTGTTTTTTAATGCGCGTTTTTAAGCATCTGCTTGTTTGTCCTTTATTTTCCTTTAACTCTCTATTTTCATTTACGACAGTCGACTGATACGAAACGATACCTCTGTGTACACATCTACTTTTTTTTTATTCGGATTCTTTCCTCAGCATCTTTGCCTTTCCATTCCTCTTCACAACCACCCGTTGCACCGTTCCTCTCTCGCCTCATCTCTTTTAGTTGCGGTAAGTACGGAAGGTATATCTGCGGGTAGTTCTTTAATTTCGCGAAATATCTTCCCGAGAGGTATGGCCGCTTTCGCGACTCGAACTTACGGTGAAAAATGACTCGGGCAAGTTTGCTTCGAAGGTGTACCATGTCCTGGCCCTCGGACGATCGCTCATTCTTTCTTCTTCGATTTCTCTTCCGTTCGCCTGCGCTCGCGCAATCGTCGCCGGATGTAAGTGACGATGGAGAACGCTGTGCGATGAATACGCCAAAAGTGTAATGCCGAGATCTCGATATACGTCGTGATATCTTTAGAGTGAATAATTTTTTACGCGATATCCTTAGAATTCTGAAGCATTCTATATCGGGATAACAAGATTTATCGGTACTCTTAATTATCGTCAAGTAGCGCTTCTAGTTACGGCACTAGTTGACGTAATTCTATTTATTTAACTAATTGGATGGCACAGAATTGTGTCCGCGTTACCACGAGTGCTTTTAAATAATTAGATTACACATGTATATACACCTATCCACATACTAATACCCTACGGCATAAAGCTTACATCTAGTATATATCTCAAAAATGTTTTGCTCGCTTTAAGCGAACATTATTTAAAATTACGCTTTCCAAATATACAAGTTAATTTTACTTACTAGCACTGTTATTGCGATTAGAGTTTGTAAAACATTTAGAAAGAGTACAAATGTGGCAAAAAGAGGCAACATAAACGTGTAATACGTAATATTACACACACATATCTACAATACAGCGAGAAATTAAAACTACATTACGAGTTATATACGAGCACCTCTTATGTATGATACATCGCTTGAATATCGTTATATCTAAAGAGATGGTCTTTAGATGTGCGCAACGTCGTACGCGATATGAATAAGAAATAGTATTTTTTCCGCCAACGCGATGTGTACTGTGCCTACACAGCGGCGTAATTACTCGTAGCTCGCGACCGATGGCTTACGAAGAAAAACGAAAAGACAGTGATTCGTATTTACCCGTCTGTGTAGCTTGAAGGTGCTCAAATATTTTAACAAGATACGAGCGCGGCCAAGCGATTTTCCGATATAATAACTTATCCAAGAGAGGGAACTGTATTCGACGCGCTGCTTCGACTACGACCTCGAAGATATTGCGTGAAATTTTCAACGAGCTTAATAGCCGAGAATTGTACTTTATCTAATTTATAACGATGTTAATCAGTTAAAGATAATATCTACCTTTATCTGATACAGTAATTAAAATTTAAAGGAAATTATTAAATCAGTGTTTATTATTATTTAAATAAAAACTTTACTATACATATTATTTGCACCTTCAAAATATTTTGTTGATTAGTAATCGAAAAGTGTCAGCAGAGGAATAATTTGATAATAAATTTAAATTCTATAATCAACGAATTCAAATAAAATTTTTGCATTTGAATGTAGATCATGGATGTTACTCGCGCGCTGCAAAACAAATTTCAATCATTTACGGGTAATGTAATTATAGTATATTTTATTTTTTTCAATGTGAAATAAATAAAACAAATAAATGAAAAATTTCAGTTACTTCCTTTTTGAAGCAAGTGATATACACTATTGTGTACATAGCATGAGAGGGAGATTCACTGTTTGTCATATCACGATGTATGACAATGTATGTCATATTGCTAATTCGCAAAACAAAGCGTCATTAAACGAAAATCGGCCAGCTTGCGCGAGGGCGTGTTCACGTTTATTAAAGGCAAATATATTAAACGTAACCCAGCAACAAAACAAGTATTGGTTATTCAAGTTTTCTAGCAGCATGCTGGAAAACGTTGAATATTCTGGTGTATAAATATTGGAAAATTCTAAGCGTGGCAGCGGTTACCGGTGAACGGCCATGATATGGTAATAATCACGCCTGTATAACGCTTGCGGTTGAAACATCTAACGCACGTCATTCACTCTTCGATCGTTGTGTACATACGATCGCACTGAAAATTAAAAAAAAGTGACGTATGCGATGAGGAAAATGTTCGCATCGAACTAAAGCGCGGATATAGCACGCATAATTCATAGCGACAAAATCATTTTTTTTTATTTTCTTGCCTACATTTTCCACGAAGCAAAAGTACTTGCTGTTGATTACGTTTAAGAATAAATTAAGATATATACACGTGTGATTTCAATTTTTCTAATAACATATTTTGATAAACTCAATATTTTATATATCATAGTGTTCCACTTGATTTTTATTTTTTAAATTTATTTAATAAAAAAATTCAAAATTGTTTTAATACACATAAAACCCGCTTACTCATGTTATATTCAACATGTTTTATTACACTGAATAAGCATCATTGTTCTGTTAAAAAGGATTTCGTTAATTTCCAAGCTAATAATTACCGTATTCACACAAAGGGCAGATTCAATTAGTATTTGTTTTACTTTGTGTTACAATTAAAAATTTATTTTTCCCTAAATATTTTACAGTTATATTGGTACTTAACTGCATTTAAAATTATGTTGCATAGATATATATATATGAATTACTCTAGAATTACTTATATTTGAATAAAATAATATTTATAAAATATGCACAATATAATATTATATTGTCGCTGTCAAGGTATATATAATATTTTGTCAGATATATGTTGAATAGATAGAAATTATGAGCAATTAAGATAAATTTTGTCAAATAAAATTTGAACGATGTAAATTAAAAAATGATAAAAAAGATTTTTTCTATTTAATTTTAAACAAATTTTTGTTAATATAATTTGAAAGATATTACTAATCATTTATACTTAAAACTAAAGATTGACAAATAGACAATTTGCCAAGAATTTTTGCCGTAGAAAAAGATAGTTTTATTGCATAAAATAAAATATAGTTTGACAGAAAGGTATTGTTTCAATTTAATTAAAATGTCATTTATTAAATTGCATTTATTTCAGAAACGATGTTTACAATATGCGCGGTAAAAATAAATGCAATAGATTCATCCAGGTGTTACGATTTAAAACGTACCTCACTATGAAAGAGTCGTGATATTTTACGTTTGTGAAATATATATTTTACATATGATTGTTAAATAGACCTGTTGTCATGGTGTTCAAACAGCAGGAATCTAATCCTACGGCATCGAGTTACAAGTTGGCATCATCGCATTATCAGAGATCGCAAAGATAAGCATCTGTTCTCAGCATCAAAGTTTGCCGTGGACAGAGGACGAAATAGTCGGTAAATTCAATGCAAGTTGTACAGACGGATAATTAGCCCCCAGTGGTACAATCGGCATAATTATTGTTCACTGCGGTTTACCCCCGCACATTTTCCTCTGGGAGTGCTTCACTCTGATGTACATGCCTCTCTCTTTCTCTCTTTCTCATACCTTTCTATCATTCTGTCTCTACCGTACTCTCTTTGGTTCGACGTTTTACAATCACCATCAAACGCTCCAACCACCAACAAAACACACGATCGCATTAATGAGCCCAACAAGAGCCGATTGAACCGGTTTTGCCTAAACAAGGAATGCTCGGTTAATTGTAATCGCTCGTCAACCACGGACGCGCTAATTACAAAGGCAATCATCGTAACGAATGTCAAATACAGATAACGCTATCCCCGGTCGTTTGTGTTCCTGTGGACGGACAGATACGTAATTCCTAAAGCCCGCGTTCTACGACTTTATTTGTCCAGCGCATTACCATTAACCTAGTTATATGCAATAAGAAGTGCCTCCCACTTACGTATAAGCTGTAATGTGCACCTCCTGTCAACGGCCGTGCTGATTGTGAAAACAATCGTTGTAATAAATGGCACATGTATAATCCGTTGAATTGTCTTCTTAGGATTAAGTAGGACATAAAAATCGTATGCGGCTGCATATTCTTTAGAATTGTACGAATTAATTATTAGATTTACTTTCTATAGCTAAACTAGTATACAATTTTGAAGCTTAAAATAGGTATAGGTATGTTTGATATTTGGCGAAAGCGCAGGAAAGAAAATTCTAGTACAGAATAAAAAATAGATTTATTGAAATGCAATAATGCAGTCTACTTACCTTTTTATTAAATATCACAAATATCGTATAGAAATAAGAATTTCTAGAAATATAATTTTTATAAAAATAAATAAAACAGATTTACTCTTAATATTTTACAAATTTTGACAGCTTTGTTCTGTTTGTAAGCTAACGAAGTTTTAGAGTAAAAAGATATACCTATATTAATAAATGTTATTATTTTTGTAAAGTAATAAGTAATAATAAGATAGGTCAATCACACGTAAGTAACCTTAATTCTTATCAATCAAGGCGGTAAAAATAAAAGTTACTGACTTTTTCTTATTGATTCTCACCCACGTACAAGTTAAGGTTTTTCTATATTTAAATACATTTTATTTTTATCCCATTTTGTGTGGACTCTATTTAGTTTAACTTGTCGCGATCTATTAAAAGCACTTGATATACCTTGAACCGAGTATTCATCATAAGTTGAGTACTTAAGTTACCCTCTTATAACTCGAAAGCTTCTGCTTGTTTACAACAAATTTGTAGTTTTGTACTAAATTCTAAACTGCTTCATTATTCAAAACAAACAGTCCTTTCATCGGAGATTGCATTACTTTACGCTAAAGCGATCGAAACTTATCAGCTTCGAAAATAAACGTACTTCCGATATTGTTGGCCGTTAAGTTAAGTAGGTCAGTAATAGCCTATGGCATATTCTTGTTACTTTCAAAGCTGATAAGTTATAAGTTGTCGTAAAGTGACGTTGACATATTTTATATGTATCTACCCAATTGCGTCTTTTCATAAGAAAAGATCACATATGGCACGTAATTAAAAAATAGCTTGTTATTTGTCAAAACGAAAATAACATAAGAATACCGTTATGTCGCAGATACTGTTAGACATGCTGTATCTAAAACTGTCAGTTTTCTGTTCGTTAGTTCTCTTATATTAAAAAAACAACCTGCTAGTATTTATCGATTAAAAGCTAGCTGGTCTGCCATGAACGACAAAAAACAATCGGTACATAAAGAAACTGTGCACACATGTTATCTGTGTCGCACGGATTGCCAGGTTTTCCTTTCACTAGAAAAATACGAGGCTGTGCAGTTTCGATCGACAATATAAAATTGCGAGAAATTCTAGTGACCACTATGTAAATCATACAGTTGTCCTCCAAATAAAACAATTTTATTCAGAGACATTTGAAAAAAAAAAAAGAAATAACCTTAGGGATTTCATTTGTGCGTTTTTGTTGTATGACAAATTTTTTAAGCTTTTAATTGGCTACATGATAGAGATCCAAAAACCTCTCTGTCCTGCAGCCATTTGTCTTACAACTAAAACGTATAAATAAAATCCCATCTTTAAGATAAAAGTAATTCTATTTAACATATCTTATAAGATGTTTTAAATAATGTAATTTTACACTTTTTATCAGACTCATTTAATATTTAGTGTACTGTTTATCGACTTGGATTTTTATCACCATTACGTGACATGGGGCGAGACGAAGAGTTTCTTTTCAACGATTGTTTGAAAAGAATACAAGAGGAAAACCTTCCTTTTTGTTGGTAAATAAAAAAAGGATTGACTGAAATAAAACCGGATCAATTTCATCATGCAACGTTTGGTTGTCTCGTCAGTTGATATATCGACACTAATACACGTTTGCTGCTTATGCGCCCTTTACGTGAACTCACTGGTACCGCACACGCTCGCGGACTAGCGTCAAGATATCTGTCAAACATCCCTCGGCAGAAAGAGTCCTAGAACGCGTATTCTTCCCTATCTTCTTCTTCTTCTTCGCTTTCCCTATTCCCCGTCAGACATCATTTTTCATATCTCGACCCCCAAGAATATCCGCCGACGGGTGACGTCCTCCAACCCCTAACGTCGACAATGTGCTGCGTTGATTGAATCGTCGAACGTCAAGACGTTCCCCGCTCAGACCTCTGTCTCCTTTTCTCTCTTCCTTCCGTTCTATCTTCCCTTTTCCTTAGTTACAACATCTCTCTCTCTCTCTCTCTCTCTCTCTCTCTCTCTCGTTCCAGTCCATTGCCTTATACCTAACCGAGATTCAACCCCGTGGTACGATCCTTAGTGAGATCCGCTTAGTAATTCACGCGGCGCAACCGCTCGTGTAACGTCAATTGCTTTGATACGCCGAAGACTGCGGGGTCAATCCGGATATTTGCCGCATACCAATGCTGCCGACCCCATCGTCGTAAAACGCTTTCCAATTTCAACTTCGACATTGACGCAGTAGTGAACATCGTAGTTTGGGTCTGAGTCAGACACGGTGTTGATTATCTTCGCAGCATCAACGTGTGTTCGTATGGATGCAATATTTAATAAAATTAAATATTAAAAAGCAATATACGTGAAAACGAAATATTTACAAAATACAAAATTGCGTTGTTGGAAAATATATTATTATTAGCAAGAATTGTTTAATAAAGATAAAATCTGATTTTATTTTTTATTCTATTTTTTATATTTTTTATTTTATATTTGTATATTATTATTATTATAGCAATATGAGGCATACAGTGGAAAAATTTGTGTTAAATTTAATACATTTCATACGTCCCAAACTCAGTTTACTCCAATTTTTGCATTAATTTAACTCAAGATAAATATGTTAAAAAGTAATACAATATTAGTGCAAAATAAATTTTGTTTACAAATCTTTTTATTGTTTTGTTAATTTTGTAATGCGTGTGTGTAATAAAATAATTAATTTTTTTTTATAAAACGACATTCACATCAAAGATCGTACGATAAATCCAAGAAATTTGTGTGCATATATCTTTCCGCGTAGTCCATATTAATTTTTTTTTTTACCAAAAAAGGAAAGCTGACATAGTACTGAAGAAAGAAATGGCCAGTTAAGTTTGTATTCACCGTTACGTTGCGTGGTTTGTCTTTGTCAGATGAAATCATTAATGTCCAAGTCCGCGCGAGCATTCTTTTGGACCTTGACTCTGTAGTGGAGCGTTAAGCGTTTAATAATTTGTAATCGTGTGCGCGTGGGACGCTGCATTATGTAGCGGAAAGTCTGGTAGACATAAAAATATATCCGCTCTTATTCCGTTTTGCTTTGAACGTAGGTAAACTCGCCGTGCAAGCACTGCAGTCGAGCGGTTTAGCACAGGAGAAATTCAAAGGAAATACTTAAAAGCGGTGAAAACTGACGCTAATGGAATTTCGTTGTAACTGACACTTTTTTTGCGCCTTTGTAGTGCGGCGACTGTACTCAGAATTATGAACCAGATCGGGTTTTGCGGTCGAAATAAAAACTCTGCGAGTAATATTCCAGTTAAGTGAGACAGCGCTGGCAAGACATTTTTTTTGTTAATACAATATTCACAGTACAATGCAATATATTGACTACATCTTTGTAAATTTTACATTTATCGACTTTGATGAAAACTTTGTTTATTTCATTTGTTAAATATTTTAAAGTATTACGCGAAAGAGGTTAATGATAAGTAAGACTACTTTGAAAATATCTCACATGAATAAAACTTATCACGACTACGTATAATGCTATATATTGACTAAAGCTACTTTAAATGTGCCAACTTTCACGAATATATCATTTATTTCATTTATTAAAACATTGTTTTAAAATAAAGTAGCATAAAAGTGATACATGAGATTATTTTAAAAAGATTTAACATGAACATAAAACTCATAAAAATTATAATGTCAGTTATATATAAGAAGTCATTCCGCAAGCTGCAAAAATAAAAATATATAGGTAAAAACATTTCTTTATTTTTAAACGTTAAACGACATATTTCCATCACTGTTACTTATTTCTTAATAATCTTTAAAACTTTTTTTACTATTGTAATTGACGACAATCATCATAAGGTTATTTTAACGTTTATATATCTTTTTGATTTTGTAGATTTGTGCTGTGATGTACTTCATGTGATATAACCATCTTTGTAACTGCATTTGGACGAAATTGCAACGAACATTGTTTACTTTCCTCATGGACGCGCATCAGGAGAATAGACTAGACATAGTTGTGGTATTATAATCTTTGAATTTTTTTTACAACTATTATTATATTCGCTGAGAGAGAGAGAGATAGGATGAAATACGGAGCCAAAATGCGTGTATTTGACACGACATTCATATTGTTCAAATAAATTAATTCTGTTTTTTACAATTACTATTGACTTCAGAGCTGACTCCCACAATCACTTTAATTTTTTTCTTTGTTTAATTGACGGAAGCCGAGATTTTTTTTATTAATTTAAATTTTAAGAAATAATATTTATTTAATATGTTATTTTATAATTTTATATGTACGAATCATAGATAAGGTGGCACGCAAATTTTCTTTTATAGGAACCACGAAAGCTAATAAAATATACGCATATGTAAATTAGCATGTTTTCTTTGAAACGAGTGCATGCTGTACACGAAGTTCCTTTGGTGCTATTCTAGTTTAATGATGTATGAGTAGAAAAAACTGGCACCGTGCGCTTGTGGACCATTTGGTACTCTCTTAATTTGTCTCTCGCGTAGACGAGTTGGAACGCGACGCTGATGCGCAAAATTTCACAAGAAGACGGCAATTACTACTAGCATGTTTAATAGCTAGCACATTCACCGTTGACTTATTTCATATTCTTTACAAATTATGTTTATAATTTCATAGAATGTAATCAAATTTATTTAAATAAATAAGAAATGTATGTTATATTTTTTGCTTATTTTTTGACGAACAATAAAATTAATATACATATAGATAATTCTTAATAAAAACGATTATTATTTACATTTTTTTCTCCGTTTGTTATTACAAGTGTCCATTGCATCATTGAATATTGCTAATTGTGTACATTCAAAGATAATTTCAGTGCTAATTTGAGTCATATAACATTTGAAAAATTTTGGTAAAAATTGTTTAAAATACAACATTATAATAAGAAGAGATAAAAGAGAAAAAAAGAGAAAAATTATAAAAAATAAAATTAAAGCATACTTTATTAAAAAATTGTTTAACACAAATTTGGACTAAGCTATAATAGCTTTAATGATCAAGATGACAAAACAAAAATTCTTAACACGTGATTTACATTTGTATGACTCCGAGTATGATTAATAATGCAAACCTGAGTCAGCAATAATGCACTTGTCTATATACAATAGAATTCTTTTATTTTTGGAACTAATTAAGATTCTTTAAAATCTTTCTTTTTTAATTCATATACGTCGTCAAAGTGCTGATAGAAAAAAATGTGTCAAATTTAACATAAATCGCAGTTCTCAAATGGTCCACTCAAATTTTTAGGTCTTGATTTAACTTAATATGAATATGTTAAAGAGTTACACAAATATTATACATATATGCAAGAGTACAAAATAAACACAAACAGGTAATATCAACACAGTTTGTAAACAAACAGTAGAAGCATATTTCTTTTCAGTAAAATTAACATTTATGTATTAAATTAATATCTTATTCTCGTATTTTATTCATTTATCTTAGAGTTTATGTTTTAAGAAATTTTGTTCATTTATTCATAAATTGTATCATTTTGACAATAAGAAATGTTGAATATCAATTTAATGCAAAATCTTTAAATAACGTAATCACATTACGAATATATTAAATTGGCATTCTCAAATATGTTAAAAAATTCAACACAAATTGTTAACAACAATGCGAGTGAACTGTTTCCAATACAAACATACAATGTTTTTTTACTGCGTGTAAATTGCATTAAAACGTATTTGGCGACAAATCATACTGATTATCCGTCACGTAATTATCTTTATTATATTTCCATTTGAAATCCGTACTCTCTCGGTCGTAATTTCCAGGATTGTCGCTTATAATAGTAATGTTTCAATAATTCATTAGATCGTACCTGGATAATTATCGAAACTCCACTTAATGTTTTAGTTGCGTACATGTTTCGCGTTCCTAGTGAACTTTCATTTTACCGTTCGCTCGCTTCTCTGTGGGATCTCAATGAGCGTGTGACAAGTCGCGACAATGACATTTTACTTTACTCCTTGGCTCGTTGTCTTGCCATTTCACCCACAAAATGTCACCCGCGACTCCGACGCGCCGTGCGACGAGAAGCTTACGAAAATGTCATACCTTCGTCTCAAAGTCCCTACCGCGCCATCCCAGCCAATGTCGTTTCGCATTTTTCGAGCTCACTACGCTTCAGCCTGGGTTTATTTTCAGGCGCGGTTGCATACGTCTTTTACGAAGGTATGCCGCCGGCATGATGCACTTGCATCTAAAAGGAGACAGAGAATAAACTGTAGAAGAGTTTCAGATATTTGCTCTCTCGTGGGACAAGAGGCAACCGGTGGCTCGCACATCAACATATGAATTATTATGACGAAGTATGGGAAGATTTTT
This sequence comes from Cyphomyrmex costatus, assembly GCF_001594065.2. Taxonomy (NCBI): domain Eukaryota; kingdom Metazoa; phylum Arthropoda; class Insecta; order Hymenoptera; family Formicidae; genus Cyphomyrmex; species Cyphomyrmex costatus. The sequence continues at coordinate 445,726 of NW_017275130.1, forward strand.
CATTAAGCTTTTTATAGGCATTATGTTTGATGAAAGAAACAATTAAATCGTAATATAAAAAAGTTAAATTAAATCCATACACATTCATATAATATAATATTTTAAAATGTAAAACTTATGATAAACATTATTTTTTACAATTTCTTTCTTTGTATATGATTGACTTAATTGAAATTGGTCGTAATAAAATTGTAGTTGAATTAAAAATTTCTTATTTTCTAAAATCAAAATCGTTTAATTGCAATATAAAGTTTAATTAATTGTAGCAAATAAGTACATTTTATTGTATAAGTAGATAATGTCAATTAGCTCGATAAATTTTCTAAGACAGATAGTCTGTATTCAGAACACGCTTATAACGATGTTACCTCTTATTTAGCATATTGTTTACGTTATGTACATTCTATATATATCATAGAATTTCAGAGATAAAAACGCATTTATTGATAAAAGCGTGTTCTGAATACAATTTATGATTTTAAAAAAAGTATTTTTTTTTAAATAAATGCATAAATTTTTCCTAAATTTGAAATCATATTTAATATTAAAATGCAAATTTTAATAATAATCTAGTCTTTTATAAGCTTGATTTTTCTGGTTGAGAAGCAGTAATGATAATGACAACTGACAAAGTATATATCTCTGCAAATGCTTCAACAAATAATGCAATTCATTATCATTTCGAGCTTTATCGATTTTTCTAGCGTGAAGACCTACGATCTTCAGAGTGACGATAAATTAATATGAGCTGCAATTCCAAACGGTACCGTTAATCCTTCTTATGACGAAGTCGGAGAATGCATTCATTTAGTAACGTCAGAAAAATTACGAAGTTTCTTAATGTAGAAGCTCGACGCAGTGACCTGCGGATGATGTTACAATTTACTCATGCCGTTACTGATGCCGTTTATTTCGCCAACCGATAACCATATTTTATACGTATGCGACGCGGTATAGTTAATGGCAGAATCATTAATCAAGCGATTATGACGTATAGAATGAACCAATCTCTCTCTGACAGAGTAATTTATTCTCTCTCTACTGAGTTTCCTTACTTATACACAGGCAAATTTTAAATAGCGAGCTAATGAACCTCCATCTTCCTGAATATGTTCTAAATGCTTGTTCTTTCTGGAGAATTTATTATATTAACTGAAATTTATGCTTCTGTTTAGTTTACATTTATTTCGACTACAATTTGTCACGACAGCTAAATATAAGTTATTTTGATTTTTATTCGATCCTTAACTTTGATCATTATGTGCATGTAATAGTGTAAGAATAGCGTGTGAAACTTACGATCTATAACTTGTTTTCTTTCGTTATTTTTTTTATCGCAACGAAGTAATAACGCGACTAGACGATCATTATTTATCCCACCAACCATGTATCTATTGCCCAATATTCTTCATAGACATTTATCTTGCAGTTTCTTGATCGCTCATTACTCCTGCTGCGTAGCTCGACTAGAGAAACATTGCACGCACGCACCCTTTCTGTCTAAAGATTTATTCCTCACGCGAATCTTTCCTAATCTTTTTAGCCTTGGCCAGATAATTATCGGCGAAGTTATAATAATACTAACTGTCTTCATAGCTAACTTGTCTTGAGATACCAATACAAAAAAGAATATAAAACTTATGATATCGGATTATTGCCGAGAAATATGCGCAAGACTTACTGTACATTACTAATCTGTTTATTTCACTGTAAAGTAATGTCTCTTTCTGTTTCAGTTATATGTATAAAATATGTTCAAATATGTTTTTCAGTATTCTATTTATTTTATTTTAGTTTTGAATAAAATTATATAATATTATACAAAAATAAAATTTAATGTGATATGAAGTAGATTATTACTAACATTTATAAACACTTCTTTTTCGATCTTTGTATAGCATAATATCCTCCTAATATAAATATTTCAGTAGAATAGAATCATGATGAAATTGTTGTTGAGTTGATAGTCTTAGCAATTAGGCAACTTTATTTGCAGTTCATAATAATCAGAAATATACTGCTTTACTACTAATTGTAGGGGAGAGTGATCTAAATTGGACCTATTTGCAGTTTTTTTTCTCTATGAGACGTAAATAAAATCCGATCATAAAACCAATGGTGCCGTTCGAAAGATCATTTAATTTCCTTCATTTTTGCTTCATGTATCATTTTGACGTATCTCTTACTTGTGTCGAACTATAATGGAAAATGTAAAAATGCATTTTCTGATTTGATTTGGAACTATGAGTTCCAAATCGGACCTCTCCTATTTTTATGAAGTTTTAGATAAAATTTTAAAATATTTTAATTAATTTTTGTTAGTATTGAGTAAAAACGAGCAATTTAAGACTCAAAGATAAAAATACAGCTTATATTATTAGAATTAAAATGAATAAAAAATTCTATCAATCTGAGTCTGATAAAACATATGATATTTTATTAATTTAGTGTTCCTTAGACCAGATCTGGTCGGTTGATCACCAGTACTACAATCAGGTTGTGACAAACCTTCTTTCTTCGATGAATTGGTTGGCTTACTCGTCTTTTTAGTGTTTTTTGTATAGGTCCGATTTGGACACGGGTTCTTTCAAATGATTGGAACAAATTTTACAATAAACCGCAAAAGTAATCACAAAACTTTTGATATTTTTGAATTCTATACTCTTTAAATATCTTAAATCAATTACCGTTCAAATTTTTAACATTTTTTAAATAATGATTTATAAGGATTTTCTTTTTTAAAAAAATTTTCGCATAATAGCCAAAAATACATATTTGTGTCTATTCTATGAACGTTATAACAGAGTATTGCCAAACTGCTGTCACATGTTCGGTGTCTTATAAGGACTTTACATTATAAATAGCACGCAAATCTGCTTAACTGTATTTATTTAAATTAGAAAGGTCCGATTTAGAACATTCTCTCCTATACTTTATGTGTATTTTAATACATACTATTATATAGGAATATTAATTCAGATACAGTTTTATTAGAAAAAAATAAAACAATAAAGATCCTTAAAAAAAAAACTGTGTTTGATATTATTGACACTATAATGTATAAATAGAAAATTTGCCGCTTGTTATGGCATTTCTATCTTGTGTGACTATTACTGTGAGAAATTCAAAATAAAAATAAGCTAATAAAGTACTGACCATTTCTAGCTTTTGTAATGTCATTGTACAAATAGTGCAGAAGTAAACCTATTATATTTAGAATAGCTACGTGTAATCTTATGATGACAAGAAAAACTGGTTCATAACAATTTTTTTGCAGAACTATTGCAATGTGCTTTTACATTGAAATTAAAAATGATTAATTCTTAAAAAAAAAACTCTAAAAAAGCGAATCAGTGACTTCACAGTGTTACACTTATAACTGTACCTAATCACCAATATAAATATATACTGCTTTTTAAATGCCTATTAATAATATACTGATTCATTTTTAAAGAGGGATAAATGTTAATTATACCGTCTTGTTTATATTGTTTTTAAATATAAATGTAAATTATAGATATTCTGAATTTTTTATTAATTTCAACAATACTATAATATAATTAATAATTCGGTATCCTTTTGTAATACGATACCGACGCAACAACTAAGAAATTAGAAAATAATAAAAGATCATTGCAATATTTTTTTGTGTATATCGAGCCAACATTGGATAAGAGGAATTTTTTCACAATCTTTTAAAAAAAACTCACCGATTGTGCAATAAAATGGCAGAAGAGCTGCATCCGTTGCAGATGAATGTAACTGGTCTATTGATAGTAGACCACATTCAATCGATTCCACAGTCCATCCACGCGATCCGAAACTAAACAACTGTGAAGTAATTTCGTCGAGCCGAATCGTTTGACGTGATAAAGTTCAATTAACTCCGGGCGATGGCTGCGAGCACGTGGTTTTACGACAGCGTAGTTGCTTTAAATTGAAGCGTATTCGGGGACAAGAGCGGCACGGAGATTCCTGGCACGGCTAGGAGAGAGTAAGAGAGGTAGGGAAAAACAGTAAGCGGGATGAAAGGTCGGAAATGGGGTAAGCTTCCTTCCGGAGCCAGCTGTTTTCGTACAAGCAGCGACTGCTTTGCACGTGTGCAGGCGCGTGTGCAGAAACTCTGTGTATACAGATATGCGTCGAGAAAACGATACCCCACTTTCCTTGACTACTTCCGCGCTTCATCTTCACCCTTCGATTCTCACGGTTCTCCGCTCCTAGATTACAAGCTGCAGTTGCCGTTGCTGCTGTTGCAGCGACTGCTGCATCGTAATGCACGTGAGAGGGAGCCCAGCAATACCGAATGAAATTGAAGCGCGTATCCTATCACATGCATTCGTGGGAGATGAGAGCAGGGTAGAGGGGGAGGAGAGAAAGATGAAAAAGAGAGCAAATTGATAGCGCGAGTTTCTTCAAATATTTCGTCGATAATATCATTCCGTCGTAATAAATACGGTTGCATCAAGTGCGGCCAATCTTGTCGAGCATGTTCAACGATGCATGAGTCCATTAGTAGAAGATTGCTAGTGTCCGCTTCGTTTGACTGAAGTATCAGAAATCTTTCTCGTGTAACCCGAAGCTCTCAAGAGGTACCGAAAAAGTTACCAAGACCTAGAAATGGATCCGGAGACCTGAAAACCTATTTCGTGAAGTATATTTTTGCTTGATAATTTAATATTTTAACATCTCCGAGACATTATTTTTTTATACGAGTATAAATTACCTGCGTAAGCTTTCTTTTTTGGTATTTAGGAATCAGTTATATTTATTTTACAAATTTCAGATTTTCTCATTCATTTGTGATAAGTATTCTGTTATTCACGACATGCCATCCATGTCAAAACTTGTAATATCATGAAACAATAAAACGTTGTTTTCAAAACAGGCAGAAAAGGCCTGTAAATACAAACAGAGTGATATAAGGTGGCGGCAGAATGACAAATCTCAGAAAAAGAAATCGATGAATCAATTTCCAAAAAAGAAAACAAATATAATGTAATATAAAAATGTCCAACCAGGGTTAAATTGGCAAAAAATAGAAAAATTACGAAGATGTTTATAATATCTAAAAGTATTAATTAATATTTATTAATTTGTTAATACTATTATTGTGTATTGTATTATAATTTAATAAAAACGCACTGTAATTTATCAATCTTTTTTCTTTAGAAATATCGAATAGCTTAAAAACGTGTAGACATTGTTATTATATAAGATTGCGTGAAGATAAAAAGAACATTCGCCTTTCAACATAAGAAACAAAATCTATATTATATCATAGCTGTACCGTACAATACTTGAAACAGTTACTTCAGATGACCGATCGTATAAAAGTACGACCTTTCTCAAGCAGCTATACACGAGATTTGAACTTTACAAGTGCCATCACACACATCTATACATATAGGTACACAACATCTGTTGGCGAGAGCTAAGAAGAAAGTGCTGCTGTCTTTTTCGATTTCGTGCACGACTATTGCAGAAATAAGTGAGACTTTCAAAATGCATTCTGCAGAATATTAGCCATATATGTTTCTCTCTCATAATCTATGGCAAGAATCTGCGACATTTTTCCAGCGACATTACAGCAAATAATGGAATTATTTTGTTATGCTAACTTTTTAATCTAGTTCTATAAAATAAATATTCATATTTTACGGTATATAAAGTAACCAGACACTATATGAATTACCGAAGCTACATTGTGAATTCTTTTTAATTTTTTTGCTGAGCCTAAAATGGAAAACTAATGGTTAAATTTAAAAAAGAAAACGTTTCCTCACATTAAACAAAAATATAAGCCATTTTTAAACATTTACATGAATACAGTGAAACGCGATTGCCACTTTTTATTACCAATATTGCAGAGAAAGTATTAATATATAATAATGTAAATTTCGTATATTTAACATACGATTTAACTGTATTATGTTAATATATTTCTGTGTGCAAGCTCGATTAAGCGCGTATTACGGGCGCGTCGACTTTATATTGCATTTTTATGTAGCGTACTTTTGTACGTAGTGAGTATTCCAAGCGTCGTGATAGCGCAGCGCTACCACAATGCTGCTGAGTTAAAGGGCAAATTCAAATTTGCATCTCAGACTAGTATCCGTAAGCGGAAGGAAACGCGTTTCCGATCTCGCCCACTTATAATCCAGTCCAAATATAATGGCTTCCTCGATCGATGGCGCAACACACAACGTGCATGTAACGCAAAGAGCATCTCAGGATCTCACTCTGCGAATTCCACGTATTTGGCTGAAACAATTAGTGCTCTCGCGATATTAATATCAGTGGCCCGCCTCCGTGTTGCAGGTAGTATCAAAACTGAGGGAATGCGGAATCGTTATGTGATGCAGTAAGCTTGAGAAGCAAGGGAAAATAGCAGGTAAGAGAGAGATAATTAAATCTAGAATTCCGTATTGGTCATTCTCGCTCGCGTGGCATTAATTCGTTATTAGACTATCACACTAACTCTTTAGCATATATACTTCTAACTCGCGCAAGTAAATTGCAAATTTACTTAGTGTCACTTATCGCAAAAAAAAAAAAAAAAACAATGATTATGTTGAGTCGTTGAAAGAGGTGCGAGCACGAAGTGTGAAGAATGAGTGGACAAGGGGAAAGTTCATGTTTGTACACATGTACCGGGGAAAATAGAGTTGGCAAGAGGCGAAAAGATCGAAATAGAAGCGACGACCCTGACCATTGATGCGTTACTCTCGAGAGGAAATCACAGTCGACTGGTGTAGCGTCGTATCCTCCCTCGGGATTCAGAAATTATCGTCGACAAGATCGTAACTCCTGCAACATCGGCTTCTTCGTAGGATATCCGGCCTAGGCTGCCCCGTTCAATGCAACCGCCGGTATCGCGAATAATTAATACTGCGGTTTGTTTGCACGAACAATCACAGAGACGAGCATGAACATGGTCCCTCTCTCCTGTGTTCGCATCAGCGTCGTCTTTCTCTTTCCAACAATTGACTGCGAGAGAGATGTTAGATATGTCAGCATTCTCTAAATGTTAAGCATCTTGATCCAAAGTCCGTCACATTAGAGCCGACGTCAGATACCTACAGGAAATCGCGCGTCGTATCGGTAAGGACTATCAGGTAATCAAGGATCGTCAAGGGATTGTGGAATATTCCGCATTACCGTGTCTCTTATGGATGCACAATTTGCCGATTGCTACAGCAAGGAAGTACAATACCTTTGCAACAGGCCATAATGATTTCGAGAATTTACTTCCTCGAGAGAATATTAGTCATAAACGTCGCATTTCTCGACGCGCAAAACAACTCGTATAAAGTCGCGCCAAGTTTGATGTCTTATTGTATTTAATAAAAAGCGGAAACTGAGAACATTATACATTTTTTATCGAAGTACAAAATTTTGAAAGACTTTTCAAATTGAATCGTATATACATATTTTCTATTAATTCTACGCAATTCGTATATTTATATTAATTATTACCTAAATACGTAATTATATATGTGAATACCAGCTCCATAGGAAATTATGCTTATTGCCAACATCCAATTTCGAGGGAAATAAAATTTTGTCTAGGAAATGAGATTTGTTCATAGTGTAGTAATAGATGGCACATGATGGTGCATAACCATTTGGCAGCCTCGGTTGGCTCTTGCGAGATCAAACTCGTAATCTGATGGGGCAGTTGCAAACACTCACAATATAACAGACGTTTTGCCAATAGATACAAACATGCTGCTTGAGGCAAAAGTTTTGCAACGAGGCAATTATAGAAAATTGCGAAATACACAAATTGCCCCAACACAGTACTTTAACACTTTTTTTTTATTAATATTAATAGAACATAATTTTTATAGAAGTTAAAAATTTTTTAAAGTCTGTTCACACATAGAATACAAACGAGTCAACAATGTTCGTATTTTAGATACTTTGTTCAGTTCAAATGTCATTTTGTACATTATATTGCAGAAATATGTTATAAATATATTATGTATCTATGATTTCTTTATATACTATATATATATATATACAATACAAAAGTTTATGTTGATATAGAGCTGAAATCACGATTACTTAAAAGAAGAAAAATTTCCAAGTGCTAATCTCCACGAAATCCAACGAGTTTTAAGGACTCAGCTTCAATTAGGTTTAGGACCGTAAAAATACTTTTCCTGGGTGCCTCCTTTCCTTACCGTTCCCACTTCCACAGGAAGCAATTTCGGCTCTTTAATAAAATTTTAAAATTTGCCGGAGAGTCGGGATAATACATAAATCGTTTTATTCCTGAAGCACGCTTATTTCCGCACTTCATAAGGCGCGGTAGAAATGAAAATATTATAGCTGGAAGCACATCGAAAGAGCTCTCTATTCTGCGATAAGAGATTTTGGAAAAAATATGTATTATTACTATTTCTGAAAAAAGATAACTAAATTAAAAATGCGAAATGTAATCTTCTATTCGAATAACTAAATTAATTTTGTTAATTTAATTTTGGATACGTTTATTAATAAACCAATTAATTTTCTAATTTTTAATATTATAAAATTATACTTTAATAAATTATAATAAAATTTTAGAATATATATGTAAAGAATATATTTTACAATTTTATTATAATTCATTAAATATACGTAATTGATTGCAAAATATAATTTCAGGATACTTTATATAAAATTTATTTAACCTTTCTTTAATGAGAAAATTTATTTAAAAGTATTTTTAAGCACTCTAGATATTGTATATTTTCCTGAATATTCGATGTATTAATCGAAATCTTTCACGTCTTAAACTTTGTATAAATAAATATACTGTTTAAATAAAAAGTAAAAGTTAGCGTATGCAGTAACTTGTGTCACATAGGCTGCATAATAAGTTACAGCAAAATTTATTATAATGGATCACTGACGAGCTGTGTGCATGATTAATTTTGAAACATCGAGTCCGAATAAAAAGTTTGCGACGATTTTTTAATTATAAACAACTAAACGACATATTTTTATTTGTATAATACGTTCATGTCAAGATTTTACCTTTACTTTACAATTTCGTGTAAAATACATAAATATCTTAATCATTTACATTTTTTATGTTCTTGTTTTATCTGATCAAAAACAAAATATTATCCAAATCTTCATTCCTACAATTTATTCATTAGCTGATATCACACATAAGTTAGTGCATAAATAATGATTACTGGAGCACGACAATAACGCGAAAAGATATAAGACATAACGTATAAATGGCATGTTTGTTGCTAATTAGCAGAATTTGTGCCATTATATACTACATAACACGGCGCGGTGCGAGTTCTAACACCTTGCGAGTCGTAATAAGACGCTTTATTATTTCAAAGCACCAGAGAATATCTGAGGTGTTCCTTCCTTCTCTCAGGAGTCACTGTACATAAAATTCACCATTACTCATGTTGTAGCTTGAAATATAAATAAACTACTCGATGTCAGCAACGTCGTTGCATTAACGTACGCTCTCTTCGCGTCTTTACTAGTTTGAAGATATATTTACGTTTCTCTCTCTCTCTCTCTCTTTCTCTCTCTTTCTATTAAAACGATAATACTACAAGCGTGCTTCACTTAATCGTGTGTCCTATTAGAGAAAATTAATAACTTATTATTAGCGATGCGAAAGGATTGCGATACCGTCGGCACAAAAAACCAATCACGCGATATCGGCTATATAGCCACGCAGTATGCGACTGCCATGTGCTAAAACGAGTTACGTTAAAAAGCGTTAATTTTCCGCGGCGACCGTCGTCGGCATCGATTATCGAAAGCGCACCCCTTTGTGTCCCGTCCGAGCAAAGTGGCACGCGCTTTTTATTATTTTTACTGAACGCTTTTCGCGAGTATCGCGGCGGCCAACGTTGACTCGCCGTTTTCATTTCCGCAGAGGTGCCGTTGACCAACCGCGTAAGGATAATGCATCGATTCCGTTCGAACGTGCGCAAACGTACGCCTATAGACACAAATATACACACATTCATATACACAGACGTGTATTCTCGCGATGTCATAAAACAATTTTGTACATTTTTATCGCGAAAACATTTCCACGGTCGCGGGGTTGGCGCTATCTATAAAACTATAACTTCTCCATGCGTGGTTTGAGCGCGGCCTGGTAAAAGAGCAAAAGAGAATCGAAAAGGGTATTTCCACGAGAAACGCTCGATCTCTCGTTGATAGGAGAGATGGGAAATAAGTAGAAAACGAGAGAGCACAGGAACAGACAAACGACAGGGAAACGAATTGGCCAGAAGACGACGGACGAGAGAGAAAGAGAGAGGAGCTGTTTAACAAACTGCTGAACTCACACCCCGCGGGATTTTATTTCTACTTAAATGGAGTTGCCCAGATACGCACTGTGATCCTCGTCCTCCAATCCTTCGCTTTGAATTTATTTGTCCTGTTCGTTAACTTCTCCATCCCTATAGAACTTTGCCGACGTAGTTCAGTAATGACGTCGCGTCGTGCCGCTCAAAGCATCTTAGTACCAATTTTCTAAATCGCAAATTACAGTATGTATCTATGTGTTGGCGTAAGCGTAACCGACGTGATTTCGTAATTTAGAGATAAAGATCTGTATTTGCATAATGAACTTACTGGAAACTCTCGCTAGAAACTATCTGATTTTCATCTTGTATTTATGTAAGTACCAGAGCCGGCCAAATAGGAAAATACAAACCGCTCGTATTAAATTCACATTAATCACGAATTGCATAAAATATATTGGAAATGAATTTATAAATTATCTTCGTTCTTTTTAAAGTAAAATTGATAGAAACTTGAAATGAAAGGTTAACATAAATTCTCGCGTGATAAAGTTATTATAAAATTGACATGGTAAAAGTTGTTAATGATCTTATTATATTTTTGAATAAAAAAAGGATTGTTTCTATTAGCAGATAATATTGTTTTATAATTGTCACGAGCGTATAATGAAATTTGCACGGTCTAATGTCACTTATCAAAACCAGTCCCAATCATACAGGGAGACATCAGTGCGCGCAACGTGGCGTGCAATTGCAACAGCAGCACAGCGGAATGTATAGCTGCAACTGCGCGTGGAAATAGGATGGCCGGGGCTATGATGTTGTGTCTCACCTTGTATGGTCCGAGATCCTCGACGATGCAGGTGAAAATGGCTTCGCGACCCACCGAGACTGTGAGATTGTTCAACGGTTTGCCAAACCTGGGTAAATCTGTAACACGTGAACGTCCCCGACTTAAGTATCACGCTATCGCGCGAACGCTCTACGTATAAACGGCGGTATACATACTCTTACTTACTTACTTACTAGTACTTATACTTATAGCCTACCTACGTACGCGCCGAAGTTTGCAAAGTACTCGAGAAACTCGGCAGTGAATAGCGCGAGTTAACGTAAGCGGGTCAAGCGAGGACTAAGCCTGGCACTTTATAATTCTACAATGTTCTTGTATGTTCTCGATTTTGAAAAAGAAAGGCTATTTAAAATCATTGCACGCCGTCATATTGTTGCGCCACGATAAAATTTGAAACGCCACTAAACGTTTATAAAGTAATTCTTATATAGAAGTTAGCTGGAAAGATTTAAGTCTCGTTTCTACATAGTTCCAAAGATTCAAAATGCAAAAGAATGAACAAATTAATTTCCTTATATTCCGATATAAAGTTATTTTAGTATAATGTAATAATATTTAATAGTAACGTATATATAATAGGGGATTAAGAAATAGAACCGTATAACGATTTTTACTGGTTTTCTTACATCAATTTTTAAAATACTTTGCGGTGAAATTTATTACAGTAATGAAGTAAACGTTATTGTAAGAGTGACAAGATTGTTTGTACAATATATAACAAAATTCCTTTCATTAAGCTCAGCTTTATAGACGGCTCGCTCATCAAGCTTAGAAACTTCTAAGGGGCCATTAATAAGCAAGCCAATTACTACTTCAAAGAAAATTTTCGAGACAAGATAGTATACTTATGAAACTACGCGTGATGATACGAAATAAGTTAGCAACAGTTTATAGCATGGTACGTGCATCATCACACTGTTATAGTCCGGAATTTAATGTGTACTCAAGTATTTCTCTCACCTAAACAGAATCGATGTTGTCCCATGCGACATTTGCATATTCAATTTTGCGCCAAATACTTGTTTATATCGAATTTTCGGAAAACAGCTCAAAATCCGGAGAGAGAATCGCAGTGAATGAATTGTTAATATTTTACACCACATCGAGTCATTTACAAATATATATATATATATCTTTCGTGTTCTTATTTTTTTCTCCTTTATTATATTCTCTTTTATACTACTTTCTTATATTATTCATTACATTCTCTTTTATTTCCGAACAGCAGCTTTTAAAATAATCCGATTATATCTTCTTTTTTCTTACACGATTTTGCTGTGTCATATTGGCGTTACCGCAATTTGAAATCCTATTTTTTTGCTGCTCTATGCAAATTTAATAATCTCAAAAATATACCACTAAATAATTACACCGTTGCAACTTGAAAACGAAATATTCGTGTTTGAAATAGCAGATGCATTGAAATAGTCGACACATAATAAACAATAGAATATCGTTCGATTTCCAAATACAAATGTTGCTTCTCTTAAAAAATTTCTTTGCTAATTGCTGTACTTAGTTGTAGTATAACTACATACCTTTTTCGATAATAAGTTACAGTATAATTACACTAAAGTCCACTTGCGAGCGCATATTCATAGTTTAAGCTTCATTAAGTTTGGTATAAGTTTCATCATACAAGATATATACACACATATACACGCGCACGCATGCACACACATATATTCGTCAAAGAGAGATGAGATATGTCCAATTATTGCGAACTGATTCATGATCCGCGACAAGCGGTCGTTTATAAGATCAGGTTTGCGTACGTCTATCAATGCAATGCTCTCATGCATCGCCCGTCACCGCTGCTCATTTATGGGTGCCGCTTAAAACAGTATTTTAATTTCGCTAGTCTAACAGACAAAATGTAATTATATCGTAGTAAATAAATTCCCGTAGAATGAATCACATTATAATGTGAATACTAATCGCTTCATTTATAGTCGAGAATCTAAATGATAGTTTTTTCCTTTATCTCATAATCGTTTGATAATTTTTTGTTAACAAAATAACAATAGGACAAATTTCAATTAATTTACTGACTAATAAATAATATTTTATTATCATATTATAAGTTTGTGCAACTATAAAAATAATATGTGCTTGGAAGTAAATAATTCACGATATTAAAATATACAAAAATTAATTATGTATTAATTAGCATTATCTTGTCTTTCAACAATTAACATGTGATAATAAAAAAATTTCAAAAAAGTGATATTTAATTGAAAATAATACATATTATACATTCTAGTTACAACGTTACTAATGTTGTTGCTTAAATATTCCAAAATGTTTTGTTTACTGATATATATTTATTATATGTAATATGTATTTGTGTCTATACGCCGTTTAAGATTTATCTAGTTACTGTTTAATTTATAAGTTTTGTAATTACTTAAACTCAAATATAAGCAATATCTTTTCATAAAAGTTATTAATTGAATAACTTTTACAAATAATCTCAGCGGTATATTGACATATTATAAACGAAGAGCTAATTTATGCAATAATTGAGTTAATAAACGATTATTTTACAATTTTATGAAATATATGAAAGAACTTAAAACATGTTTAATGTTATTTAGATATAATTACAATACTTTATTTTTTTTTGAAAATGCTTAATTTAGTGTCATATTTCATAAAGTAATCTTTCAAGTGCATCGCAAACCGCTAAAGATTAAATTGAAGTTATAAATCATGTGTTAATATAACCCGATTCACGAAGAACTAAAATGAAAAATAATGAGCACACTCCCTCTCTTAAACAGCAATCTAATCTGATTTCTGGTTACCAAGTAAATGGAAAATAAAGATCAGCACGCAAAGATGTTGTGAATCAATAATATCTCGGCAATCGAAACTATAATTATTCCCGTAGCAAATAGATACAAAATATATCTTAAGTCAACAAAATTAATTGAATTTAAAGCTCTTGTTTACAATGACTGAGTTCAACTTTATATAGATGCACAACAAAATGATCTCTTTACAAATACGGTGTCGAAACGTATGTGAATTTTACCTACTAATTTTACTATGTTTGCGAATTTTGCGAATTTTATTTTAATGTATTATGATTTGATTTCATTATATTTATAATTTTTAAGAAAACTATTTGGCTCTTTTCTCTTATTTTCAACTTATTTGTTCTTTACAAATAATATGCTTCTTTTAGCACTTTGCTACATACATGCTGAACTTTCATGTAAAAATAGATAGAATTTTTTAAACATTTGTAAGAAAATATTTCCCAAAATACGCATACACTCTATACATAAAAAAATATTACAGTTCTTAATAAATTGTATTATAGTTTAATATTATATCTGGAACAGGGATCGAATAAAGAATAGAATTTAAAGATACGTCAATATAATAGTTAAATTTTATGAGAAACATACAAAATTAGAATTGTCTATATCGATTTTGATTCCAATATGAAACTTATTCCATGTGATTCTTTCATTTTATCTACAATTTGTCTTTACCGATTTGATACTATGTATTTTATTTTCAGATCAAGTCACATGTCTAAAATTAGTCGAGTTTTTCTTCTTCTCTTTTTTCAAATTCTTCAATAATTTGTGTATACCGTTTTAACATATTCTACTCAAGTTGCGCGTTGTATTCAAAAACTATATTTGAAAGCACGTGAATTCTGGTTTGCCCTTATACGTAGACCTGTATAGTCCGACGTATTTGGACGTGTAATCTTCAGTCCGACCTGGGATCTATGTAAATCCAGATGGGGAGATTCGAATGCGCGAAGAGGGCAAGAGAGATAAACAGAGGAACGGACAGAGGAGAACAGGTACAGCGAGGAAACGATAGTGGATAAAACGAGTTCCGAATCCTCGCACGTTCGCGTATTACCATTGATAGAGGCATCAGGGCTTCTCCTGAAAATAAACGTAACGATCCTATCCGAGATCGAAGGATCAATATCCGTCGCGATGACCCGTGAAACGGTTACACCTAAAGCGCACAACCAAACTGTTTCCAGAATTATACTCATAAACAATGCAAACGTCGGCGGTCTCTAATCGAAGAAGTAAGCAAGCAGACAGGCAAGCAGCGCACGGCGCGTATACGCGACTTCACCCAAGCCGAGTGACAGCTTTCGGTATCTCTTATTTCGGGCACAATATCCGACCACGGAGCTCATCAATCCTGCGCGTCGGCGTAGCTACGAGCCAGAGCTATACACGTATGAGACAAACTTGCACGTACCTGTAGGTAACTGGAAATTTTGCGATACTATCTATCATTCCTTCATCCTACCGTAAAAAGAATACCAGATTCCGTGTATTTCGAGAATGTAATATGGACTTTCCCCTCTGCGTCGCGTGAAAACGGGATTAAGGCCGTCCTTTTATTTCTATTCTACGTAGATGAACGAAATAAACGTTTATTGAATTATGAATCAATCAATTTTGATCGATTTTTACGTACGTGTACTGCAAGTGTGAATTTCATACACAATACATAAGCTGTCAATTTTACATTAAAGATACTACCGTCTCCTGATGTATATAAGTGAACTTATTAGTAGCTAAACAGATATGTAAGCGTTGGGAGTTGACGGATTTTATGCTACTTTATTTCCATTGCACAAGAAACAAAAGAATGGCTAGACAATAAAAATTGAAAAATTGCAATGCTTCAACTTTGCACGAATTTGATACGGAAACTTATTTCAAGTACAACAGAAAAATTTCCAAACTTGTGCAACTTGCTACATTGCAACATCCCGCTACTTTAAGATCAAGGTGAGATCATTTTGTATCAAGCATCTATTCCCATCTGTTTATCTTCTCAAACTTAACTATGTTGAACTTTTATGGAAGTTCGCATATTTATTTCATTAGACGAAATAATTAAAATTGTAAAATTATATAAATCTCTATGTAAATTATTTTTGCAATACAAAGGAAATTGTGTTATTCTCGTGAACTGTTATGTTAATATTTTACGTTACAGTACTTGGTTATTTTTAAAAATTTGAAGTCATTTCTAAAATCTACTTTGACTTTTAGAAATATATAGATTTATAATAATCTGTAAAATAACTTAATCAATGATGTGTAATAGAATATCAATTTAATCAAATAGGAATAAAATTCTTTTAATAATTTCATATGTCGTATATTATATATAACTTATAAAATCAGAATGCATATATGTATGCAATGAATTCTAAATTAATTAAATTTAAAATGGAGTTAACATAGATCTAAAATGAAAATAAGGAACTAGGGCGACAGTTACGGAAGAAATTCAACTCTCTTCAAAGTATTTGATAATAATATCAAGTGCTATACATTCCTATATCAAACTATAGATAAGAATACGAATTTAAATCTTTGTGAAAATCAAATGTCAGATGTAAAATGTCAGGTGTAAAATATTTTATACGCCACTTTATTTCATTGCAAAAACCATTTCCTAAATGCGGACATTACTCTGGTTTTACATTTTATAAAACAATTAAGTATGATGAAAACATTTTATCATTAAATTACGGTGTCGCGTCTGTAACAGTACTCATATAGGTGCGATGGAAATTTCTATTTTATCGTGATAAAAGTATTCATATTTCATTGGAGTAAATTTGACCAACCAGCAGTATGAAGCAACGCATAGGTTGTGGTCATTGTGTACACATCGCTAATAGTAATGCCATTAACATTTGCACGTAAAGTACATTTCGTCGTTCTCGTCCAATTATATGTTACAGATCTTGGCTTGCTGTTGTACAGAGTTATGTATGCGTGTGCATGTGCATGTACGTGTGCATGCGTGTGTAGTTCATGCATGTACATTTGACGTTAAATGTTAATGTGATAGACTGAAACATGACTATCATCAACCTGTTTCGTCTTGATAATTTCAAATTATTTATATTATAATATACAAAAATAATTTATGTAATTTAAAATAAAACATCTCTATCAATTTTAGATGTTTAACTTTTTCTAAACCCCTTGCGCTCCAGTTCTTTCTCTCACCATCTGTCTCTTTCTATCTCTCTTCCTCTCTCCCCCCCCCTCTCTCTCTCTCTCTCTCTATCTTTCTTGATTAATTTAAAATAGAAGTTATTTATTTAGCGCTACTTGGATTATTTACTACCTAAAGAAATAAATAATACACTTATATACCGCATGTAAATAACCGTACTAAATAAAATATGCAACTTTAATTGAAAATTCAGGGAGATCAAAAATACTTCGACCAAATAATCATTAAGTTGAAGCATTTTTTATAAATTAAGTATAATTATTTCTCTGCAAGTCACGAGCATGTTCTAAATAACAAAAATATCTTCTTTCATATATAAAACTTTTCTTTAAAAAAGATAGTTTTAGTGTTGAAAGTATAACAAAAAAAATAAACAGATAATTTGTTTTATGTATGTATATACAATCTCTTTTACTACAGAATAAACTTGTACTAATTCTATACATACAAATATCGTTTAGTTGTTTAAATATATATATTTAAATCAGTTGCGTGTGTAACTTGCACTATAGCAAGAGGAAATCGTTAGCACCGAAGAAAATAATTCTCAACGCTGTAATATTATAGTACGAACGATTGCTATAATATAATAGTAATGATCAACGATAAATATTGAACATATCTCATGAATAACGAAAATGGAGTTAACCAAGTATTTTCTTGGATGTTAAATGATACTATTACAATATTTATTTACTATGACGTAAATTCCGCTGGCGCGAAATAGTTTTATATTACGATACGCCATTAAACTTTGCGACGATGATAAATAGCATAACGGATATTTGAAAAATATAGGAAACGATGCAATAACAGTTTGCTTAAAAAATAAGAAAATCATAAAAGAAGAAACGTATTTAAAAATTTGATTTTACAATTTACACTTTTTCTTAAACGGTCAGTCCAAAGTCTTTCTGTGAAAATTTCTATAATTTTAGCACAAAACTTTTAAGGACAATGATGATTTGTTTAACAAAAATTTATAGTAGTTCAAAGATGATACCCGTCAGGAATTTTTGAGAACGTCCTGTTTATCGGTGCAGATATAAAAATCGTTTAGTATCAATAATATAGTTTCGATTTTGACGATCGCTCTGGGTACAAGCATAGATACTTTACTTTGCTGTTTGCCCCTGGAGCTATTGGGATTCCATGAAGGTTTACTCACTCACCGCGATCACGAACTGTTATATAAATTGTATCTCTCAAATTGGAAAACAATCTCAGTCGGCGTGATTCCTTCACTCTGCGATAAAACCGCGTCTCCGAGAAGCACTCGGAGAAAAGATGAAGTAGTCGCGTACTCGCTTGCATGGAGTGTACTGCTCGTCTTGCAACATCGTGGAAAATATCTCAAAAATATATGTGCACCAACACGAAAATTGCGAATGAAATTTGATCGCATGGCGGTTATATGGATATTGCGCGATATTGTACGTTACACAAAACTGTTGTATAGATCGTACTGATCAAGATATGAGAAGAGAATCGGTTGCAACCAATATTATAGCTAAAATTTGTTAGTTTATAAATAAAAGAAATTATTTTTTAATATAAGATAAATGTACCAGTTCGTGGACACGACCCAATTGTTGGAGAAATTGTGACAATTTTAAATATTAAGCTTTTGATGATATCTATGTGTTACTCTAAATAAATTTTTAAGCAATTTTTCATATTATTTAGAAATTAAGTATTATATAATTTATTCATATTAAAAATGATACTTTTGTAAAAAAAATTTCGTTTATGGACAATCGTCCATTTATTAGGGCATTCACACATATGCGTGTATCAATTATTGGACATTCCTTAGCGTACCTGTCTACTGCAAACATATTTTGTATATATTACATATAAAACTTTATATAAAACATCACTAATTACAATTTCGATAAACTTTTTTGAACAATCTTGATTGATAAGTAAGTAAAATGCGATTCTCTTCTATAATAAGAAAATTGCTTATTATTTGTCCAATAATTGGGTCATACTTTTGTGAACACAGAGACACGTCACATTTTTTGTCCAATAATTAGGACATTTGAATTATATTATATTTATGGCTAAATACAATTTATAATAAACGCAAATAACATATTTGATAATGGATTTAGTTTCAGAAAACATCCATTCTTACTAAGCATGTGTAATAAACTAAAATTTTAATGTTTCTAAAGTTTAATATATTACGATCAAAATAAGCATACGTATTGTAAAACATAAAGCTTTTAAATTGTTATTAATAAATTAAATTTAATTATAAAAACTTTAAATAAATTTTAATAAATTTATGAAAATATTTCGAATGTATATTCTTTTATTTTTTTGTATAAATTCCATTTATTCTGTTATAAAACATAATTAAAATATAAAATATTAATAAATTTAAATATTCAATTTGAAAAATGTATTTCTTTATTCCAGGACGTAACATATTACAAATAAAACAATAAAAAAATGCTAGACTAACAAAAACATAAAAAAGATGCGTATATATATAAAATACAAAAAATATTATCAAATTTTGCGTTAATTATATAATCGTACTTTTCTCATTGTATTATCCAAATAGTAACGTAAATATTCGAGCGATTTCCCTAATGAAGTTATACATGTCTAGATCTTCACGTGTTAGAGTCAACGATCCCTTCACCTCGCTCTCTCTCATTAAAGCAATTGGCTATTCACTGCAATTCCCGATAACTCTCATCTTCATTCGCACGTCACTTCTTTACAATGATTTTATTACGTCTTTCTCTCGAATCCTTGTTTAATTCCTCGTGTTACCTTCTAATTCCTCGATAACGGAAGAAGCATCGGGCTCTTTCTCGGAATAACAATAGATGTTCTCTCAGTGTTCCCCTTCGCACCAAAGCACGTTCCATGGTTTAATTATTTCCAAGTGCGAGATTCTCGCATCGCTTCTGGCAGAAAAGTTAAAGAGGAACAAAGATGCGCCGAAAATTTACTCGTTGCATATATTGTAACAAAACACATTAAACGGTTAACGGTTCTTGGGAATATTATATATAGTAAAATTGTCTCCACTCTTGCGTGTCCTCCTACAATGCTTATTATCTCCGCAATCGTAGCAGTTTCGAGCAGCCGTGGGTTCCCGAAGTTATCGTCACGCGAAAATAAATCATTTACTTACTTTCTTCGCCGACAAATTCTATTGATGTTTCAATATTTTATGAGGTGTTCTGTCACATTAACAATTATGATAATACGATATGAACTTTATCTTCGTTTCTATTTTATTAAAAAGCAAATTCAAAATTCAAAAGATGTTCATAAACATAAACATTTATAAATATTTCAAACGTACTGCTTAGTTCTTTTTTCTTGAAGTAAGTATTATATAAAAATTTTTCTAAAATTTAACTTGATTCTCGTTTAAAATTTCTCTATTAAAATTAAGATAAATAAATTTGGAATAATCGAATTGTAAGTTTTACGTGATAATAATAAAAATTAAATCTTTAAAAGGTAAAAAATGTAATCAGTTTTTATTGATAAGATTATATAATTTAAGATCTATTTGTACTCTTATCTCCTCTATCCTGAGTTGATCAAATTATAAACTTTGTTCTACGTGATAATTAGAATATAATCAAATCGTTAAAGATAAAAACTATAATTAGTTTTTACTAATCTCAAATTATATTATCTGAGATCTATTTATACTTTTATTTCTCCGTCCTAAATCGATCGAATCTGTTTTTAACTTTGTACATATATAATAAAACTAGAATATATTCGATTAGTGATGTAATTAATAGTGTGCAACCTATCACTAAAATCTGACAACGATTCCTAATGCTTTGTGATTAATTATCTGCTTTTTCGAGCGAAGCTCCTTCGTTATGAGATATTTAACGCAATTATGATGTCTGATAATTTCCCTTAATTATTATAGCGGCGAATAATTTATGTATCTAGGTATTGCACACCCAAATGAAATGTTTGCTTAGGTAGACAAAAAATATATCAGAGATTTCCGATGTGATACGATCGCAAATATAGCAGGAAGTCACAAAGCGGTTTCATCACGGTGTTGGTTCGCCACAAATGGATGAAACGGCGTGAGGAAAGCTGATCGTGTATTACTCAACACGACGTAAACTGGAAATGCATGCTCGCGCGATGACAACGATTCGCAATGGCAGTGTGTGTATCGTGTATACCGAAATTAGATTAATTACCGAGTATGGGGAGAGGTGAGGGAAAATTAACGAATGCATGCACGAATTCTCCGACTTGGATAAGGTCGTCGGTCCGAGAGATCGTAACGCAAATGATCGAAATACGGATCGGAGAGGCGGTCGCGGGAGAGAGTGAGAGTGGGTAGAACGCACGCCAAGAACCTCAAGGTATTAAACCAGACATCTCGCGTCCCATAAACCCTGGGCTTTGATCCTAATCCCAACTAGAACCTGAGCTGTCGTCTGCTTAATCGAGTTTAGCCGCTTCGGATCCACTGCGTAATCGGCGCGCGAAACTCATACCTGATTATGCTGCCAGCTATTCGCAACGTTGTTACCCACAGAATCGTGTAATAAACTTGGCAACGCGAATAGTTTGAATCGTTGGCGGTCGTTGGCTGAACATGGCGGTGCTGATAAACGGGACCGACGACGTTCTACGTATTCGCTGCTAGTAGTCAGAATAGGACTTTAAGAAGACGTACGACACTTGATTGCAGGTAGACAAGACAATTTTAATGATTTTGTCAGTGTCAAAGCCAATAGTTTTGATATAATGTAATAGTTTTAATATAATTATTTACTGATTTTAATAGTTTGTAATTAATATTAAATTTATTCTTTTCGTATTAATGATTATTAGCTGTATTATATCAAATAATTAAAGATATCTGTATAATAGTAATACTGTGTTGTTGGTATCTTTAGTTATGATAGTTGAATTTACTCAACTCCCTCTCTCTCTCTCTCTCTCTCTCTCTCTCACAAATTTATTCATATAAATACTATTATATTATACATGAGTATTTACTTGCACAATTCTATCACCTACTTTATACAATATGTATATATACATGATTACAATTAAAGGACTCAATGCGCAACAACGTGATATGCAATATGCATTTTTGGTTTATTCTATTACACGCAATGCGGGAAACGAAATGCAATGGTATATGCCTACTTATAACAGTAGATCAGCCAAAACAGCATCAAGTCAATCTGTTTAAGTAAAATTATAAATTAAGCTGTAGATAATATTGGTCTATATTGTAAATATCGATTTTCGCTACGGTTTTTTATTTCCCCTAAAATATCTAATTACTTAAAGGTCAATAAGTGATTCCTGTGAAAAGAATGATCATTGCTTGCTTTATCTCATAAATTAATCAATAATAATCAACTAATTTTTTTGCTGGCACTACAGTATTAATAGTAAAATAGTTTACATAAAAAACGCTAATCCACCGTTCGATAAACCTTTGCAGAACTCGATTACTTTTTCTAAAAAAAAAAAATCACTTTTTTTGACTCAATGCCGCAAAAGGTGCTAGTAGAACGAGTAAACACAGAGGCAGTAACATAGCGTGTCGCGTCTGCCGGCGTCAAAAGTATGTCAACGTCATCACTTCGTTCGGCATTGTTCTCCGTAGTACTGATAGACGTCGTAACCATAATCTATAACACTCCAAGAATACGCTAATTAACATCGGAATGGGCAGGGAAGCGCGGCTGGCGGGTGCGTTTTCGTTGCGCTAGCAATAAATCCAGGAAGCAGATAAGCGTTATCGCGGTCTTTCGCCAGCACCTATCTGCAGCAGTCGTGGTTTCCCTATTCTCGAACAGACACACGAAGACTACCACACCACGTAACGTGGTCGCCAATGCGGCCATGATAGACGATTCATCGATCGGTGGCTTACCAAGATCGAAACGATCGAAGACTACCGGTTACGTGCAATAGCGATATCACGGAGTTAGACGAGTTTGTGAATTGAGCATCTTTTACCCCAGTGCCAATTTACTTCCGACGGATAGCTTTAATACCTTGCACTACTGAAAACTCTGACGGTTAAATAAGTAGGTCGTTTTTCTTTTTACATACAAAAAACACCATGAAGAAATACGTTTTTATTTAATGTAATCACAAAATATATTTTTTATATTTAATTTATATATTAACAGTCTGTGATTATACGTCACAGATCTTATTTATAATAAACGAAATACGTAACGTGGATCATGTGTAAGTTGCTCGAACAAGTCTTCTATATTTTGTTAATTTTAGTATGCTAAAGTTTTCGTTACCTGATACCTCATAGGTTAAATAAATAAAGAAAGTACTATATTAGCAGAATTATCAGACTTAGTGATTCCGCCAAGTCTGATGATTCTGCACAAAAGAGTACATTCATCTACTAAATGTACTCTTTCAATAATTAATTTTTACTTTACTTTATTATTCAGAAGAAGTCTTGGAAACTTCATTAATCTTACCAAAAATGTATGATATATATAATATTAGTAGACTCAGTATTGTAAGAAAAAATAATCACTTGTCAAAGACAATTATACTGCGATGAATTTTTTACTATTTTTCTTATTAATGGAGTTTTCATTTTGAATATATATTGATATTGAATATATGATATATTGCCAGATAAAAGTTCATACATTATAAATTGATGAGTATTCAATTTGACTATAGAATTATAGAATCTAATCATATTATTTAAAATATAAAATACTGAAAAAATATGATATTTCTTATAATATTATAATATATAATCCGAAATACAATTGATACGATTACAAAGAAAAATCTCTCGGAAATGCTTCTTGTAGTAACGTTAAACTTTATTACAATATTAATGCTAATTCCGACATTGGATAATTAAAAATTTATAATTCAGCTTTATTGTTAGATTATTTAATGTAAAACATGGAAGTGTTTATAGCGCGCGCCGTTGCATCCGCGCCAGTATCCAATGACTTTAATCTTATAAAGAGACTTTGTAAAATCAATACAGCGATACATGAAAATAACGTTTAACAAAAAGTATGATACGAAACTGAGCGAATGAGATCGAAAATAAGAAAGAAGAGAATTCGACACGATTCGCGATACTTGGTAAATGTGTCGTTGTTGGCCTCGTTCAATTATTCACACACGTTAATGGCTCTGTTATTAATTATAAATTCCATATTACATAAAGCTTGTTATGAAATGTTTATATTAATCTTATTTAAATTATTAGTATTTTGGAAATTCAACGCACAAGTGAGAGTGTATGCCGCGAATATTAACATCAGGGATACAGCAATTGTATTCATATATAAATATATATATATATTTTTTTTACTATAATATTCACGATTTATAAATTTAAAGTTTGAAGTAACATCAACGCGACGTTTATACATATAAAATGGTGAGTGTAAGAATTTTTTAGAAAAATAATTTGATAGTGTAGCCTTTTATAGGAATCTCTTGCCATCACGATTGGCAAGTGCAATCAGGATAAGGATGCTTTCAGAATTGACCCATCACGATACGAGGCTTAATTGTTGGCGAAATGAATTAACGGAGTGCATGCGATGCGCTTTAATTTATTCACCATTTATCCACGTACAACTATTTCCGGTGTAGCGACTATAAAGTATGTTGCTTCAGAATGAACGATACAACACGCGCTCATATATACATACACATGCGCGTGCGCTCCTCATCAGGTCGAAATGCTTAGGTATTACTAATGCAATTACGTAATTTACTAATGAATATCGAGGTCTATTGTTTATCAGTAAATCTGGCTTCGCATGGTGCGCCGAGAACTTGCATGTACCAAACGGTAGAATATTCAAGGAGAAAAGTTTCATCGTTACACAGAGCAACTCTACTCGCGCTGCAAATTATATGGTTCCCGAACTAGCTATAATAAAACGAGATCGAACGAAAATTATTCCCATAATAATTTCATTGCAAATGTATCGATGAAATTGAATGTCGATACTGAATTTTCATGCATCCAACGAATGTACGTGCACTTGTAAGACGATAATGAGACACCTATATATTTAAATTTTACAAAATTTCTTCGAAGAAACAATTTCATCTTGGAAAAAATTGATGACAACTTTATATTTACAAGAGATCTTAGTTATTTTCTTTTAATAAAACAATTTCTTTTGACGAAACAATTATTTCTAAGCTTATTCACATATTTAGATTTTTAATATTTTTTAATTCATTTTCCTCAAACTTTGCGTCACTTTGTTTAATAAAAATAGATTATGACAAGTTTATATCAATAGATTACTGGATAGGAAATAGATGAAAAAACGAATTGAAATTATTTCACTAGCATTTTCCATCATCTACTTTGGGTTTACCGAACATAACTTTAACGACATAATCGAGACAGAATAAGATGTTTCTTTCTGATGTCTGGCACTAAAATTGTCAGTGGACAAAAAAATTTATGTTTAGACAATACAAGTATAACGGCCTCATGCGACGCAACCGACGAACGTCAACGACAATAACGACGTATTCAAATTTAAGTGATGCGCCTGTACCGACGAAATTGTCGCGAGATTAAATCCTCTACGATTGTCGTAATCAGATCCAGGTAATAAACTTTCTATCTATAAATCCCTTGCACGTTGCCTCTTTCTGCATAGTGTTTCTCTCTGCTTCACATTTGTACCCAACACACAATTTCGTTGTACGTGCTGTTGCGTCCATCCTCTCATACATTCCTCCCTTCTCAGAACAATTACTGCACATTTTAATTAAAAATTCTATTAATTCGCTGCGGTTTCATACGAACGATGCCGTTCCGAAGTATTAAAAGATAGTTTTAAGGCCGCAGAACCGTTCTTGTGTAATTCCCGTAAGGGAGAATCCCCGTCTAGCTGCAGTGCTCCGCGGAAAACGCTCTCTCATTTTCTTTTTAATTTCTCCGACTCTTTAACAAAGTGCTAATTCCACGGGGATCCGAGGCAATGAACGGGAAGTTGTCAGAGTTTCGACCAATTGCGTTTGTGAATACGAAAATGCAACGATGCGAAAAACTTTGCAATCCATCGTGCTTAGAAATTTTTCCAAGTAAAAATTAGGCGCTAACATAATTTCCATTAAAATTAGGTCACACGATGAATCGTCGTACAACGAAGCTAAAGCTATCCATTATATTTTAGAATATCTGTCAGGCTAAAAATTTATGATGCGCGATATGGCGCAATGAAATTACATGTACGGTCGAACGAATATCCTTACCCGCGTGAAATATAGCTTAATTAGCAATTAGCTTGCAAAGTGCATCCGTAACAAAATACGGTCACATCTGAATATCCAATTTACGTATTGATGTATGGGACCGTCAAAGCGCCGACGTAATGTAGATATGAATAATAATTAATCGCCACGTCGGAGAACTATACTGAAACTTAATGCATCTCATTACGGCGCAGATACTCGCGCGCGTCACGCTGCCAAAGAAACGTCCGCGCGCTCCGGCTTGTATACATGCCGCCAAACGTTTATGTATACGTGTATATAAGTACGATGTCAGCCGGTTCGGGATTTGTAAAGGGGAACATCCTGGCGGCGCACTTAGCACGGATAACGGTGCTGTAAGATCCTGGATGGAGAACGGCGTAAAGTTTGAGCTTAAAACACAATTTAGCGACAGCGTGTCTTCTATATCCACGGAATAGGTAAGATAGTTTGCGGAAACAGGTGGAGCGAGGAAACTCGTTCAGCAGAGCATCCTTTTCGCCTTGAGAATTCTGCCTTGAGAAAAATGTTCCCCGGAGAAAAATTGTGTTCATCGGTGCATAGCAATTAACAGGCACTTATACATATATACTCTGCGTCGTGTAAGTATCGCGTAGACCTTTATTTACACATCTTAACAAATAATTTTGCGAGCATAGAATTTTTTCATTACTTTTTATACCTTTAAATATATTTCTCATTGTATCAGTACCGTTTTCGTATATGCAAGATAATCTTTAAGAGAGAGGTGGGGTCTACCAGATTGAAAGAATCTTATAAAGTTTTAAAGTGTTATAAAATAATTACTTATACTTGGAGAAAACAGTTTCGCTAAAATTATCTAAAAATTTGTATAAATACAGATTTAAAAATAATTTTATATGGACTATCACAAAATAATTATGTGGAACGCTTAAATGAGTTGCTAGAATGTTAAAACTTTCTGCAGCATCAACGTTTAAGCGTCCTACATAATTACTTTGATGGTAACAACAAAATTAATTTATCTAGCTACATTTTTAGTTACTTTAACAAAATCGTTTTTTAGTGTAATAATCAAAATTCGCAGAAGATATAAAACAATCGAAACGGTTTATACTATACATAAAACTTTAAAGAGATTTTCTGTTGAACGCAAAAACTATTCTGTAAGTAACCATATAAAATATCGAATCAATACCAAGTCTTCCCTTTTATAAATTACTTTAATTATAGACTTTCAATACGGTCTTTTAATATAACCTTTTAATATGGTCAAATAACAGTTTATTTAAATGATGAAATAAGACGGGCTGTAATTACGCGACGCTTAGACAGTGTTTTTGCCAGATTAAACTTACTGTGATTTCACTTGCATGAAATTACGGTCGCTAAGATAAACGGGAGTTATAACGAAAGTTTGGCTAAAATGATATGAGATTGAATCTAATTCATCGAACTGCGAGACATTACAATAACTTTAGGCATAATTATTCAAAATTTCACCTCATTATTGAATTACTATTTCTAATTGATAATTAAGCATTCGAGCGTAAAGATAAAAGTTTTACAAATTTTGTGTTTTATCATCAAAATAGTGCAGTTATTTACAAATTCTGAAAAAGACGCAAGAAAGATAACGCTTTAAAAATATTTTTGAAAGAAAAACAAATTGCATCATTGATGTAGCGACAATCTTTCGTTAAGATTAAAAAATTGTTTATTCTTCGTAGTTAAGAAAAATAAGTTATAGACAATTATAGTTATAAATTACAATTATTTGTAACGTCTTCTCCAATTTATCTGTAAATTGTAATATAGAGATTTAGATAACAATTCACGCAGCAATGTAGAATTTATCAAAATTATCTTCCTTATACCGAAATGTTATTGAAAGCAGAAGGTTCTGGGAAACTACACGTCATGCCTTACATTTTGTAAAAGTCCGTTAACGTACGTCAACATGTGCGAATTGAACTTTCCTATATCGTGTGCGGCGCACGTCCATCTTCTAATTTCCACGATCGCGAATGAACTTTGAGCAGCGTGTATTTTAGGCGTCCATTGTTTGGCTTACCATCATCGGCGGAAGGGCATCTGTGCGCATTGCGCACCATACGATGAGCCAGCAGCCGCGCGCGACTGAGGGAAATCCGAACGTCCAACGAAAATCGATTCGGCGAGCCGGTGTGGGAGGAAGGCTACGATACCGGTAATTTGTGACACGCGATCTCGCACCGAATGAAAACTTGATGCCGTCACGTGGATGTGGCTGGCGCCACGCAGACGTTCCGGTTATTTCATCGAGTTCTCTACGGTTTCCATACATGCGCACACCAGGTGTTTTCATTTTTTTTTTGTGCCCTATCCACACCCTCAGCGAATCAGAATCTTATATGTGCTTTCGTGCTGACTTCACATCAAAGATTGATGTGTTAGCTGTAATAACTTGCATGATACTCTTTAAATCTATATTCTTGATCTTTATGCTTCTGTCAAAAATGATTGTAAAGATAAAAGGGATTAATAAAATGTTGATATTAACATAATGAACTCTTAATGCTGAAAATATCGTACCAACCGATTTATTATTAGTCGTCTTTATTTTTTAAATTAATATTGTATTTCTCATATATAAAAGATAGAATTCTCTAAAACTCTTTAATTTTATAATAATTACGTTTATTATACTGATGGAATATTTGACTTTTTATTAATTTCTTTTCAAAAAGTTATTTGGCTCTTTCAATAAGTAAAACATGTTAGTATTAAATGCCTTTTTAGTAGGTATAGTATATTTGGCTTTTTTCCAATGTTTTTCCAATAGTTTTTCTATTGCGTATAATTTTTGTGTTAATAAAGTTGCATACATGTCTAACGTTTCAATTTACAAAAAAATTTTGCAATATATTTATTCTTATAAAAGTTATAAACAATTAAATTGGGTTGGGTATGCCATACACCAGTGTTGTTTCCGTAGTGAGTTTAAAAGTGATATTAAAAAATATATATGTATACACACAATATGTGTGTATAATACAAATATACATAATACATGTAATCCGTGAATTTAGTAATCGGTAATCATATTATATTTTTTCGCTAAAGAAAGTCGTCGATACTGATTAAAAATTAATTAAAGTTTTAAATGCAAACATTCATTGATAAGCAACATTGGGATAATTTTTACCTATACTGAAAATAATTTCTGGTTGATAACAAATATTAGACCATTTTGATCATATTAATCAGAATTGATCGTCTTTTAACTAGAAATAAATATATTATAAAAGATTCAGAAAATTTTGATTTGTCCAATTCTAACCAGAATTTTAATCAATGCAGTTCTTTTTTTAGTGTGTCAAACCACTGCATACCTCAACTACATGTAAAGAAGTCTCAGAAAAATGTTCAACATCGCGAGACGTGATTTTACGCACTAGGCTGCCTCAAGTAACGAATCACCGTAGGTGTGTACGACGCGTTACACAAGAGCAGATGTATTGCGGCCGACCGGGCCGACAGTCGCATGCTCACACAAAGGATCCCATTAGACGGCACGAGCACGCAGATCCTGCCCTTTGAACGTACGCAAATCAGTGACAAGTCGTGTACGAGCAAGCACTCGAGGAACGGACTCTGCTGCGGGTACATCAAGGCTCTAGACATGTCCAACGTTCCTATTCGCCAGTCTCCTGGAAACGCTCGTCTTGCCCCCCCCCCCCACCCCCAAGAGAAACGGTCGACGGTGACACGGTGAAAATGGGTTTTCGATCGCTTCGGCAAGCGAGCACGTGGCTGCGCGACCTCGTAAGAACGAAGAATCCATCGGAACAGATCTGCGTTAATGACCGACAAGTTTAATTGGCGGATAATGGGGGACTGCGATAACTACGCTGTTTTAGTTGGACACGTCTATTTCTGCTTCGAAGAACACGCCGGATTTCTTCATTTCTACGATAACGTTGATACGCCAGCAATTAAGTACGCACCGAACAAATGCGTGAAATCAACGATTTCGCTCTCCTAACGAATAATTTTTAATTATCCATGAAGGACATGTCGCACATGACATGGCATGGATAAAACATGCCAATTTCTATAAAAGGATAATGATCAATCAAACGGTTGGTACCCAGAGGAATTCGTTTGCGTTATGGTGCAGGTTACTATAATATTAATTATCCATGTGCGTCAGCATAAAAGCGTGACAAATTCAGATTTGGAGCTGAACAAATGTTGCATTGTAGCGATGTTTGGCAATTAACTGCGGCGATTATACGGGAGAATGGTCGCTTTTCATATAATTATGATATTCCAGAAATAAGCCGCAGTATGTATATCGTTTGCGAAATAATATGTCCAATTGATATACGTCCCTTTCATAAGAAAAAAAACATGAGATTCTCTGTAATGCAATCGAAGTTTAATTAAAGGATGATGACGTACGATACTGTTTAATGTAATTTCCATAAAAACAACTGCGTTGAGAGATATATCTCTTAAAAGTGATTTTATCAAATGCGTTTGAACGTATTTTCGAGTAAATTTATTTAGTATTATGAGAAAATGATTACAATGATTTATTCTGTATTAATTTTATTTCCTTACTTGATAGACATTTCTACATATAAAATATTTACACAAGTAATTACGTAAATGTTAGTGGGTATAATAATTCAATGAACACTTAGGGAATATATATAAATTTTCCGACATAAATAAATCGTTTCACTTCATGGTAAATTGAAATCTGGTGGATATCGTCTGTTAATGTGGTGTCGCATAATATCCAGTCACGAAATTAGACTTTAAGGACGAGAACGTCGCTCTCGCAAGCCCAGAAATCTCGTTTCAAGAAAAAGTGGACGGTCTGTGACAGTGGAAAATGGGATTTCGATCGTTCGCGGGACACCAAGCTGCCGCTGAAGAACGAGCTGTGGCCAGCTGCGGTGGATCGTAAAGTAGAACGGGTGGACCAATCAGAATGAGAGAAGAAGACAAAGACCTTCTTCCCCCTTGTAATATTAAGCCAGGATATTAAACGTCCACAACGTTGAGGCGTTTCCGGACGGACTTGTCTTTTTTCCTTAAGAAATAAAGGAAAGACATACACATCAAGACACAACACCGCCGTAGAATTTAGAGTGACCGCTTCATGACGTAAACTTGGTAACTTGCAGTAGGACAATACGATGGGAGACCGTCTTGCGAAAATGGCATACGTAATCCTTAAAGAGGGAGACAATTTCTCATCTCCAAAGTAAGATGCGAAATAACCCTTTTAATGGTCTACTTTGACTGGATGATATAAACTCCCCGGCATTTCCTGTAAAAAAAAAAGTATTGTCTGTTGTGTAAAGATAACTGTAGACACTACACTTCTCTGTGAACTTTATACTGTTTTGGGTTGGGGAAGAGAGAGGGAAGAAAAAACGCGAAAAAAATCGGTCGCACAGAACATTCGAGAATAAACTTCCGGAATCCTGCTAACGACCGCGACGCTTGGCGCGACTTTCAGTAGCGCGCGCGTCTCGATTTCCAAACGACGACGAAGGCGGCAGTCACGGATAGCAGTTTTATACATACATATATACAGGTATATACGTATCTACGGCACGTACGGCCAGGGATATCGCGGGGGATTAAATGGGGCGAGGATATCGTGAAGCCGGTCGGGCGAGATCGAAGAAAACGCCGGCTGCGATTATTTGCGAGAGACACCGTTCAGACTCGAGTGCCACATACGTTTAGAGAGAAGGGAAATAAGAAAACGCGAGCGAGCGTTTCGGGAGATAGCCGGTGAGTTTCATGACGATAATCAAATGGCACGACGAAGAGGGGAGACGATGCTGGAAATATATGAGGCATTGGCAGTGAAGGAAAAAGGGAACCGACTTTCCGGAATGTCGTAAAGTCGCGCGCGAGTCGTGTGCGAGAGTTACGAGTGTAACGCGAGAAACGATTCGAGGAGTATCAAAGACGAGAGGTGAGTGAGTCGAAGAATACGATAGAGAACGAATAAACAAGTCGATGGAGACACGCACATACAAGCACATGTATCGAAATCTTTTGGGCAATCAGGTTTTTAAAGAAGTAATCAGGGAGAATTTTTTGTTTCTTTTATTATCTATGGTTTGACACAAGAAAAAAATCTTAGGTTCCTGTGTAATCCGCCTTGCTTCGTTAACGAATGTAACGACCGTTCGTCCGCATTGTAGTCAAAGATGGAAAACGGAACGTAATCGATTGAGGCTGGTGTACAGATGCACTCAGTACAAGCAAATGTGAGATTCAGAGTATTGGCAGTCCTCCGTTAATTTCCAAAGGAGACGTACTAATTTATTGGTCACAAAAGAAACTAGGCTCATCGACGGTTAATTACGAATAGACGATAATAGACTGTCGTATCAAACATGTGTAATTTACGTTAATGTCGACATTCTGTTAACCAAGCGACAATAATTCTGCGGTAAACAACGGTCATCCGTGTTACCTGCGACACGACCCCCATAGTTTCAAACACACACCTCAAATGAATTAATTTATAGTTTACAAAGGACAATCTATATGCAAACTAATAAAGCTCGAACTCTGCAGAAAATAATTATACTAAATTATTTAGTACCCCCCTATCGGTTTTTCAAAGTCATGCAGGAGAGTTATATTGAGATAGCTTTTAAAATTGTGAAGTACATAAAAGTGAACGATAATCTATTTATTATGTAACTATTGGATCAGAACAAAAGTTCATAGTGCTACCAACTCCAAAATTCGAGTTTTCTTTAACTTCGTTAAAAATGAACGAAATTTAAATTAAAAGAAAAGGGTTTTATAGTTTAAAATTTATACTTTTAAAGTTACTGTGTTTTTTGAGTTTCTACGAGTTTAGTAATTTTCACATATAGAAAACTAGTTGAACAAAATGAGAAATTTTCTTCTCACATTGTGGGTTTGTCAGGTGCCCAAAAAAACTTGCAATAATTTTTAACTTTCTAATATGAAAGCTTAAAGTTTCCTCTACAAAATCGGTTTTTAAATGTTCCTAAGCTTTTTTTATTACTGAGTTCCCATGGAATTAAATAAAACGAGAAATTTTGATTTTGATTCTTTATAACTTCGTTAATAATCGTTGTATTGCAAAATTAAAAAAAGAAATTCTTAAAGCTGAAATTTTGCTCTATCGAATGGTAGATATAATTGCCAAACTTTTTTTTAATATAAGACATTATACAAATGAAGTAGCACTCTTGTTCCAACCAAAGTTTCTTCCGTTTATATAGATTCATCTAATTTGGGCTGCTGTAATTTTATCAAAATATTACTGAAGCATATTCGTAAGTTTAATAGAGGAAAAACTAAAAGGTAGTGATCTCTATAATAAAGAAATACTATTTCTTTAGAATAACTCGTTCATATAGTTAGAGATAATCACCAAAGTTAAAGATAATCCAACTTGAATAGGAGACTTTGTATGAGCCACCTTATTCAGTTATCTCTCTGGATTAGCATTTATTTCTGGCCCTTAATAATAATCTGCATAGAAAAGTGTTTAAAAATGACAGGTACTGGTACTGGTCTCACTACTGAAACTTTCTTTTGTTCAAAAAATAAGGACTTTCATATATAAAACGATGTTTATAAGCTGTTTACAAAAAAAGGTATTGAATAAAATAAAGCCTTATATCAATAAAATAATTATTTATAATATAAATAATAATATTACTTTTAATGTATATGAATCATTCTCTTTTTTTTTTGCAAGAGTCAAAAGTAATAAAAAGTTTTGAAACTATCTGATATATCGAAATGTCTTTTCAAAAAGGTATAATTATAAGCAAGTGATTAAAAAGAATAGAAGAATCAAATTGACCCTCTATTACTGCCAACATTTCCCGTCGACAAGTAGGTACATTCGACGATTAGCCGCAGTGAAATATGATCGCGGCAGAAATCTACAGACAAGTGGAACAAAAATAAGCCAGGTGCGAGACCGTCTGCGAACGTAGGAGTGATAATCTGTAACGAAGTAGCCTGATACGGACGGCACGCGGCGCGAACATAACGATTGCTCCAAGCGAGCGGAGAATGTAGCTAGTGGAAAAGTTGCGGCGGCACGCGGATAGACTAATTAATTGGGGTTAAATAACTGACTGTAAAATACTTGGCGTGTCGAGATTGCGCGCGCGCGCGCCCGCACGACCCCGCGAGAATCGGGAATGAGTTGGCGGGTAGCCTCGGTAGTAGCTGAGAGTTTAGCCCGAGTCGGGCGAGCGACTACGGAGGGTAAGTAGGTACCTTTAATGAGGTTGATAATGGGTGGTTATATAGTCCTCCTTCCCCTCCTTGCCTTAGTCTCGGCCCAATAGCTCGCTCACCGGTTTGCTCACCTTCTTCCTGCCGTTACTCATTGATTTCGCGGCGCAGCAGGGTTAATCGGGCCACGAGAATTTCGTATTTCAGCGGGTTTTCAGCCTTCACTCGAGTTTAAACACTTGCCCAGGAAGAGTGCCGTTAATTGGATATCCCGATTTTACCTCCGCGGTACGCCGACACACTGGAAAACCACCTCATCGGGCGGCAAACGAATTTCCACTTCTACATATCGGTTCTGGGGAAGTGATAGCGATTCTATCGTGCGCCTTGATCGTGAACGAAGTCATTCCATGCTCAAGATAATCTTCGATTTTGCCAAACTGTCGTTCGAAATCCTATAATGATCTGGGAGAAGGGCAGAGGGACAATAGAACTGGGTCGAGTAAACTCGGGAAGGACGCACCGGTATAGCTTTGTTTAAATAGTCATCGTGTTTGGTTAAGCAATTATCGCGAACGCTTTTGTCCGCGACCCACTTGTAAAAACACTCTTCGCGCGCTAAGACTTTCTTAAGATATGCGACATCGTGTCTGACACGCGCGCGTTAGGAATGAATAATCGAGTGTTCTTCATTCGCACGCCTGCCCTACGCGCAAAGGGTGTAATGCGCCGTGACTAAAGCGCGACTAGAGACTCATGTCGCGGAAGACGCGTAAACAGCGGCGGTAGTAGTGTAAAATGTCGAGGAAAACAAGGGGTAAGGACCCCGTCGTGTTGTCTAGCACGAATAAATTCATTTGCAAACGGAACCGCGGGGCACGCGGTCATTAGGATCCGCGCGAATTGTCAAACTGGTCGTAATGCGAGCATAAAGGCGAACCTCCCATTCGGAATCAACACAGATTCGCCAAGTTCGAGTTCCATGCTCGGGCAACAACAATTTGAGAATAATTCACCGACGACGAGGATACAGTCCAAGTCCGTTCGAGCATAAATGTTGCGGCGTAGCTATCGTGAAAGTTGTCCGCATCTCGATCATCTCTCGCAAACGTCGCGTATTCGAGATATGCAAACGTTGACACAGAGAACGGGATGTAGGCGAATTTTTGTATTGACATTGAAAGAACCGTAAAGATGCGCATCAGTTACGGTCGCACTATTCTATCACCCGTACCCGAAAAATCCAACTTTGCAACAAAAAAAAAAAATCGAGTGATCCGGATCACGATCGCGCGCGCTTTCGAAAGCTATCGCGATCACGTGCCCGTCTCGGTCGGTGGACAAGCGCGCGTGTGGATCTTTCATAACTCGGTTTTGTGATTTATTGCGACCTCGGTGATTTTTCATCGAGCAGCCTACGAAATAAAGTGATTGATTGCGCGAGAGAAGGAACGATGGCAAATGCGGCCGAACGAGGGAGAGAGAGAGAGAGAAAGAGTAGAGATATATTTGTCAAGATCTCACTCTGGGTGGATCGTTAATTTACGATTGTTAATTCGCGAAAGAGTTACCACGCTGCGGGAGCAGCGAAGACGAGTTCAGTTCGGACAAGCAATAAATTTGCGTGATATACGATGTAGTTATTACTGTTTTGTTAATCAGCAGTAAGGCTCGTAGTTACAATCGCTTCGCTTTCCTGTTAATGAGTTAACAGCCAACATTGAATAAAGCAGAGGAAAATACAACTGCTGTACATCGTGGATAATACAATTAAGAAAAGAAAACTGTATTCGGTTTAAGCGGATCTTGGTGTCTAATAATAAATATTATACTTTTACGTAAATCTTACAATTTCTAGTTCTAGAAAACTGCAGCGTGCCGATTGTTCGTTGATTTTAAAACACAATTCTAAACTAAATAAACAATTTTTATATGCATTTTTAAGTACCTTTTTTACTTACATATAAAATATTACATAATTTAATAATTTCCTTTTTTTAGTTTTATTTTTAAATGCAATTTAAGAAATATATTTAATCTTATTATTAGGTAAGAAGTTCTGTATATGGAATTAAATCACGTTATAGTAAGAGGATTTCGTTAGGATAATAAAATTCAGACAGCGTAAACAATAAAATATTTATTTAAAAATAACATGTGTTAACTCAAAATACCTCTTTTTGTAAGTAATTTTAATTGTCTCACTATAAAATATAATAACAATAAGATTCGTCAAACTATTTATTTAAAATAAACATTTTTATTTGCAACATTAGTAAACGCAAAAAGTTGTATAAAATGAATAACAATTCTATTACATTTGTTTTTACAATAAATATGACTTTTTGAGCAATTTTAAAATAAACGTTTTGCTCGACAAAAATATTATAATGTTAATAATTTTTATACAATAGTTTTTTTTTAAATTGTGTATATATTGTATTTACATGGAAACGTTCATAAACTTTTTTAAATTAAATAAATTGTTTCTATACAAAAATTTTTTATTTTAAAAATAAATTATATTTTATCACTCAATATTAAACTCATGTTTTCTTAAAAAAAGGTAACAGTAACAACATTCAAATTTGGCTTTTTAAAATATTATTTTCAAAATACGATTCATTTTAAAAACAGTTTATTAATTAAATCGTTACAGATTTAACGTATGAAGTAACTTGGGATAAATCTGCGCCATAACAAAACATATTAAAATTTAATACTTAAAAAAATTGAAATTGAATTATAAACAGATTAAATAAATTAACAAATTATTCTGTTAAGGGGTTTTTTATACGGCTGATGAGGACTCTGTGAAGTCGAAACGTACCGTATATTAGTGTTATCATTATAATGGATTTATAGATATATTTAACAACCATTATTGCTCAATTTATTCTTGACCTGGGAGGTTTATTGTTAATTTTAATTTAATACTTAAGTACCAAGAATAATCATCAAGACGACAATAGTGTAATTAGTGTAACTTAGACAAAATATGACTAATGTTTTTTATAGACTAATCATTTTTCTAACGTGAAAATAGCATATGTATAGAAAATGAACAACGGTTTAATTACATCAGAACTATGAAGCGATATCATGTTGTAGGCCGACGATGAAAATACGGCAGTGATAAATGTTCCTTTTTTTCCTTCGACGAACGTCGTTAGCGTTACTTTACGATTTATCATTAGTAATTAGTTATGAAATTTTCACAACGTGCGAGTGCTCAATATGACGTAAAGAGTATGAAGAATTACACATGACTCAGAACACGACATTGAAAAAATGGATAAGGAGAAAGATACGGCAAAGAAATTCTACGACATTAAGCTTGTAAGCAATCAGGTTGCAGTTAACGTCATAACACATCTGTTATATTTGTTAAAGGAAAATCGGTGCTCGCAAGTCAGCACAAGAAGTCGTATTGACTTTTGAATTGATTTTAAACGTAAAATTTTGTGTTTTTATTACGCATTTGTATTGCACTTTTTCCTGTATATAAGGGTGCAAACACGTTTCAAATTAATAAAATAAATTTAATTTTTAATTCTTTATACAACTATTTTCTTAAAAATCAATACAATTTCACGAAGACTTATGCAATCGAAGTTTTCTCTCTACATTTTGCATTGAAAATGTATGAGTTATAATCACACATTTGTACACGGTTAAAATATTTATATACACAGAGAGAAGGTTAAACATTCTGATTCGATTCCGTTTATCTTTATTTCCATTTCCAGCATTTCAAATAAATACATAAAAGGCGCTATATTAACTTTTGTAACATCACATTTCTAAAATATTTAAATGAATGCTGCAGAAATATTTTGTTAAATTTTTCATTATAAGAATCTTTTATGTAAATTAACCTGCTCTAAAGATATTAATTAATTTTTATCTAAGGAGAAAAGGCACAAAAGAATATGTCTTAAAATCTTATTAAAAATGTTATTTAATTATTTTTAACTAGACTTTTAAAGAGAATATGTCTAATGAAATTATTCAATAGACATAGTCTATATAAATTAATTTGTGAAATTTTATGCATTACATGTATGCAAGGTAAATCGATGGCATATACCTAACGAGGACATATATCGCACCGATCGAGGTTAATAAGCATATTAAGAGAGTACGGCAGATGCGTATAGTTTAAAAAAATATGAGAAATACGATAGATATATATATGATTCATGTCAATGAGAAGTCAATGAGAAATATAATACATGAGATTAATATGCATATATATATGTATATTCGAATTGACATATTGTTACAAATAAACATCGTTACGAAGATATGATAAAACTGGTGATCGCGATAACAGGCATTCGTAAAGGCTGTGAAACCGTAAAATTGAATTAAAATCGATGACAACGATTCGCTTCGTCAGATTTCCAATAACGTTACTGTTAGCACGTTGTGCATTATTTTCGTCTGTCTGATGAAATGATCCAATTTCGTCGTGTTCCCCGACATATCGGTCGATCGTAAGAGACAAGCACGCAACTTTACGCGCACAACGTTTGCAACGGCCGTTTGCGTGACAATTAGAAGGAGACAAATGTAAAGAGTCAATAACGGAGGAGTGCGTGTAATTCGTTTTGCCGTCGTCGTTCATTGTCGAAAAGCACGCTTTCGCGTCGCGACACACAGGCAGATCCGCCGCTGCGGAGAAGTTAAAAGGTCGTTAGCTGAATTCGCGGCAGCGAACTCAAAACGCTGGCATAATTTACACGGTCGTATCCCACTCGACCCCGTCGTGAGATCGTATCACCTCGCAGGTGTCTAGCCTGCATTCTCGCGAAGGGACATGCACATGCAAGCACGGAAACGCTGTTTAACAATTCCATTCTTGCCGCGAGAAAACGTTTCGCTTAACCCCCCGTCGGTTCTCTGTGAGGCCAACTCCCACGTGAGTTTATGGAGGAGAGTAAGTCTTCAATTCTCGCGCTCTCGCATACCGTGCTGTTTATACCTATATACCTAGCTAATTTTCATCCAACATTATTCATATAAACGTAGACATTTCTTTCAGTACAAATTGATTGTTTATATTCAAATCTATGTAGGATTAAAAGGTATGTTGAATAAAAATTAATTAATCAGTCTTGAATAATAATTGTAAATGAAAGATAATAATTCTTATATTCCTAATATTATTTATGTTTATCTAAAAGAGCGAACGAAAAAATCTATGAATTAACGTTACAATAAAAGCTTAATAACGTCATTATGTTAAACGCATAAAAGGAGCAGGA
Source organism: Cyphomyrmex costatus (assembly GCF_001594065.2). Taxonomy (NCBI): domain Eukaryota; kingdom Metazoa; phylum Arthropoda; class Insecta; order Hymenoptera; family Formicidae; genus Cyphomyrmex; species Cyphomyrmex costatus. Next base: position 485,670 of record NW_017275130.1, read on the forward strand.
TATTATATAAGCCAATAGCACATTTAAGTCATTAGAAATGTGAGCGTGCTCGTATTGTGCACCCACGCCTAGGGCGTGAAAGAAATTAATTTCGCGATAGCACCGAGCTAATTGTGAACTGTACTTTGAAGTCGCCTTCGATATATCAGGCACCGAATGCATGAACGTATCGCAGCTCTCTATCCTAATGAGTTTCCCGGCCACTGTATATCTTACCGTTGCATTATGTCTACATTCTTAGCACATACATCTACGAAACATTTTACGAAAAAATGTATATAGAATGTTAGTATCTTTAACAGTTGACTTCATACAGCTATTATTTATAAAATTGTGCGCGGAAAGAACGATTTTTTGCTAAATTATTTAAAACTAGATTCAAATACTTCAGCAAGATCATTTGAATTAACTAAATACAAATTTTTAAGTAATTTTATTTGGATCCTCAAAATAATTATGTACGTTAAAACTGATAATTAGAATATTAAAATCTTTGCAGCATTGTTGTCAAGCATTTTGCACAATAATTTTTAGATCTGTATCTAACTATATTGCACATTTTCAGATACTTCATTAAAACTGTTCTGTCCATGTGGCTATGCTTAATGAAAATAATGCATTAAATTTTGTTGTACACATGGAAGCTCTAAAATATATTTAAGATTCAAGAAGTTCACATATTACCTACTCTGCAATTTGAATAAAACTTCACTTAATGATAGCATTAAAATATGATAAGTCGCAAAAGTTAAGCAGCTTCAAAAATAATACCGCGCGCGCGCGAAAAGTACCCCACTCAACTTTAATGGCGAGCTAGACGAGGATAAAATAATTAAAAGGCTTTATACGCCAAAACTTCTTGTTGAAATTTAAGATAAACTTTTATAGTCCCGTAATAAAAATAATATTTTAGTACACATATTTATTTTTTTTAATATTTCACTAAATGTAACATTACTTTCTGACAAGCGAAAACATCTCGTAAAGCTTAAATTGAATTTTTTTGTCGGCAAGTTAAGAATATATTCTATACGTATAATATATTCAATCCTAATATTGCATTCGTAAATGAAAAGGATGGAAAACACGTTTTAATATTAAAAGTAGGAGAAACGTAACTTGAAGCTTATCGTCGTCTTTAGAAAGTGCTTCTATCGTAAGCGAATAGCGTTGATGCACTTTGGTGCAGTGGACCGCGCGCATGTGTCATTATACATTCCTCTTTACTCATTGCCAAAGGTAGATGCACGAGAAATAGCGGTGCGTGGAACAGAAAAACAAAACTGAGAACCGCACACGTACTAAAGATAGGATGTGCAAAAGCGTATTTATATATATGTGTTCGCTGCGCGCATATTTATCTAACGTACGCGTTCGTATTTCGCTACTACGGAGATTTCGGAGCGCAGCGCGAGGCACGGAATTGCCAGTTTAATACCGATTCTGCGTGCAAATACACATGCGGGGGTGTGTCGACGGTGGTTTGCTGTTTGCGAATTAGGTGCAATCAAATGCAAAATCACACTGGCAAATATTACACGATTTACCAATCATAGACTCCCGCAATTAATTGCTCGTCGTGATATGCTATTAGTAAAGACTGTTTCACAGCGTTGAAAAAATATGCAGAAACCTTAAAGATATCATAATTATACACTTCTCGAGATTGAATTTTATTATATCTCTGTTACCTCTCGTGATAAAGATATTTTTGTAAAGATTATTCATTGTTTATCATTGTGGTATTCTGTATTTAATGAATTATTATGTTTCATACGCGATGCGCAAAAGTATAAGGGAACAGATAAAAATTAATAAATGTTACATACATGGTTCATACTCACACTCATCTTGTGGATATTCTTTTACTTATATTTTAATTGAATCCTTCTTGTAACAAAAAACATGTTGCAACATTGCTATAACTTCTTAATTTTCAATACAGTTAATGATATGTTAAATTTCTATATAAATAATATTTTATTAGACAATTTAATTTTAGTAATAAAAATAAAATGGATTTTAGACTCATATTAAAAAGTCAATTACGCAATCAATATATAATGTTATAGAGTAGAAATTATAGTGCGTATTAAGAAGAGCAATAGTAATAAAAGAAGAAAGTTAGTAATAGTAGAGTCGTTTCCAGTATGAATAAAATATAGTCCGTATGTCAATCATGCGCCGTCAGCCATCATCCAAAAATAGGAAATGTGCGATAATTGTTCCGCTAGCTCGAGTTATGTACTTAACAAATCAAATTGCTTCTTCGGTGAATTGACGTTTAGCTTTTAAGAAGCACTTGTTTCAGATATTAATTTAGTCACTTCGTTATTGAATTACTCGTTACATGTATCAGGAATTACGATGAAGTATCATATTATGCTTATACAATTAATATAGACTATGAATAAAAATGATATAATGGCCTGTTAAATATACGTAATGTTGCTTATTAAATAATATAACTGTGATAATTTCAAAAAAGCCTGTAGAGTTTATCAGATCACATGTTAATATTATCATTTGTTTATACTATTTTTCTTGTAAAAGCACAATATAAAAGATATCTCTCATATCTTGATTTTAAATTTTAAATGTTACCACGTCGTAGACACATTCATCTAAAATAGCAACGACAATATAAGGCCACATGACACTACATGAATACTAAACGTGATACTATTTAAAAAGATACTTTTAAAATAGTATTGTTATTTGGAAGTATAGTTAAATAGCAATCTATTTAAAATGCTTGATATATTTTGCGATTAACTTATACCGTTTAAAATAATTCGAATATAATAAAGAAATTTAAATAGCATAGTTATTATGACAACATATATGAAAAAATCTAATCTTACAGTAGAGACAGAATATTTTTCTGCTTTTCTGATTGTTTAAACTCTCAGTCTTTTGATATTTTTGTTTCATCCATTAATCTTCATAATGTACAGTTACGAGAACAAAATATTACTGACACATAAACAGTAATTTTCACGATAAGGAAATAAAGTAGAAACTAAATCTTACATATTAGTACAACTAAATCTTACATTTAGTATAATTACAGCTTATATAGGTATATATATATATATATATATACACACACACACACATATTTTTTGTAAAATACGAGTATATTTTAAGCAAGGCAAATTAATATTTTTAATCATATAAATAAAATTTTATCAAATTGATCGCGTTATATTTATCGGGTTATTTCAAGATACATAAGTTTAACTAAATGCCGGACAATTTATTTGAAAGTACATAAAAAAAGAATAGTAAAAAGTCGAGATAGTTTCAAAATATTGATAATAAATGTTCACCCGAATAGCCCTAAAAAATTCGTGCTAATTTATAAAATGTAATAAAATATATTCAGAGACTGTCTGTTTTATTTGCGCGAGATAAAAATTCCACGTCGGCATGCCATGCATGAATTAAGACTGCAACAATTGTAAAAATTGTAAGTCACGATTTCTAGCGCGCGCGGCTTTCATCTATATCTCTTTGTGAGAGGCATTCTGGCATAGCTAACTCACGTGACGACTAGATTGAGAGAGCGAGTGTTTATTACAGGCCTTATCGAGGTGACACGACTCGAGAACGCGGATTAAAAATCGTCAAATCTCTCATTTCAATCGGATATCGAGCGGGATTCGCAACTAATGTGAGACTAATTCGGATGGTAAGAGACGGGCAATTAACGGACGGATGAAGTCAAGTGGATTTACGGAGCCTTCGGTCGACGGCGTGATAATTCGACGTTAAGTCATTAGCCCCGCACGATTACAGCGCGGGGCGCGTTATAATGGCGCCGGCGTACTTCACTAGCACCTAATCCCGCTGGCATACCACGTGCCGACGCGTGGCGGTGTCACGACGTGTCCGGAAATCTCGCGATTACCTCCCTTTCTGCCGTTTGTCTCGCCATCGCGAGACGTGTACGAATAATTGCACTTGGAGCGTGAATAAACGGAACGATCGCCGGCATGATCTAGGAAGGTGTCCTGTCCGACGGCTAAAGAACCCATTTCCCAGCCGACTGGCCAAGAAAGAGAGAGTAATTATTATCACGCGAAAGGATAAGGCGGAGTTTGCTGGACTAACTTCCGCTGTGATAATTTATACTTGCCACGATTCGCTATAGGACGATTGCAGCGGGTGGTTGGCGCGGCCAAAAGAAAGGAAATGGAAAAGAAGAAGGACCGATGTGTACGCTGAAGAAAGAACAAAACAGATAGTGAGATGGCACAACGCTAAACTTATGAGTTCCCATTTACATGAAATTTTGCGTTTACCGTTTACGATAAATACTAGCTGGCTTTATAATGCCCGAAATTCAAATGGATACGAGGGAAATTTTAAAAATCAAAAAACTCTTTCTATCCAATCAATATAATATTGATTTGAAAGATCAACCCCAGCAACGGTGAAGAAAATTGAGCGAAAAGTCCCGAGTGTTTGTGGTACCGGGCTCATCGCAGAGAATTTTACGATTGAACAGCGTATCCCACAATCGCGATCAACGGAATAACGTAAACTCGCTTTGCGATACCGCATTACGATCGTTCCCGCGGGAACAGAGCTCCTGGCGACGCGACGCGACGCTACTCGAAGCGATGCAGTTGGATAGGCGACTCGATCGTGGCCAATCTCGTTCGCTTAAATTACGACCGGCTCGTAATCACCTACTGACTTTTATCATCCACGTAATAAACAAACCGCAATCGTAAAAGCCAACCGTAAAATTCTCTCGAAGGGAAAGACTCGAGAAAAAAAAAAGAGAGCGAAAGAAACAGAGAAAAAGAGCGCGCGGTTAAATACGCAGACCTCGTGCAGAAAAGTCGTAAAAACGATGCAATGAGTCACTCTTTTTTCCCCTCTCTTACGAGGATCTCGATCGTAAGGGCTCTTCGATCGCGAGAGATGAACAATGGTTCTCGCGTCTTAGCGACGACGCGCATGGTGGCGAGTTATAATCGCAACCGCAATCGGAGGCTAAGATGGAATTCATGAGGAGGGGAATTATATATTGCATAATTGCATAAAGTGCGTAACGCTGTTCGGATCGTGCAGAGCGGTGCGGGGAAGTTGTGCGTCTGCCGGGGATGCTCGTTGAATTTTTTATTTTACCTGATGACGGATCGTTCAGCGCGGATACCCATGTCGCGACGTAGAACACCGGGATCGCGAGAACGGGGAGCATGTTGCTACGTCGACGACGCGACTACGTCAACTGAGGAGTAAATGCCGGGCGCCGCGACGCTTACCGCCGCGACGCGGTTCCGCTTTGCCGCCAACCATGCGGGCGCCTGCGTGCTGCATCGTGCTGTGCGTTCGCGACTTACGCGGCTCGTCTGGAATGGGCTACGAGGAGACGCGGAGATATCTCTGTTTACTATCGAGCACGATTCAAAGCGAGAGCGCGACGAAGCGCAAACGCGATGCAATTGCGTTTTACGCGTACGCTTGTTCGGCGAAGGGGAGAATTGTACGTGCAGTCATACACGCAGACTCCATAGAACGCAAGAAGCACACGATCTCGTTATTACTTTCTTGAAGAACTTTGGAAGATATTGAGACTTTCTCGAATCGGAAACATCCGTATATCTTTTTCTCAGATATACATGCATATTGAGAATATTTTTATTATTGTAATCTACAGAAATTTTTTTAAAGATATGTTTATTTCTTTCAAAGCGACACAGTTGAGCTTCTTATTTACAGAAGAGGAACTATTGAATTCATAAAATGAGAATAGGAACATTTCATACAATCGGATATTTTGAAATGACAATATTAAGAAATTTAAAAAGCGTAGAATTAATAAATTTATGTTTTAAAGTTTTTAGTTAATTACTTCTATATGTCTGTAACGTTACGGCCATCTTTCTTATATTAATAACTAATGTTATGGAAGTTTAATATCGTGCAATTAATACTTATGAGACTCTTTCATAGAAAAAAATTTAAACGGTCTTTTTAAAAATAAAATAATTACGTAAATACTTAATACCAATTTAAAATATATGCAGAGTTAAAATTTTATTTGTTTTTTTTATCGTTTTTTATCAGAAATTAAGAATTGATAAATTATCTTTTCTTATAAAATAGACTTTTAAACTATTAATAATTATATTCACGTAAAGTAACACTAGAGTTTTACGAAATTAATTAAGATTGTTAATGCATTTATGATTAATATTAAATTTATATTTTCCTAATTTGTATAAAGACGTACGTAAGAAACAAAACTTGTCTAATTGTAAATCTACTCTGATTAACGAGGACGCCTGTCGAAAAAGCCGAGAAAAAGCGAGTTTGCAGGTAATTACTTTCGCAATAATTACATTGCCTTGTAATCATTCTAACGATCTTATTTCGTTCTGCATCTGCTTCTTATTTAGCACGGATGAATTTTAAAACATTTTGATATATTCATTCATTCCACGTCAGATTTCAATTATCGCTTTCAATACGTTTATTAAATTTTAATTAATTAGGAATCTTCGGGTACATTTGTATATTCGCTAGAATTATAAAGTATTACCATCCTCACCGGATGTACGTATATTCTCTATTTTTAATCATCTATAGTGTTGACAGTTATTGGAAAACCGACAAATAAGCTATTTCTGTTAGCCTATAGTGATAGCGACTGTTAACTTCAAACTCGACAAAACACTCGACAAGCAGACTGTTTGAAATAGGTCTATCATTTAGGGGAGAATGAGAGAACTCTCTGTGAATACCTAAGGAAAAGTTAAATAAAGCCAATGATTATTTATCAACTAGTAGAAGTCTTTATTCAAAGGGTACTTTAATTATTTGACTTTAAATTACTCATTATGTAAATTACAGTTATTTGACTTTAAGCAATTTATATATCATTATTGTCAAAATATAAACGATAATTTCAAACAAAAGAAACATCATTTTTATTATTTGGAATTACCCGTCGTTATGCAAGCTAGACAATGCCGAATCAGATCATTTTTATTATTTGGAATTACCCGTCGTTATGCAAGCTAGACAATGACGAATCAGATCATTTTTATTGTTTGGAATCACCCGTCGTTATGCAAGCTAGACAATGCCGAATCAGATCATTTTGTGTATAAAATTACAGTTTATTTAATAATAGAGTTAATTACTATAGTTTAAAATCAAATATGCTTTTGAATAAAAAGAGAAGCTTTCATAATTAATAAATAATCATTAATTTTATTAAACTTTTTGTCTAGATATTCGTAATTCTCCCTTCTATTCCACATAAAATTATCAAAAATATGTAATAATATTTATCTAAATGGCATGTGCGAACTGTGTTTATGTGTCACAGTAACAACACTATAAGTATATATCAGACTGTCACTGAATGTGAGAAATGAGAGATTATCACTACTTTAATCTACTACAATAATATCGTTTACGTGTGCATTTCATATAAAATTATCAAAAATATGTAATAATATTTATCTAAATAGCATGTGCGAACTGTGTTTATGTGTCACAGTAACAACACTAAGCATATATCAGAGACTGTCACTGAATGTGAGAAATAAGAGGTTATCACTACTTTAATATACAGCAATAATATCGTTTACGTGTGCATTCCATATGTTTGCAATTCCTCGGCTCGCCCCTACATGTCATCTACGGTGAATTAAGAAATCGTTATTAAAACTCCGAATGTACTATCAAAAAGACTACAAAGCAACGATTGATGAAGTACAAAGCAGTTTATCGACGCATTGTTACGGAAAACAATCATTTGTTTTCGCTGCTTCTCGTAACTTTCTACGCTTCGATGCATCAGCGAATTGTTCACTTTACCACCCGTAGCGTGATACGTACGCAATATTGCTTTTTTTTTTCATGTCCATATAGTTTTTTTGTCACCATTTTTGTCGGGTCGGTTCACGATGCACGCTCATGCAGCAAAAATCTCGCGGAGTTCCCATGCGTTCGATCGTGGCAGAAAATTTTTGTTTTTACATGATTGCATGTAGCTGCAAGTTCCGATACACGCGATAGTATTTTATCTACACGAGAAATGGATCAACAAGCGCTAAATAGTAAATAAACATCGAAATCGGGCAGGACACCTTGTGGCATGGAAAGCATAGCACACACAGTGCAATCCCTATCAACGATTTATCCCACGAAGAATCGCGATGGAAGTGGTTCGCGTGATAATTCATGCTCGCCGTGGATACTATTTCGAGCACGCGTGCCACTTGATGGAATCGCACCTCCGGTTCAGCACCATTACGTACAATTGTTTTCGCTTATTACATGCATGCGATTCCCGTAGGTACGGATCTGGCGAGAGAGCCGCACCGAGAAACTCTTTCTTCTGTGTTTCTCAAACGTGGCTCGAGAAAATATTTCATTCGTGAGTCTAACAAGATTGAAATTTTCAATTTGATGTTGCGCGAGTACTCGACGGGAATTTCATCCATAACGTAATTTGCGCGCAGTAATTTTCGCATGGAAAAAGTCGTTTTATGGACGCGCGTAGGACGAAAGAATAATTAATGTACATACGTATATATAATAATAATGTACATATTGTATGTGTGTATATATTCATTGCTTATAACGTCATAATTTGAAATGTTTGAATGTTTATATTAGGAATCCTCGATATCCCGGATATCGAGGATTCTTAAAACAAATATTTATATATAAACTGTGTTACGAATTGCCAGTTGTCGATTTTATATCAAAGATGAGGAGTTAGTCAATTTTTCTGACAAAGACATGCGATGTAAGAACGTGCGACCAAGTCACTTTGCGTGTCAGTAATTTCATTGTAAAAGCAACTTTACCTTCATGATCTTGGCACCGCGTGCCACGACTCGTGAGACACGCCATACCATCATTAATGCTCCATAACGTAATGCATTATTTTATTCGCATGATCGCGTACTCGCGCTGACTCGTCACTTCGTAACGAATAGTCAGTACAATCTGAAGTTTACAAAAGTACTTCGCGAAAATATTCTTCCCCGTTGCTTACGAGACTGTATTTGCTTTGTCTTTATTTACAACGCATCATGATATATGTGATAAATGAAATATTATCACAATTTCATCATGCGTTTCGGGCAGCGGAATACATGTATTCAATAATTTGAATGTTATCGCAACGGTAAAGTTCGATCTTCCATTCGAGCCCCTATCTTCGTTCCTCTTCCGATTATTCCGGAAAACCAGGTTGCAATGAGTGTGACCGAACTCATTCGGGTGCAATTGTCGCGTGCACCCTTGTACTAGGTACTCCATGCGGCTACATGCCCGGTGAGCGGCAGATGGAAGCGGATATATTCGCGCCAATCGTCGAGGTAGCTGCGATCGATGCGGGACGGTCGAGGATCGATTTCAATTTAGCGACCGTTTAAGCGTGCACGCTCGCGGCTAACGAGCTTTCGAAAGTCGTAGATATCCGACAAGTTGGCCTACGGGGGCAGTCCCGCCGTGGCTCACAACCACCCGCCAGAAACTTACCGCAGTCAGGCAGCGTAAGTACCCGCGAGCATACATGTAACATGACACCGTTAACTCCCTTAACGCCGTACTTGCACTATACAGATTATTACACAGGCGCACGGACACGCGCGCGGTTTCACCGGGCGGACGTTTATGCGGCGCCCGGGGTCGTAGTGGTAGGCACTGTTAACGTCTGAAAAGGATAAGAACGGTGCGAGCGATGGAGGGTGACTGACGGACTGTTTTACTGCTTTTCCAGCGCTGCAATGGAGGAGTCGATGGGGATGGCGTGTGGTTCCCATTGTAGAGATTAGAGAGACCGGCATATGCACCTGAGAAACGGAGTTACGTTCGGCAGCTAGATTACACATTACGCCGCTTTCTTTCTGCGAATCGCTTTTGGGCAAGACAAAGTTATTCTCGTTTCTCTTTTTTTGTTAATATACTTCCTGTGAAAAGAGAGAATCAATATCACTGTAATAGAATGTAAGTACAGAAACGAATCAAATATTGCACTATTTCTAATAGTTTGTACGAGAACTGTTTTAAAAATATATGAAAATATCGAATTCTGATTAATCAGACTGTAAGTTGTAATAAAATAAGAGTACAGTTCCCACAATGGAAAATAATAGTGCGAGATCGTTATAGTTTCTGAACAAAATTATGATTTTGATCGTGTGTTATATATATAACATTAAATTACAGTTAATGAGTTAGTCTCGAATTTAATTAATTATTGTGGTTTTCTGGACTATAAAGACATCTAAAATGTATTTGTAAAAGATTGTCAAAGACTTTCTTATAGCTTAGGTTTCGCGCGTACAATAACGTCTTTAATTAATTCCTTCCTGATTAAAGTTAAAGAAAATTTTCATAAATAGTCTGTAAAGGACTGCAACAATAAGATCTGTGTTCCTTTTTCTTTCGAAACATTCTAATAAACATGTTTTCGTTATAATATTTATATAATGTAAGAGTAGGATCAATAAATAATGTGTACGTGTTAGAAAACCAATTCATTTATTTACGTATAATATCTCTTTTTAGACAGTATAGAACATTTAAAAAATATCGTTGTACAGGCACGCGTTTTTGGACGCTGCAGTATGCGCTAGCAAAGCTGCAGTTTCGAGACTATACAAATCAGATTCGGAGTACAATCACATCCCTGTTATAATCTTACCCTGCCTAAGTTGAGCATAACAATTACGATCGCACTAAAAATAATGTGCAAAGTTGAATTTTTGTAAACATTTATACAATCAGATCATTGAATCTCTCGTCATTCATGATGTCGTAATATAATCGTAACTGTTGTGCAATTAAATGAAACAAGCATTTCGCTGTGTCAAAATAAAATACATTCGAGACAATAAATTCTATCGATCATACATTTCGCGATTATTTATAAAACTATAAAATATATTAGAAATGTAGCAATATGTACTATAACAAAATATTGATAAATTGAATATTTTTCTATACTCTCTTCGTATTACTTTAGAAAGAATTGTGAGATTACTTTCCATAGAAAAAAATTCAACATGAAATAAAATATTGCTTACGGCAGACTGATTTGTTTGTCGTCGCGTACGGCCAATTGATAATACATTGTTATGCATTACGTACAGTAAGAAAGAAACATATACAAATGTGTGGATTACATTTGCTGACAGATTTCGTTACCTTTCCATTCTTTCTTTATTCTACTTTCTCGAATTTTCGTTTCTGCCTTTTTTGAGGCTGTGCATCGAACTAAAATCTCTGTTATGCAATTCGTTTATGAAAAGGAACAATAGCATGCGAAATATTAACGCACCACCGAGTAACGGCTAACCAGAAACACATAACATTCGTCACAAACGCGTACTGGTTTCGCTGAGTTCGGCAAGACTGTAGTATTGTCACTGCAGGCATTACAGAAAATATTCCCGCAATTGCGACAATGGTGCTGTAACAGAAATAATATCGAGTATATACTATTAGTTCATATTAATTGTTAAATTTTTACCATTTTCGATATAAAAAAAGATCACTGTATTATCAATGTAAAGTTGATATTATAAAACGTAATATATTCATATTATGGTATAAAAATTAATATTTTGACAATATTTGTTCATTTATATTGCAATATATTTGCATATAAAACTTATAAATATAAAAATAGGAATATAAAATCATATTCATTTCATTTTATGTTTAAATAAATATAAATATCCAGGTATTTCCATATATTCTCTCACTTGTATGTAAAAATACCAACATTTATATTATACATGTATGTATCTCATTTTTAAATTATTCGAATAAAATTATGTAATAAATAATTGACATCAGTTATAATAATATGTAAGTGTACTATTAGTACAGCAAGATATAGATATTAATTTACGTTTGTACTTATTTTGAAAACGGCAAAATGATTACTAAATTATGAAGATCTTCATATTCATTCTAACAGTGTGAAACTACATTTGTACATTAAAACTTCATATTCAAGATCTAAAAGAAATATTCTATGCACATGGCATATTAAGACTTTATTAAGCTTACAATTTATATTTTAACTTTACTTGCGAAGCAGTAAATTGATAATACGATGGACTGACACTTAACTTCAACTATTGAGTTCAACTAATTTCACTCCAAATGAAAATCGACAATAATTTATAAGATATCTAAACTGTCTTGGGGCAATGTAAATATAGTACGTTTTAAATCTCGTAGTTACAGTTTAGGATTTCAACCGAAACGTCCAAACCAATCATAACTTCACGGCGTATAATGGCGATGAGTTTGCCCGCCTCAGGTCTACACGCTGAAAAGTAAAAAGCTCTGTAGCGTAGTTCGCAGTTACGGATTACGTGTGCTCGTTACGTTCGGGTCAAAAAAAGTGCATGCCCGTACCTGAAGCTGGCACGCGGACAACGGCTGGAGCTTTTTGCACTCGGCACCAGGGATACTATTGTCCGCGCGTCAACTTCAGGTAAGAGAGCGCTTAATACTTTTTTGCGGTGTTTCTTGCACAGGTCATTTCCATGTGAGAGTCGTTAGATTGTGAAGTATAGACGAACATGAAACAGGACTGACTGGCAAAGCTGTTGAAAGTGACAAACGAGGAACGGCGAAGATAAGGACAAATAGATGAAACAAATTCGTGTTAATCATATTGATTATGCAGAAAGCATCTCAATCGCGTTTGTCTTTTCATAATCTTCTCCAGAATTACAGATATACTAAAGATAAATAAAGAAAAATACTAAAAATGTTAGCCAAGTAACATATGCGGAAGTCTATATTTTATTATATAACTGAATTTTCTTTTAATAGCGTATACCTACCTCTCTTATCTAAAGCTAGCGCAATTAATTTACCGTCGCGTTTAATCACACGAGGAATCCGTATTTTGCAAGTCGTGATGAGAAGAACGCACAGTATCCACGCCTTTGATCTCTGCGTTTATTTCGCATCTTTACTCGCGCTCTTTCTGTATTATCCGGTAATCTTTATTTTCGAGCCATTACCGATGGTCTATTATAATAACGTGGTATTCACAGTATTCGCGTATCCCGAAAGCCAAAAGAGAAGCTTAACTAAGGCGACGATTCTAAATTTTACATCTAAATTGAATCCCTTAAGTGAGACGGTCGGATCGTCGTTCTCTCTTAGCGCGAGGATGGTGACGGTGTGAGAGGATGGTTGCCCGGTTATTACCGGGAGAAGTAAGAGCCCGAATAATATCGTCCCGATAACCGATTTCCTCGCGAAGTTAATTATTGAACCGTCATCATGACTTACGACCGAAACGTAGTAGATTGGTGCCCGCAACTCCGTAACCGGCGTGCTTCAAGCACGCCTTATCTTAACCGTGATAGATACCTACTTACAGATACTTTCCAAGACGAATAAATCAGACTGAGATCAGATCCGAGAGATACTGTCGAGCAAATGATCGACCGTAGCGATCTATAAATTTCTCGCGAGATGACTCGACTCTTGGCGCGGACGCGAAACTCTTGGTAAACCGAGGAGACCGTCTCGCGGCTTACCTCGCTTGCCTTTGTAGCTCGTAACATCGGGCAAACTCACTTTTATGCAATCGCATGAGCAAGGAAATGAGTTTTCGTCTCTAAAGTTAAGAGTTAAAAAGACGCAAATGCCGTTGCACGCTTATTTATCTTCGTGGATGTAACGGTGAACGGAAATTCTATTTATCTTTTTTTTTGTAATCGTGGTCGCTTTCATCGGTTTCATAACCAATTTTTATTGTGTTAATGTATTCCAAACAAACTTATCCAGTTAGCTTTATCAAAATTAAAGACACCACGTGATAGAGAATTAAGATGGTTACATCGTCGTAAAGTTCGCCTTAACTTGGAACAAAGTGCGAAGAGTTCTAAGAGATTTCAGAGAAATTAATTATGATTTTGAAATATGCATATTCATCGTCTGTAAGATACGTCCTTTAGTTTCGCTTTAAGTTTATGCAACACATACGAACATTCCCAGCGCATCTCTTACGATCACATTCTACCACATCAACACGAGTATGGCAGCGAATGGTATTCACTTTTCAGCATGTAATATCATTTGATATTGCTTATAATTATGAGCAGTATCCGGAGTGGAACAGGTTCAAAACTTTCCGAAATTTATTATTAAAGGTTACGATATGTATTATATTATATTATATTATACAATTATATTATATTATATCACATTGTAGTTTCGCTGACACCTCGCCTTTTACTAAGAAAATTGCTTTGCACTTACAAAAAGACGCATAATAATTTCTCAATGAAAATATTGTTTGTACTTAAACATTCCTACATATATACATTTACATTTCACGATACACAGATTCAAATTAATATCTACATAAATTTTACACACATTAAGTTATTGACTCAACCATATCCGTTAGAAAATATTTACATGTTGTTACCGTGAGATGAAACTTGGCTGTCGCAATTTGCAATTACTGGAAGCAAATTAAAGCGTCTAGCGATGCGTAAGACACACCGGAAAAGTTTTGCACTTCGTCTCGTTAACATCTCGCCGCGAAATCAAAATTCCGTCCAATTCGCGGGAACTGTGTCAAGTGCGCGTGCAAAGCAATCATCGGTGTGCCATGTGCGCTGGGCAGCACTGCGAGGCATTGTGCATTTAAAAAGCCAGCAGGGGTGAGTTTACAATGTGTCTTAACGTGGTCAACCGCATCGCAGCACTGGAAGGATTATTGTTTTATTCGCTTTTGCCCGCGTGAAAGCTTGCGGCCACCAGTATTTTTTCCACCTGCAAACAAGCCCGTACCTTTCGAAGGTCTCGCGCCTTTCTCGCACGGCTTCTCCGTTGTGCACCTGCCAACGGAACGGTTTGCCCATTGGCACGATTCCCACCTACACAGCTGGTCGTGCTATGGGTGGCCTATTCTATATTAAACAGTATGGTAATACACCTACCGGGCGAAAAATGAGTAACAAGGATACCCGAGCACTGCCTTGTTATTATGCAATAACTTACCACCCTTTCCTACGCCCTCCTTTCAACCCTCCCCATTCCTCTCGCGCGCGGGCACTACGTATATTCCTTGCCGGCTACGTAAAGCAAAGAAGAGAATACGGTCTAATGTATTTTATGGAGCAAGCAACGTCTCTATCATATTGTCGACTGAATATGCATGCGGGCCATGCATGCACAACGCGTAATCATGAATGTATGTCGGATGATGATGCAAATTATGTAATTCGACGTTCTAAAAAAAAAGGCAAGAAACGCTGCTCCGCAAACATAGTCACAGGCTTAAGGCTAAAAACAGAGTTTTTGTTAGCATTCTCCAAATAGTCAGTATTTTATGCATCGTACATTGAAAAAAAGAGTCTGATAATAGTTATCAAATATTTGGTGAAATAATTACAGTCAAATGTTAATACAGCCAAAAATAATTTTTTGTTACATTAAGCGAACATTTGAATAAAATTATTTCACTTAACATTTGATAATTATTACCAGACTCTATTTTCAGTAACGGCTCTTTAATTTGCTCTTGTAGTAATTGCAAGTTGTAATAGTTAAAGGATTTTATACTTCTTATAAAGAAACCGGTTTCTGTCAAATTGAATAAATTTTTGATTGGTTGTTTTTACAATTCTGATCAAGTCTCAAAAGACATGACTTCAGAAAAATTCTAACTTTACGGCTACTAATTAATGACTTGGATGTAATAATATATAGAGAACATTAAAAAACTATATCAGTCTCCTTTTTTTATTTGTTAATAAAATCCGAAAAAAGACTGAAAGGTTGCAGAAAGGTAAAAAAGGTCTAAAAAAAAGTACAAAAAAATTAGAGTGATCTTATGTATAGAAGAAATACAATAAATTTCTATGAAATACACAATTTTATGCAATTTAAGGTTCCATAATCGTAAAAGTTGAATTTTTCTGAGGTCATGCTCATTGAAATTTATCAGCGTCATAGAAACAATCACATTTAAAAAATTTAGCCAATTTGACAAAAAAGCCGGTTTCTTCATAAGAAGTGTACGGAATTATTTTATTTTGAAACGTGTGGACGTGCAAGATTAATTGTTATGACAATCATTGATTACCAAAGAAAATACCATGATGCACGCGATTTCTTCAGAAGATCTCTGCAAGCGAGTTATTCCGTAGCGATTAGCGTTGACAGCCAACTCCAAAGAAATTCTATTATTTATCGCAGACGTCTGCGTAATTTCGATAAACTCTCGACCGCGCGTAAATCCTGCTACAGAATTTATCCATATGACGAATGCACGAATACACTTGCTCGTTGTTAGTGCGCCGCGTGCTTCTCTTATCGATGCACGCAACTGCAACGAACGGAACGATCAAGATCTCCGCGCGAATACTTTAAGCGCCCATGTCGTGCCGGCACGTGTGATTTGCACTCGAAAAATGGAAGTTAACCAGCGCGAGTTCTCGGAGCTTTGTTACACGGCCTAGGAAATCGTTCGCTTTTACCGTGTAACGCGACACGTCTCTCACTCCTTTAATGAGCGAATTAAAAAGCGTTACGGACGCGTGGCCGACGTATTCGCGCGGCAGGTGCTTAACAATTGCCGCTCGAGAACTTGTTTAAGCCGGTAATCCCTCAGCCGGCTCTTATCTATCCACAAATTCCGGCCCTCATTACGGCCTATCGCGATTTAATAAAGGGGGAAGTTAGGTAAACGAAAGCCTTTAAGTGTAATTGCCGGCTCGGGGAACGCGATAGCCCGCTATCTCTAATAATACGACTGTCGTGCATCAAAGTTGTTGCGCGCGAGAAGCGATTTCGATCTCGAGGGATCCTGACGACCTGACGAGCGCCTAGCCCTATGCGCCATCAGATCGTCGAGGTTAAGTGTATCTCGTGGTAATGTCAAGACTACCCTGCCACGACTCGAACGATCCTGGTCATTTAACGCGAGCTTACTTTACCTTGTCTCTTTTGTCGAGTCCGATGGCTGGAATCCGCATCAGGGTAAGCAGTAATTTCTCGAACGGCGGAGATAATTGAACAATTACGTACGGTGCGCCGCGCTTTCAGTCAAGCTCTTTGCAAGCGCGAATCGTCTCTACGAATAGATCGAATAAGCGAAAGAGGAAGGTAAGGGGGGAGAGAGAGAGAGAGAGAGAGAGAGAGAGAGAGAGAGAGAGAGAGTTACGAAAGCGTGAGAGCAATTAAAAAGTTTGATTACCTTGCGACGAGTCATGTTGAACTCACGACTGCACCCCTTGCATTGGGTGACCATCCGATCATTTGCCCAGGTTACCGCACCCTCTTGCAGTGTCGACTGCTGCTGCTGCTGAGCGTTGTCAGCGGCCTCGCGCAATTCGGCGGCCGCTAATTTAGCAGCGCTCAATTGTCCCCCAAGTTCCTCCAGAGTTCGTTCCTGTTCACCGCACACCTCCTTTAGAGCGTAATACTCTTCCTGCAGCGTCAAATATCTCTGGAACAACCATATATATAATTGCGATTATTTAGTATACATTCATTTGTTCATCGTCGCGAAATGCAAATCGGTTCACTGCTAAAATGAGACTTAAATGTGGATGTCAAATTACGAAGAAAAATAATTTTATTGAAATATCTAAAAGTTTATAACTAGATACAGATCTAAAAATAATTTTATTGGACTAGTAAATAATTATATAGAATACATGAAAATTGATAACAATGCTGCAAAAAGTTTTACTATTCTAACAACCAATTTAAGTGTCCTACTTAATTATTTTGACGATCCCAATCTTATTTTCAGATCTACATATACCTATCTAAACTTTTAAATATTTCAGTAAACTCGTTCTGTTCTAATATATGTACATATATATATATATATATATATATATATATCTTTCGATGATATCCATTTGAATCGATATCCAAAATGTACATAAAATTTTAGATAAGTTTTGTTCTTTTTCACTATGTTTTTATGTTTGATCGAAGGAATTTTAACTAATAATATTTGTGTATAAATTTTACAATTTCTAATTTTTTCAAGCAATCAGCGTGCAGATTATTTGTTGGTCTTTGAAAATTATTTTTTCAAATTCAGTTTAATTATTAATTATTCTTGTATGTTATAAAGAAATAAAGAAAAAATTTCGTATATTTAATATCAAGAAAGATATAATTTTATTATACGATAGCTTAGCGCACATTGACTGTTTGACTTACAACTTTGTACTCAACGTCGTAATTTCACATTTTACACACACATATATTAACCGCATAATTATTACAATTAAATATACATCCAGTAAATGTCATTGTCTCACGTTCAAATTAGAAAGAGAGAGAAAATTAACTTATTTATATCTCAAAAAAAGAGAACTGTCAAATAACCCGTAATACACTTTAAGAATCTGTAGAAATGAAAATTCAGTAGTTGAAATAAATTTCATTAATCTATTCCAGGACGGCAGCGCCGTCGCACTTACTGTCGGTTCTATTATCGAAAGACGGATAAATCTCCATTCTAGCGTGCGGATTGAATTAGGTATGGGCTTATAATCCAGGTTTCGGGGGTGAGATTTAAATAGAAAGATCGGATCGTCTCTCGTTCCATGAGGCTCACCGTTGTCTGAACTTACGAGTCGGCGCGGGCGCGACGATAACGGCGATATCGTGAGATTTATTCGCCACGGGTACGCTTAAAAGGCAATACAGATCGCACGTGGATACGTACCTCGGACACCCGTTTCAGCTGATCGATCTCCTGATGTAATTGAGAGATCTTCTCCGTGTTACAGATCGATGTTTCCTGCAAGGAGGTTCTCCACTCGCGCTCAAGTTGCAATTCCCTCTCGACCCCATTCGTCCGCGCTTGCCGCTCGGCAGCCTCGGCATCCAGAATCCTCACCTTCTCCTCTGCCCCCGATCTGACACCATCCATCTCCTTGCACCTGATTAAGTCAAATCGGTGGTATTTAAACGTCGAAGAGACATAAAACTCGTGTCTACATCGCTCGAGGCTATTTTATTCAATTGGTTCAACAATCTTTAACTCGTACCTCGCTCCAGGATTAACTTGGGATTTTAAAACGAGTGTAATGACGTGTGATGGTTATATCTAGATGAAGACCTTGTTCGCTTATTAAAAAATATCGGATGACATAAATAGTCTCATATATCATATTTACTACCAAGAAATGATTTAAATTTTTCAAGATTTGTTATTTATGCATGTTTATTAGCAAAGAAAATAAAATATATCCATATTATGGTTCGATGAATTAAACTTAAATATTTAAAAAAATACGTATTTATTATTAAGAATTATATGAGACATATCGTGTAAATATGTTATAAGTAAATAAAAGTGTATATATTCTCGCGTATTTAAGGAACTGTTCTACGATTACATTACAAAAAATGGGAAAGAGAATTAATACAAACTGGTATAAAACAATAAATATATCATTTCCCATTTTATTTCAAGGAATAGAACAAAAGACATAAATGTGTCAAATATTAATAAATCTACAAATATAAAAAAATATCAGAATAAAATTACAAAATGTTAATCTAAAAAAAATTTTCATTTTATATTATTACTACATTTTAATTACGTTTTTAATTATAACATAAGTGTATTCATATGTATATACTGCATTAGCCACGTATTTATCAAAAATAAAAATGTATATTATACTATTTTATATGTTTAATATACATACAAATAAATTTATTAAAACAATAAGGCTGTTGCATTCATATAATTTACTTGATAATATTGTGATATATACAATTGCTAAATATATATAACTTACCTCACAAGATATCATTATATAAGCAATGATTGTACAACAATAAAAAAAGGAGAAAACTTTATTCAGAAATTAAAAAAGATTACAAAAATTTTATTCAATCGTGGCATCTTAATTAGCGATGACTCTGGGATAAACAAACTCACACTCTCTTCTATCATAAATTTATTTTCGAAGTATTGGTACAAGCACACGTAATGTCAGAGTGCGTCATAATTTTCACTGCGCGAAACTTATACAAGTATGTAAGTATATCAATAATATGAGTATGGCACGTTTAATTAATCACCATCGAGCATTTTACTTCCAATAAGGAAGTAACGCTATCATCTTGGAAAAATGCCTTGCGTGGGTACGTGTATCGATTACAGATGTCATAATATAACAACTTACTTAAGATAGTTATCTTCATATGTGAATGTTAAATAAAGAAGGAATAATTCGGTGACAAGAACGATTGTGAATCAGTTCCTTAAACACGATCATAAATAAGAGTAAGTGTTTTATTTTAGTTACAAAGAAATATACAAAAATTTATATCTTCCTAAGAAATAATGTCAGATGAAAATTCTTCAACAATGAGAAGTAAATTTTCATTTATCTCTGAAAATCATAAGAGCATGGACAGACAATATGAAATCAATGAAATGTTTGTTAATATTATACTTTTCCCGTTTGACAGCATTAATGAAGTTTATTATTATAATTATATGATAATATATAAATTTATCGATTATTGCAAAAGATTTTAAAATATGTCTTGTCAATATTATAACAACTACGTATTAATATAACTATTTGTAGAGTAATCATTAAATGAAGTTTGCCAATATATATCAATAGATTTTGTTTAATCCTAGAGCTTTGCGAGTTTTTAATCTATTCTACCTAAATTTGTTCGCGTTCACGATATCTAACTGTAAGTAAAAAATAAATCATTTTGTAGCTAGAGCTGATTCATTTATTTGCGTGCGTACTTCATTTAAATGTTGGTATGACCATTCGCATAACAAAATTTAGTATAACAATAGCTGTGATAGGAAAATCTTATAATAATTATATTTGTACCTAAATAATGCCTGTTAAAATAGTTCAATAGTATAAAAACATTTTCAATGCTTCTTTAAGAAATATTAACATTACGCAAGAAGTTGATGAAAAAAAAAAGGTCAAGTTTACGTATCTCAAATGTCACATTTTGCTGAACAATATTAATTCAACTAAAATTTTAAAGCGTATAAGAAATGCGAATATTAGCCTTTTTTATATTTTTACAATGATAAATATAGTCTTTTATATAAGTATATATATAAAAAAAGACTACGCTTTTTTACGCGCTAAATTTTATATCTACATAGACTGCAGATGGAGCAACAAAATATGTATCTTAAATATATATACATCAAAAAAAGTTTTGCATGGTTTAAATATTTGCCATATTTTAAAAAAATGCTAATTACAATGATTATGTAACAGAGAATAAAATATTTTAAAATAGAAAAATAACATATTTACAATAACAAATCTAGGGCCATTTCTTGAAATATACATGCATCTTCATTATTTTACAAATGGAATAAAAATGAATTTTTGTGTGTTTGTGTTGGATTTTTGCTAACAGACATATAATTTTTGCACGAAAAATGATGACACTAAAGCACCATTAGATAAAGCAGTATTGATCAAACTAATTCCGTCACTTCATTTATAGAAACCCTGCACTAGAAAGCCTTGATACTGTAAAACAAGAAGCTGACTTACCAATACACTTTTCAGTTAATTAATCAAATGAAATGCTTATAGTAGTAAAAATGTATTAATACCTTAATACAAAAACCCAAGATAATAAAATGCAAAACATTTTTTGATGTGTAATTATTAGATTACACGCGAGCTATTTTTAGTCCCAAGTATGCGCGTGATTAAATTGCACTTATACGTTAATTAACACTAGTGAAAGACAAATAAAACATACTTCTCATCCATTTTCTGGATGGTCTCACTCATCGACAGCGTTTTAGCTTCCAGTTTTGTAATCAGTTCTGTCTTATGCTTAAGTGAGCCTTCGCACTCCTGAAATAAATATTTATTAAATACAGGCGAAAGATACAGACATTTATGATTGCTCAAATTTCTAAGTCAACCTGGAATAGTAATGATATATATTGAATTGCAAATAATTTTCGCAATAATTAGGCATATGATGATACAAGTTTAATATAATGATGCATTTTCTTGAAACTTGTAATTTGTCATATGTAGAATGTGTGATATTTTCGCAAATATGATGTAACGAAATGTTTGGAATGAACCTCTAGACTTTTTAAATCTGTATAATTTTGTATATATGTGTAAATAAATTTTTCTTGCATCTATAATATCATCAATAATAGGAGAGTATACATATAATAAATTTACATATATTTAAAATATTAGATTTCAAATTTACATTATATAGTCTTTAATATAAGTTGCTTATTACAGTAATAAATTAATAATTTATATTAAATACATGTTGCTGAAAATTGTTTCTTTCTCTTTTTACACATTAATATTGCAAATATATTGAAATTCAAGGCGCTCCATGTATCACAATCAAAATTAATTAATTCGGAAATTATGATCGATTATTTCTTTAAATAATAATATGAGTGTATATAATAGCGGGTGCAAAAAGTTTGCAGGTCAATGAGTAGTTTTAGACATATATTACTTATAGATAAAAAAATCTTTACAAATAAAGCTCTATTATAGTGTACAAGAACTTTAAATATTTTAGTATTTAAAATATCGCGTATTTAAGTTGATTGTGATGAAAACTTTATTAACTTAAAGTATAAATTGAAAATCAGATTGACAAAAATTATCATAAAATTATATGTTCGCCGAAAGCTTTTGGCAGCCACTATATACTTCATAATGCAATATGATAACATTTCTAATAAGAATTATTGTCTTAAACGTAACCGTCTATATTGGATTAAAGTGTTGGCAGTTTGATCCAATGTCTCAGAAAAGTCTGCTAAATCATTTCGTTACACCATAGTAATTACTGCATCATAGTAATTATTGCATTTGTTAACATAACGACGATTAATCTTCGAAAGTGGCACTGAATAAGAGTGTACGATAATATGCTATGCGCGAAACATAGGTGGAAATCTGGCAAAGTAATTTTGCACGACTCTGTAAGGTGTACGTATAAAAAATGTACGCCTTGCGTGCAGCACTGAATAGCCGCGATATCCGAAGTGTCAAGATCCGCTGTGAAATTAATCGTTTAAGAGTAGGCTGTCTTTATTCTTTCGCAGCTTGCTCGGTCGTTGAACTATTCGTGGAAATCTCGGAGGTAGAACGACTTTGTTTCAATTTGTCATTAGAGGCTGTCGCTTGCTGCTTGTCAAGGGAGCGTTGATGATCGACCATCGATCGGGAGGTCGTATTTTTCGTAGGTGGGCAACCCCTCGGGGGAGTAGGATTAGTCTTATTAAGAATAGATTTCGATACGCCACTCGGAGTGGTGGGGCTCCGTATGCCTTCGCCATCCTTCATCAAATGATTATACTTCTCGAGATTGTTAAGGATCTTGCCGATTTGATTAGTCTTCGCGTGAAGACGGCTGACCATCTCGCCCTTCTGTGTCAGTTCATGTTCACACTCCTACAAGGGAAATACGTCCAGAAACGGAGAATTTACGTGTCAGCCGAAATCTTCTCCAAAAAGAAAAGATAACAGCGAAATAAAAATTCCCACCATTGTCAGCACACATCCATAAAAAAGCACCTAAATATGGCTAATGTAATAACAATCTATTTTGCATAAAGATAATTTAGCTATTCATTAACAGACTGCAATATTAATAAATAGGAAAAATATTAATAATAATATATAAAGCAGGTTATTGTTTCTGCGCTATAATTAATGGTTCTATTTAAGAGTAAATTCTGTGATTAAAAATTTTAGAAACTTCAGAAAAAATTTTAGTAAATTATATAAAGAAATCGCGTTTCGCGATATAGTATACTTGGCTACATTAAATATCACATATGTTTAACGAGAAATATTATACATAAAGAACAATTTTATTATAAATAATTAAATAAACGATTAAATATTTCCTAATTAAGATAAAACAAATTTACTAAAAGAAATTATTAGCATATTACAAACACGTTTTCTCTCTCTCTCTCTCTCTCTCTCTCTCTCTCCTTTCTTACATAAAATTTAATAAAATAATTTGATTAAAGTATAAGTAGACTATATCACGTAATTAAAAAATTATAATAGGATAGTTGCAAATTACACCACCTGCAGCTTTTTGTACATTTCCAAGTTAATTAATTTGATATCCTCCAGCTGACGTCTTAAAGATATTATAGTATCCTGTTTCTCGTGTATATCCTTCTCTAACAACTTCATAGCTACTTCCATTTCGGATTTCATGCTAATCTGTATAAAACAAAGACAAAAATACTTATCAATCGCTATTTTCTTTATTTAATTTTTTAATATAAAAGTATTAAGAGTAATATTCTATCTGTGTATATAAAGATACAGAAAGAAATATAAAACAATATGAATTCTTATTAACCTGCAATTCTAGTTCTTTCTCTAAATCTTGCCGTGACTTTTTTTCAGATTCTATTCTGCATCTAAGTTCTTCAATTTCAGCAGTCGTTTCTGTTATTTTAAGAGGTATTTTTCCATTCTGAAATTAAATCGATCAATTCAATAACACGTCAATCTGTACGTAACATGAAAGTTTGACGACATCAATACCTCGTTTGCATCTTTAACTTCAATACCAAGTTCTTTTTTTAATTGTCTATTCTCTTCTTGAAGCGATAAAATATTATTTTTAGCAATAGCAAGATCTTCTTTCATAAGAGCATTTGTTGTCGTTAGAGATTCTACTTTAGCTTGAAGATTCGTCACTGTTGCGCTAAAAATGACAGAAGAAATGTCAAAATACGTATAATATTGCTTATATGTATGCGCAACATTTTGTTTAAAACGTGCGAAGCAAATATTTACTTTAAATGTCGGTTAAGTTCTTCGATATAATTCTTTTGATCAAGTACTGTGGTCATATTGTCGTTTTCGAGTTCATCATCTGGCGATTCGCCAGGTATATGATTACTATTGCGTAGATATAGTGAAAAGTCGATTACGCCCTGCTGGCAATCAAGATCTTCTTCCTGTCGCAATAGTTACAATCGATCTTGAGTTAACATCATTATCACTCTAATTAAACGCATTCATACACACTTATTTCACGTACGTGAAAGACGCAACAATAATCCAAACTGACCTTTACACAGAAGTTGCAATCGATCACATTTAATCCCACTAACAAACCCATTACTACGATTGCCTCTTCGCTCATCATTAGAGCATCTGGTTCAAAATATTCGGACAAAATATCATCTTTGTGATCTATCAGAATTTTTAGATAATCTGCTAATTTCTTTTGCATCAAAGCCATACGCAGCCAAGCGCGCGCCCTACCCATAGCCGTCCTAAAAATAGTAGCGAAAATATATTCCAGACTTGATATAATAAAAAAAATCGATAAAAATATCAAATTAATTTAAATCCTAAAATTAATCAATGTAATTATATTGCTACAGAAGCAAAAATATAAAAGCAATTTTAAGAATAAGAAACTTTAAAAAATTTTAAGGAAAAATCTAAAAGCTCCATCATTGATTAATATAAATTGTACCGGTCATGTTTTAACAAGAAATCCTAACAAAAAATATTATATACATATTTCATTTTACCGTAAATAAAATATAAGATACATTTTGTTAATTAATCATGTAATCAATTGGGTAAGTTCAAGTAGATAGGTATAAATCACATCGGAATAAAAATATGCAGTACCTAACAGTAGGTAAATCACGAATGCTGGACGTAATATCTTGTGCTTCAGGACAATATTTCTCTACAAGCTGAAGAATATCCCATAGCTCCTTTTTGGGTCCGAGAAGACCCTGAAATCGGAGACCTGTTAGTATCAGGTTGTAAAAATTACTTCTTTATTGTCCGCACGACGGCATTAAATTTTACCTTCTTCGGTCGTAAACCATGCCTAAGCACATGTTCAAGAACGATGAAAAAATGTTGCAATGGCATATGGTCAGAATCAAGCATACGACCATATTTCAAAGATGTTTCAATCAGCTCCTTGACGATTAGTTTTGAAATGTTAACGAGATTACTCCTCTCGATGATGACTGGATCTCGTGCTGCAAAAACAATACGTGTGTGTTCTAATTTGCAGTGTGATCTCGATTAATTTTCCTCGTCAAAAATAATTTCAAATTCGACGGCTAGTATCTAGTCCTGGATATATAAATATTCTTAACGTTCTTTTTTAATTAAAATCATAATCAAACTTAAACAATATATAAATGATTGCATAGCACTTGTGAATTAATTTTATAATTTCATATTTTCTATAATAAATAAAATATAAATAAAGAAATGTAACAGTGAGCAAAAATTTGCGGTTCGACTATTAAAGAAAAGCATTCCAACCAAAGCGCCCATGGTAAAGCGTGTGATAAAGAGGAAGAAACATTTTTTCCATTATGAGCAAGAAAAGCAAAACTTATTCCCGATATAAATGTCACAACACAATAAAAAAAAAACTAATTCAATATCCCTGAATGTAATTCGATAATTAAAACGGGCGAGTGCAGTAACATCCAGTACAGACACAAGCTGGAGACGTGCTGCAATGGCGGTGGACTTGGTGGCATAATATCGCGAAGCTCTTGCTGTTCAGGAAACTGTTGCTGATGGTGATGATTGTGATGATGATGATCATGATGATGATTAATACCACTGAGAGCGAGCGGTGGTGAAGGTGATCGTTGCATCGAATCCTGGAGTGAGAATTCGACATCCTGAAGCTCCTTTAAACAGAGCCACTCGCCATCTACCGACACTCGAAAATTGCACAGATATATTGTGTCCTGGGCACCAGCCATATCTTCTTCCAGCATGACCCCGCCGTGATGTACACCACCGTGATCACCCGGCGGCCGCAATTTAAGACCAGTCAGGGATTCCTGCCGCATAGAAGACGATTCCTCTATCGAGGTCTCAATCGATCTTGGAGATTTATGCGATATCTTTTAACGTTTGTTCACTATTATATAGACAATTGACTTGCACAGATTTTTATTTCCTTCAGTAATAATTTTCATAGATTGAAACAGCTCGTTTTTTTAAGCCAGATCTTTTTTCCGTTATTAAAATAACGAATTGATCAGAATTAAAAAATAAGTGTCGATTTGTGCTTCCAATATATTTTTTTAGTCCACAATATTGACTCGCTCAATGCTGTACAGTAGAGTATCTTCTTCTTCTGTTACATCGATCAGCTGATAGAGAAATGTGTCGCAATGGATGAGTCACCGCAATAAATGATGATATATATTATAATCAGATTTTACGTTGGTGGCAACAACGTAAAAAAATTATATATGTTAATTATATTGCTGTTTCTTGTTATTTCTTCATATATTATCCTTCGATAATCACTACTTGTTTTGAGAGCGAGTAGATGCTTGCTTTAATAAGTAGTGCTCTAAATAAACTGCAGGTACCAAAGAGACGGTAAATAGAATCTCAGCTTAGGCGAAGAAGAAATGGTAAACGCGCACTGACGCGGCGACTACATCGTAGTAAGATGATATGATTATTCGCTCACGAAGCGGCGTGTGATTTAGGAATCAGCGCACTCATAGAAACAACTTGGAAATCGTACGGAATGTCGAGCGAAGAAAATTTTACGTCGAAAATAGTGAGAGCGCCGGCAAAATGTGAATATTGATTTTCCCGCTGACTTTGTCTCCATCTACAATAATCAATACGGATGTAGCCGCATATTGCTATATGGTGCTGCCATCACTTTTCTGTATTGCTTTACCGGTATAACAGTACGCAACAATAAGAATAAAATTTATAAAATTACAGAGAAAAATAGGATAGTAAAATAAGAATAAAGAGAACAATTTCCATGTTTTAAAATCTTATTTTGATATTCTAAAAAGATCAATATTCCTATATACATAATTATAAATGATTAGTATTTTAGAATGTCTTTTAAGACTATTTCATTTAAACTATAAAATAATTTTCAACATGCATTCATTCTGTCACGTAAAACTGAAGCAATCGTAGATACGGATTTCTTTCTTATGTAGAAAATTTAACTATGTAAATAACTTAATTTTCATACCGCATCAATTAATTACAAGAAAACAGCATTAAAGATATCAAACACCGTATAAAATGTCATCAGTATCAACGTACCAAATATATCACATTGTGTTTAGTCTTCTCTTCTAATTCGTGATTATTCAAGTGATAACCATGTCAAAAGTACGTATGTGTAACATCATTGCTATCAGTAATACACCATCACTTAAGATATACAATGTAATTGGAGTCCGCACATCGCGTAAACAAAAATAAATAGATAAATTAAGAAAGCTGATAATATATTAATAAGAAAATTTAATAAATCTTGCAATAATTAAACAATATAAGAATTTTATTATAAACCGTATATATGAGAACACAATCAATAAGAAATAAAAATTAAAGGCCTATATAGTCGAAGCTGGATCTTTGGTGCTTAAATAATTCAAATGTGATTTATATATTATATACATATACCATACATGTACATGCATATATACCATTTGTAGCTTTATCGAACTGCACGCCGAAATTTTTCCGGATTTGCAAATGCAGGTAAACTACCGAAACAATACACAATTAAATTTTGTTACTCATAGGCATCTGTTAAACAGATCTTAATATAATAAAAAACTGTAAATAAATTTATTAAATTAATTTAATAAACTTGATTAAATGATTATATGTTACATATAAAAATGCTTTTGTATAAAAAAGGTCTATAAATCTTAATACAATCTATTAATTAAGTAAAATAAAAATTGAAAATCAACATTTAAGTGGAACGGATCTAATTATAAGTTTAAATAAGCATTAATTAATTATTGCAAATGTATAATTTGAATACCATACTTTATATTTATAATTTTCACTCATATATTAATTTGTATGTCGTTAATATAAATTAATTTATTGTATATTTAAAAAAAAGAAACACAAGATAGATTTTTTAAATAAATTACTATTTACTCATACTTTTTCACTCACTTCAAATTCTCCAAATTAACATTTTATAAAATTAAAGCACAAGACGAAGATTGGGATCGAAACTGCCGATTGATCACGTCGATTTCACATGAATGTTTGCGTCACATTTCAATAGTTTTAATTTATATTATTTATACAATATTATATTTTTCACATTATTTGTAAGTATTTGTTGTAATACTCCTAACACAATGCAAATAGACATGAAATAAAATTTGCGTGTGTATTACGTGTTATGACAAATAATTTTCAGGACACAGATAATTTAAATAATTAATTATAAAATAATTTAAAATGCTTACAAAAATTCTTAAACCGTATACGTGCCAATCGGTATTTTATAAGCTTCCATAGCATTTATGTCTTTTGACAAGTAATAATTGTAAGAAATTCAAAAATAATCGAAGCAAAAACCAAGATTTAAAATCAAGACAAAAATCAATTTCTTATTTATAAAATATGTTTTACTTATTCCTTTCCACTATCTTTAAAAACTTATATTGTGTTGTTAATTTAACATTGTTCAAAGCGCGTTGTTTAAAATCATGATTTAAACTCTTATAACCTTATTATTATAATACAAAATTATAAAAATGCGTACCACACACGATATATTATAAAACTTAAGTCTTTCCTCTCTAACGTACAATATTTTAATATGATCACTGAAAAAGAAAATTTTATGACGCTATGATCTGTGCAAAAAGAAAAGTGCAGTTGCTTACAGCTTCATCGTCATATATATCTGATACAAATGACGTAATTATTGAAACATATGTGTTACCTATAGAGTTTATACAACGTTTCTAGCTGACAGAACGATTGTCAATAAAGAAACAACAATGATGGCGAGACACGTGGGCGCATAGTACGTCCACGCGCGCTTAACACGCGGGCGCCAAGCTGAGCCCGCGAGCGCCGGACTTTTGAAAAGCGCGCCGAATCATGGGACCATGCAACCATCGGTCTATGTACTCACGTCTCGGCAACCACCAAGCATCCAATTTTCTGGGTCTGGACACGACGAGATCGGGCCATTTGTCCTCCCGTATGGAATAACTTGACGGCGAACGTGAGACACTTTTTTCGTTTTCATCGGACGCGAGGCTACCGGTGAGCGATTTCTCGGACGGGGATATTGGCAAACCGTCGCCACTCTCTGCGGCCATGTTTACGTTCCCACTGTCGACTAACGGCGCATTCACCGACACAGATACGTTCATGTGCGTATACGCGCATGTATAAATGTGTTCGTATCTCTGTTACGGCGACGAGTAGGCCGCGCGTCAATCCTCTTGCCAACACGTGGTAAGAATTCTCGTCACGGCACATACGCACGCCTACATCAAATGGATTTCGGAGTAACGTGACACAATTGAAACAAATGAAGTTTGCTATTGAGCTTCTTGGACTTTTGCCGAATAATCGAAAATATTACAACTTATTATAATTGAATCAAGAGATGATGTAAAAATTACAATTTACAAATATAATGCAATATCGCTCAAAATGTGTTATTACTTGATACATATTATATGTATATGCGGAAACGAATACATTCTTTTTCTATTTTTTTTATCTTTTACAAAGAATCTCTCTCCATACACTCTACTTATTTAACTTTAAAACTCCCTGTTTGCAATCTTGATCACTTTGTGGGTACAAATAAGATTTAATTCACTTTCAAATTTCTCTGAAATAACAAAGAGCTGTGTTTGATTTTTATTGTTAAGTTATTTTTAAACAAATTTCTATTTCTTTTCATTTTTGCTCAATTTTCAATTTTTATTAAATAAAGATTTTAACATTAGATTTAAAAGATCTAGATTACAGACAGAGGGAGCAAAAATATGATTGTACACACATGGAAGCGAGTATCTCAAAATTAAGTACAATAGATTTTTGTTTATAAAGAATATATTGATTATATGTATATATGTATATATATATACATATATAATACATATATACCTATATATAATACATATATATACTTATTATGTAAATTTTTTTAATTTAATTATAAAAATATGATTGGAAAAATTATTTATGGACTTTCTGAAGTGTTTAAATAATTTTAAAAATATCTGTATTCTTAAGCAATATGTTATTCTTTATGTATTCTTTTGGAAACAAATTTATTGTAAATAATATATTAAGATGTAAATATTAATAAAAAATCTTTCAATTATTTAAAACATAATTAATAAATCACCCTCAAAAACTAAACGTGAATAATTTTAACACGCAAGAAATAATAGTGAACAAAAATTTATTTCCTGAAACGTTCAGGATAAACGCCTCGTAAAACAGCAATAAAGTCTGCGCACACGCATCGCGTACATCTCTCCAACCCATCCTTGTTAGCTTGAGTAACCCTCAAGCCGCAGTCGAAACAAGATCTACCGCACGTCATTCAACTTCCCTCTCTTCATTGCATTGGAGGAAATCTATTGTTTAAATGACACTGGGTATCATGGATGGATCCTAATAACGCGAAACACTTGTCCTCTGACCATCGCGATTACAATGAAACTAGATAATACGAAGGATTTCGGTTTGCTAGTGTTATAAGATTGCGATAAAACGCGCGTTTTGTAAATCCAAATTTTTATTATTTAATTAACAAACGCTTAAAGTAAAGTGAAATTCGTGTTCGTCAAAATGTACGGGATGCTGCTGGAAAGTGTACAATATTTTATACAGGTCGGTAAAGTACGAATAAATCATAGAATTGACATTACTGTATACTCGGCTAACACGTGATATACGAGTATACCATACAGCTTATTTAGGATATATGTATGTACTTAAACAATAATTGGGTTTGAATTAAAATTTTATTTTTTTTCTTTGTTTTTCTTTACGATATGCAATTTTTGATGTAATTTCTTAAGATTGTTCTTTTTTTTATAAATACAAAAATGAAAAATTACTTTATTATTAAAAAAAACTCTAATTTTTATTATACATTACTATACCTACCTGAAAAAAGAATATGATTAAGTTATTTATATATAAATTGTTTATATAATTGAAATATGTTGTTTGTGATAAAATTTAAAATATAGTCAAGAAGCTAGTTATTTATGTTTTATAATTTCTTCAATTTTGATAAATAAAAATTTATGTATTTAAAAAATCGTAAAATAATAATATTGTAATTTTACAATTTATAAGTGTTTAAAATTAACACACATTTTTTATTAATTTATTTAATTATTAAAATTGTTATCTGATTAAAACCTACCTTCACAAAATTATTTAACGTTTCAGTATTTTTAATTATACCATTTAATTATAAAATGCATTTAAAAATTAAAACTACATAGTTTACTAAATTTGGCATGTGAGTTTGGAAATCTTATTTTATGTATTTTTATATTTCAATATTCTGGCTTTGTTTATTGCAAATAATACAAAGAATCACATAAGTTTGGTAAGATTATAGTGGCGCAGCTGCTCTTGGAAATATTCAATTTAAGAAGTTTGAGACTGTGAATGTTGTGCTGATGAAGAACAAAAGTTTCTGTACAGTTTAAAAATATTAAAAGTGTTTCTCAGATAAATTTTTTTATTCAACCGTTTGATTAAATTTCTCTTTTTATTAATAACATTAAAAGCAACTTTTTTCTTCAAGTTTTACGTTAAATAAATGCAATCGATTTTTTTTACGTCAAAGGACATTTATCTCCTAGCTGAGCAGATTTTAATGAATCCTATCATGTTTCCTAACGTGTTCTCTTTTTCCCCGATAGACATTTATTTTCAGAAAAAATATGTTATACTTATATAATTTAAAAAAATTATAATAAATTTATGTAACGGTTTAAAATTTTATAAATTAAATATTAAATTAAATTGATATCCGCTCAAATAAATTTAAATATTAAAATATAAGTTACTTTCTATTATATGTATAATAAAAAATATATTATTTTTATATTTTAATAGAGAGTTCGGTGCTTTTACTATACATATACTATATTGTCAAAGGCATAAATGCAATTGTATATGTATATTACATATTCTTTTATTATATTAGTTTATTTATATTTTATTAATATTTCTATCTCAGAAAATAGTGAACGAATAAATGTTAAGTGTAAGTGTATTGTAATTAAAACGTTTATATCGACGCGTGCTAATAAGTTTGACAAATCTATATTAATTGCACGTTCGTCAGCATCCATTTTAATGAACTATATATATACTCACCGGATATTTAATTGTAGAGTTAAGGTCGAATGTATTTATCTTTAATTAAGCTATTTGCATTTTTTGTTACACTGTTTTTTTGTAGAGACTAACAGAATCAAAATTAAACTTATTTATTAATCTAAGTTTTTACGAAATTTTAAACAAGATTTAATGAAATTGTTCGTAAAAACATTTTTATATTGTTAATTATATACAATAATTGATATTATTACATTGTCATAATAATTAATTTAATATGATCTACTTGTTTCTGGAAAATTATTCTAAAAAAATTTATCTACCTACTTATAATATTTGCCACGTACTTGCGAAGGAAACGCTTTATAGATATGTATAATAATAAGCGAGGTACTTGAATATGAATGGACTTATAACTA
This sequence comes from Cyphomyrmex costatus, assembly GCF_001594065.2. Classification (NCBI taxonomy): domain Eukaryota; kingdom Metazoa; phylum Arthropoda; class Insecta; order Hymenoptera; family Formicidae; genus Cyphomyrmex; species Cyphomyrmex costatus. The sequence continues at coordinate 519,280 of NW_017275130.1, forward strand.
CTTCCTTTTAATCTTTGATATTTTAATTGTACAAAGTTTTAAAAATAGAATTTCCATTTTATCTTAACATACGTAAAGCTAATTTTATTGATTTGTTTTAAATATTGCCCTTACTTTTCTCTAATATTGTATCTTTCTTTTAATTACTTGTAATTATATAGACTTAATGATGTATATTTCTATGTATTTTTTTTATATAAGATATATCTTTAGTTATATTATGTGTGATATGTTTCTTTATTATTTTTATTGCTTTCTATTATTTTTAGTATTTTATATTCATGTACACAATTTATAAATAACGATCACATTATAAATTTTAATAATACAATAAAAAGGGGGCTTTTCATTATAATATATTATATGTATATTGTATTGTTAACAACTTTATTTTTATGTATTTTTAGTAAATTAATTTTCTTAATTAATTTATTATTAAAAAAAATTTTTAATACTTTGTAAAATTGAAAAGCTTTTAAATTATTAAATTATTTCTTAGTTTGTTTATTAAAGCCTTTCAGTAAATTTGCGTGTTCATTTGCAATATGGCTTTTGAGAGCTTTTCTCGTTAAAGATCACATATTCATTTTCGTGACCACCTCTCATAGTAAAAGAAAGATCAATTGACATAGGGGAACTGGGAAATTGGTTTGATTATCTGAATCGATTTATAATTGATATGAATCTATTATCTGATGTAACATTATTACAAATACCTATCTTTATCGAATAATATTCTACATTCAGTTTATATGTGTTATTTGTTCTACATTGAATTTTAACTATTTTAATTAAATTATAATTAGAGAGAGAGAGAGAGAGAGAGAGAGAGAAGAAATTATGATTTGTTATTTTAAAACTAATAAGAGAACAGGGCTACGAGCCATAGATTCATTAAAATCTTTAATTTTATTTATTCTAATATATTGCTTGTTATTTTAATATATTATAACTTTTATTATAATTACTTTTATATATGTTCAATTGTGTCTGTTTCAGATGTTTGCGTTATATAAAATAAAAGATAAAATATTAAACATAATAAAATTGGATTATTAAGTACAAAATTAAAGTATTAAATATAAAAATATAAAATATTTATATAAATACTAAAAATATTTTTTACAGTTAGAATTTGGCGAAGAAGTATGGCTTCGCATTTTGGAGAAAGCAGATTGCAAGCATATAGTTTTTAATACCAGACAAGTATATCCGGATGAGCTAATGACTAATTTAGCTATGGCTGTTGCTACATATACTGGTGATTCTATGGATAACATTATGCAATTTTTTGGAAAATGTTTTGTTAGATTTTTCAGTAATTTAGGGTAAGTTGTGTGTTTAAAAATGTACAAAAATACAACGTTAAAATATGATTGACCGTTTTACATAATTTTTGAAATAATTAACTACGTAGAAAACTATATAATTATTAATTTTAACTTATTGATTATTAATTTTATACACACGGATAATAAAATACACGTCCAATTTTAATTTTATTCCTCTTCCGTTTTGTCTAGATCAGCACATTATCTTTTTACTCTACACTTTCGTAATTAATAGAATTTTCGTCGAACCGCTGTATATGATATTAATGATTCTTACAATTTTGACTCTTTGGAACGTATTTTATGACACGAATAACAGCGTTACATTTTATCAGGAGACGCGGTAGCGTCTCCGGCCATGTTCAAAAAAACTGTGAGACGCTACAAGTCTCTTATCCCGAGCCATCAAAGTCCATTATTGGGAGGTGCATAACTATTAAAATATAAAAAATTTTGAATTGAACGTCATATGTCCTGAAAGGCGGCATCGCCACGAGTAATTCGTTTTATAATTTATTACTCTTTTATTTAACAGTTGATGTAATCTCTCTTTTTTTTATATTCATTATATTTGTTATTATTATACAATTATACATACATGCTACTTAATTTGTCTCTTTTCTTAGACTTTGAACTTTCAGTCAATTATTAGATTTTTTACTATATTTTATCTAAATTTTTATTACTTTTAATACACTGTTTCCAAATTTGGAATGCTTTTTCTTTTCAATCATATGTAATTTTTTGATCATTGAAAAAAATGAAGCGATAGAAATTATACCTATATAATGTTCATCAATCAAAATGTTCCCTTTAAACTTCATAAACTTTAAGAAAACAAAATATATATAGAAACTTTCCAGGTAGCAAACACACAATTGTCATTTTGACGTCATATTCTAGTCATGTACGAATGACATCACACAATACAAGATTTATTTTTTAGGTATGATTGCACTGTAAAAGCAACTGGCCGTTATTTTTGTGATTTTTTACAAAGTGTAGACAATATCCATATGCAGATGAGATTCACGTATCCAAAAATGAAGAGTCCGTCTATGTATACAACGCATGTTGATCCACAGGGTGTTGTTTTAGTTTACAGAAGTACTCGGCAAGGTTTTACGCATTATCTTATGGGTAGAAATTTATTCTTTGTTTTATATTATAAATATAAAATAATTTTACTATAAATTATCTCAAAATATTCATACAAATATATATATGAAAAAAAAAGATATAAAGTAAATCTTAAGTTTAATTATATGTGTATGTGTAGTTATTTCTATTACATATAAAATATTTTACTTTTCGTAGGACAATTATTTCAAATAGCGAAAGATTTGTATAATATAGAACTGGACATTAAGGTATTAGAAAGTTCAAATAGTATTCCAGGATCTCGAAGCGTAATGGTTAAATTTCGTATTAATTTCGATAACAGGCAATATGTGAGTTTGAAATTGAAATTGTATTGTACCTTCTTTCTCTTTCTAAAAAGTAAAAAAGGCCATAGTAAAGTGTACATATATAATAATAATATATTTATACACACACATATGCATGTATATATAATATGTATACATAGTATATATGTATATACAAATATACACAATAAATTATTATTAATACACATATATATAATATTGCTCAAAAAATGGGAAAATTTTTATAATATTATATAAAGAAACAAAAAATAGAAAAAATATTAAATGCAAAATATTTTCACATTCTGCATTTAAAAAATCTAGATAGAATTATAATTGACATTACATATACTATTGCAGGACTAAATTATGCTTTTAACTTTTTATTGTAATTACATTTAATATTAGTTAAATATTTATTAAATAATGCATAATTATACATTATTTATAATATATTATATTTAACATTCATTTTTTATTGTTTTATACAATTTACATTGGGAATTAGATTACGAAGAACAATAGAATGAAAACTCCACTAGGCCGTGAATTATCACCGATAAGTTGTACATTTTTTTTACGCCTTTTTCCGTTTGGTGTCATCATGAACAAGGACATGCGAATACTAGGGGCTGGTGATAAATTGCTTCAAGCATGGGGCGGTACCACGTCCATTTTAAACAGGCATGTTTTAGAAATATTCAAATTAAGAAGACCGAAGGGAATTCCATTTACATGGGGAAACGTAAGTAATACAAATCATATGTACTTTAAAAGTTGCAATATTAGTTTCATAAATTAGGGTAACGTTTTTAATTGTAATATAGATCATATATACGCGCATGAATACCACATGCAGATACACATAAATGTTTCATTTTTAGGTAATGTATTTGCATTCAGTGATATTCGAATTGGAACTAATTAGGGCAAATGATTATTCTTTGATAAATGCAGATAATGTACCAAGTACAAGCAGTGGTTTAGATAGGCGTGGAAGTCAAGGTGCGAGAAGTATTTTGTTGAAGGGTCAAATGAGATATATTGAGGATATTAAAGCCATTATATTTCTCTGTAGTCCTTTGTAAGTTTTTAATGTTATCATAAATTACATTTTCCATAAGACAAATGATCTGTAATAGATTGTCTTACTGCAACAGAATCAATAGTTTAGACGAACTTCTTAATATGGGTCTATATTTGAATGACCTAAATCCTCACGGTATGAGCAAAGAATTGGTGTTGGCAGGATGGCAGCATTGCGGAAGGTCGTTTCTCAAATAGTATTCTTACTTAATGAATAGAAAAAAAACGATTTCATCTAAAACTGAGTACATTTTATAAAACTTTTCGGATATGTAATTTATATTGTTTGCAGATTGGAAATGATGTTTGAGAGGGCAGAGCAAAGATCAACAGAACTAGAAAATAGCTACGTGTTACTGGATCGATGGAAAAACAAAAGCGATGAGCTTCTATATTCTATGATTCCACAAACGGTGGCAGACCGATTACGAGCCGGAGCTAGTTCATTGAGTACGTGCGAGGTGTGCAAATATACTTCACAATCTTAAACATTTCAAGATTTTTTGGATCTTAGCGAATAACCACGTATAAAAATGCTTTACTTACAGTCATTCGAATCAATAACGGTTCTTTTCTGTGAATTATGCGACTTTGATTATTCAACCATCGAAGGAGCGATGGACATCGTTTTATCAATGAATGTCGTTTTTTCTTGTTTTGATACATTGATGGATCAGTTTAATGTGTATAAAGTAAGTATAAATTTTATTTTAAGTATCATGTATCATTTCGCTTGAGATAATGCAGAATTTGATATGGTTATATAAGATGATATGATACGTGACCTGTTAGAAGTTAATTGGACCAAAATCATATATTTCTCTTGTTTAGTTTCGTTTATCTTTTAACATGACATGATTAAAAACATCATGGTTGCCCTGAGATTCAAAATTAGAAAAAAATAAAAAGTTATTTGAACCGAGATTAAGGTTAAACTAATTACATTAATTTAATTATATTAATAAAAACGAGCATGAAACATCTTAACGAAAAAATTACATAAAATTACATTATATAACTTGTTATCTTGACTTGATCACATATCATTAAAATATTTTTTTGTATTATTGGGTCACAAAGATAATGCTTATCTGAGCTACTATATGATATTACTGATCACAATTGTGCATTGTATTTGCCATTTACAATCGTGCTGTGACAGGTGGAGACTGTTGGTAGCGTGTACATGGCAGCTAGTGGTGCACCGGACAGAAATAAAAACCACGCACAAAACATTGCTGACGTTTCCCTACAACTCATCGAGCATGTACTATCTCTTAAATTACCCTCCGGACTGGATATACGAATCCGCATAGGTAACAACCCTGCACATAGCCGTCCAACTTCGCGGATATAATATACTTATATTTCTTTATATCTCTTGGGATAACTTCGTTTTCTCGATATTTCAAATAATTTTATCCTCTATAAAAATTGGATATTATATTGTATAATGAGACAACGAATTAACGAACAGAAATTAATTTAACTAATTGAGATAATAGTACTTATTATAAAACTTTTTAGGGATTCATTCTGGGCCAGCGGTTGCCGGGGTGGTCGGGATTAAAGTGCCGAGATATTGTTTCTTTGGAGATACTGTCAATACGGCCTCCAGAATGCAGACTTCTAGTCTGGTAATGCAGTTATCTTAATTTTTCTTAACATAAATGACATAAAATACTTATAAATCTAAATATAAGATATAATTCATATTAAGACGTTTTATTTGTATATTGATAAATATCACACAATCAGTCTAATTTTGCGCTATACATCGCGTGAATGTTTATAGTGTCTTCTAATTTTTATTTATACTCGTATATTAGAATAATTTTAATTTAAAAAATAATAACCAAAGAAGTTAATCTATAATTTAATTATTTTAAATTAATGAATACTAAATATCTAAATTGATAATGTAATTTTAATTTGTTATCAAAAAACTACAATTCAAGAATATCAATTACGTATAATTGTGCAATTACGTATTATTGTGCATATATATTACGTAAATCACATATATCATAATAGTGTGAATTAATTATTAAAAACAAATTTAGTACCTTACAAATGTGTTTTCTCTTTTCAATTTTTATATTTTTACACTATTCATAATTACATTGTATGGTGTAGCCGGGCAAGGTGCATATTTCTTCTAGCACCAAAGCTTTGTTACCGAAAGGTCGTTATCATACCGAGTCACGTGGAGTTGTTAAGATAAAGGTATGTATTACGAAAACGTATTAATTAATAATGTCATATATTACGTATAGCTACATATATAAAAAATTATATTTTACATAAAGGGAAAGGGAAACATGGAGACATATTGGTTAGAATCAACGGCAAACAATGAAATGAAGGAAGACATATCAAATGATGAAAACACAAAAATTGAAGGTCTTTTAGTCACTAGTACATAGAGTACTTTAATAATAAAGTAAATAAAATATGTATACACTTTATTGCTATAATTACTATAAAAATGCATGTTTTATCTATTATAAAGGAATATTGAAAAGAAACCAAGTTATTTTTACTGTTTCTTAATACTTACATATGCATTAACCGTGTACAATAAACAAAATTACTTACTAGTCATATAAAAAATAATTGTTACTAAATAATTATTACATATACATTATACTTAAATTAATTGAAACTTGATCTTAATATATATTAATAATATATAGATATACATATCAATAATAAAGTACACACAACGTGCGTATATTTATTTTAAATTACATTTGCTGCTCATTGCGTGATGTAAACAACATTACAAGTATACAATGTACGTATGTACATTGAGTTTTCACTGAAATTCCAAGTCGTCTGATTGCGAAAAACAGAGAAAGTTTTGTTACTTTCTTCTTTTATACATTCTATATTGTGAATATAAACCAAAGTGAAGAGCGCACGTGCCTTAATTTTTAACCATTGAATACAGTGTTGTGTATATAATTCATGTACTTAATAAAAATGTCACAGAGTATGTCGTACGTTATGTATACATTTGTGAGAGATTACGTACATTTACGTGCGTAGTAGAAATGTGTTTAAATAATTATCGTGTCATGATGTAATAAATTCTTGATGTAATTTAGTATAAGAATTATTAACTGTAATATATACTTTATTGTGCTTTTTATTGATTGTTTCTGTAGTTTGCGTGTTTTTGTCGTTATATGTATAAATGATGAATTAACTAAAATAAATATATCAGTCTATATAAAAATTGTATATCAACAATAACAGCCATCGTTTGTGTTGTGTGCAATCCATGTCAGGAATCGATTTACTCTGGTATAAACTCCGGGATATCCAGGTTGCGCGCATCCTTCGCCCCAGGATACAACCCCTGTATAATTAGTCTTTTTAATTTGTTTTCTCCTACGTGAGAGTGGTTTCTCACGTTTTTTTTAAAAGTGTCTTCTTATATTTAACAATTTCTTGAAGTTTTACGACTTTTCGTGTTGTCTGTATTAAATGATTAATACAATTTAAAACAGAACTTACCAACTACCTGGTGGACACCGTTCTCTTCTACGTGCAGCGGACCGCCACTGTCTCCCTACAATGTGAGAATTTATATTGTTATATTTCTTTAATTTACATGTTTTACAATGTTTTTAAATTTATAAAAAAAATATATATTTTAAATACACTTATGCTAACATTGTTATTTGTTACACTCATTATTTATCATGTTTCTATTGTATTAATTATTATATTACATCAATAATAAAATTTTTTTTATATTTCAAAATGTATTCTATAAAATTTATATTTAATTGTTTAAAATAAACGATTTAAAAATAATTAATGTTTTAATACTTCTTTAATATGATTTTCTGCTTACTTGGCAAGAATCTTTGCCGCCCTTCTGGAAACCCGCACACAGCATATTATCTGTTATCTTACGCGCTGGATATTTCGTAGCTCGACATTCTGCGTTTGTAAGAATAGGAACAAAAACTTCTTGTAAGGTGTGCGATACCTGACCACCTTCCTTGATAGCACCCCATCCGGTTACTATACCCATTTTGCCGGAAAAAGTTTTTACTAAAACAGATAGTTAATTCATAATCTATCATGCGAACAAATTTAAATTGTTATTTTAATTCTTTAAAGTCTACTTTAAAAAATCTATAATACAAATCCTAAAATTCTTGTTATCGAGCATTTAACAAATAAACATTGCAATAAAACGTTTAAAATAAAATAATTATTACGGAATGTATAAATTTTACAAAATATACCTTGTTCCGGAAGACAAGCAGGTCGCATCGAACCTTGGAATTTTATAGCATCCTTTAGCTTAAGAAGTGCAATGTCATTGTTGTAATTAGTAGTCGAGTAAGTACTGTGTTTGATTGCTTTTTCCACCTGAAAATCCTGCGTTTTACTTTCATCGGTTGAGTTCCAATCGTGTTCCAATAATCGGACAATCAATTTATTTGCATCGAATCTGTAAATAAAAACCTGATTATTTTAACGATTGTTTTGCAGATACATACATATTCAATAATTATAAAAAATTGATATGAACGGATGAATCACCTGTCAACGCAATGAGCGGCCGTTAGTACATATCGTGAATTTATAACTGTACCCCCACAATAAAATTGTCCTCTGTACAACAATAGGACCATCCAAGGGTATTGATTGACAAGCGTCTCGACGCCTCCAACAATACGATTGTGTTTATTTGTTAAACCACAAGCTATAAATGAATCTTATTATTTCATATGCAATGCATATATGTATACATTTTGTATATATCTCAAGTTTGTATATATGTAAAGTTTTCTTTTTTTATTCAATAATATCTTATTGCAATATACAGGATCCCACGAATTAAATATCATCTCAGGATTTAAGAAAGCTAGTTTTCAAAAAATTAAGTATAGAAAAGTTATGTGTAAATTTTTATTTTAAGTAGTAGTTTATGAAATATTAAAAGTTCAAATGTGATCAATTACAGATCACGTTTAAACTCTAAAGTGTCCATTTAATAATATTACCGCATGCGTAATTTATGAACAAGCGACTGTTTAAATATAATCTGTGTAATTTGGCGTATTTAAATTCTTATATCAAAAACTACTGAAAATAAAAATGTACACATAAAGAATACTTAAATAATCGACAATATTTACTTGTTACTTACGATGTAAAAATACAATATTAACATAAAATTGAAAATTTAAATTTAAACATACTGCATTTCAAGCACTTCTCTGGTTGCTGTGGTTCTATGATTGTTGGTGGATATGGTGTCACAGAACCAAACAGCCATTCCCAAAACCCTTTATCATTATCAATTCCACTTGTATCATTCAAGTTTTGCTTCTCCACAAGTATAGTTAAGTTTGATTGCAACTATAATTTAAAATATATTTTTACATATTATATAAATTATGATATTTGTTATCACATAGAAATCAATAAAAGTGTATTTGGTTAATTATTAATTGCATTTATAAAACTTATATTGTAAAAAATATTTTAGTGCAAAGCATATATATTATACAAATTAGCTGTAAATATAATTAACATTAAATATTAAAAAGAAAAATTTTTAAATAACATAAATTATTAATGAATTATTAATAAGTGTTATTTATCAAAAGCAATTTTTAATAAGTAAATAAAATTAAAAATATGTAACAAACTTGAAAGTTCCTATGTTTATTTCTGTATACATATCACTTTTAATATACTTCTTTGCATATTTTATTTTATAAATAACAAATTATTTATAATTATCCACAATTTATCTGTGTATGAGTAATTGTAAATTACAAAAACAGTACACCATCAACACTTGTTCAACACATCAATGATACCTCATTATCAATGGTGATTGTTATTGCCACTGCGACAAGAGTTAATAATAATATAAATCGAAACAGCATTCTTTTTAGCACTTAAAAATTTAGCACTGTACGTTATTTCCTACTGTGCACTGAAAGAAGTATCAAACCAATCTGATCCACCGCACTTCCTGCCGAGGCAGCATATACTTTCACACAAACCGTCGATTTGGTGTCACGTCTTTATTTATATGGAATAGTGGATAAGCCGGTAGCAGAAGTGAAAATTTAGGCTAGCGGTATGTAAATTTATCGCAAAAAAATGTAAGTATGTAAGAAATCTGTTAAACAAGTTTATTAAACATGCTATATCTTTTAGATAATTCTTTTTCTTCTTTCTCCAATGATTTCTCTTTTTAAAATAAAGAAAGAGCAAAAGCGAATATCCTAGTTAAAAGTAATTTATTAGCAAAACAAAATATAAAAACATTTTTTACTATTTTTGCACATTCCATATTTTTATTCCTTTTTTTTTGTAAATCGTAAATAAAATGATTAAAAATATTGATTAAAAAATGTACATTTTTTATGTATTTTCTATCAAAATTCTTTGTCTTTATATAATATATAAAATAAACGCAGTATTTATTAAATATTTAAGACGTACACTCAAAGATAATTTTGTCGTAAAATTAATAAGTGCGTTTTTGTAGATAAAATAAAGTGTAATTGCAATCTATACAGCAAGAAAGCTTACAGCAACAAGCTTTCTTGTTGTCTGTCCTAGAAAATTACATAAAATAAATTATAGATGTATTCCAAATCAGTTCTTAAATAAAAACACACAAAAATTTTTCTTTGTACGTACAGGTATTCCATTATTATGTATGTAAAATATCGCATGAATAAAGAGTGTCATACATTATAACATTATACATCTTTTGAAGACGTAGATTTGAAAGTTTGAATAAATCTCATTGTATTATAATTTGAGAGCATTTTGATTTATTAAAAGATACACTTTTATAAATCTCTAGCATTATGACATAAGCGCTCGTGTCATATTGCATAGAGTGCGATGTATTCATGGTATTCCAAATGATATAGAAAATGATAGATTCTTTGACAGGTTCCCATCTTTGTCCTTATCAGCACTTCTCCGTCTGATCTGAATTATCAACTTCAATTATTGCTGAACAAACGAGATAAGATGTGCGGCAGGGCAACAGATTGTACACCACCTGTAACCTGTAACAGTGGGTCAAGGTATATAGGTAACGAGACCCTCATGCGGGCGAGACGCATTACCTTATTGTCTCGATGTATGTCTAACTTTATCAGAAGCCTTGCTTTATTTTCACGTATCTTCAAGGTCAGATTAAATCTACGATGTAATCTTTTCACGGACAGAAATTTGTTGTCTCAGATGACATAAAAAAAACAGGAATACGTAATTCTTAGGTAGAGTTTCAGGTTGCAAAGATAACATAGCAAAAGTATCATTAAAAAATATAATAAAAAAGGGAAACCCTTCACAATTATATTAAAATAATTATGTAAATAATACACACACATACACACACACACGCGCGCGCGCGCGAAAAACAGAAGGGAAACATATAGAATGATATTATCAGTGCTATGATACGTGCATTAATTGCAATTTTAAAATTGCAGCAGCTCGAAATATAAATGTAATATGTACGTGTACATAAATATACTAAATATATATAAAATCTTTAAAAAATTAAAATTATATTATTTAACATTGTTTTTAACATTTCTTTCCTTGTCTAATTATTTTAAAGATATAGCCCATTTGTGCAAAATGCTTTACGCACACACAATAATTAGTTAATAAGTAACCAAATTTTTTCCTCACAATCAATAAGAATTGAAGTCATTTTTGACTTGTGCCCGTTTTCATCAATGTAGATTAACTTTAATCTCGGTTTAATTTACTGTTCAACTGTTTCTAATTTTTAGAACTAGAAAAAGACAAAGAGTAAATTGAACCGAGATTAAAGTTAATCTATATTGGTGGAAATGAGCATTAGCCGTGTATATGGCAAGTAAAACAGATTAAATATAAAGATAAAAAGGTAAGCTTAATATATTAAATCAGTGCAAAAATTCGTACCCGATGTACTATTAATTTTGTATGATAAATTGAATACGAACTTTTGCACTGATCTAATATATATTTATTGCACAAGTATTGTATCTGATGGTTACAAAGAAAAAATAAATATAATCCTCCTAGATTTAACGAGTCAAATGTAATTAAAGAGTTTGACGGCTTGTTTGACATTTTTATGAATCTTTTCAAAGAAACACAATGCTGATTTTTTGGAATCTACTTCAATTTTGAGTGCAATTTTGACTTTGATTGAAAATTATAAGTAGGCCACCTGTGTAGTGAAAGTAAAATTATCTGTAAGTTAATGAATTGCAAAATACGATATTTACCAATCTTGAGAAATATAAGTAATAATGATGTGGAACTAATTCAGTTTTATGTAGAGTAAATTGCGGTACTTTTAATTGAAGGTCTTTTCGTATGTTTACATTTATCGTATATTGCGTTTACTGCATAAATCCCTTAATTCTTTCTTACAAATGATTAAAAATCCTTGAGAATCCGCAAACGTTTTATTAGCTCAAACTCATCGTATTTTTATGATTGTAACCACAATCTTAATAGAGTCCGAGAAAATTGTATAACTTCTTCCTTTCACGCTGCAGGTTTATTCTAGCTCATTGAAATCGAACAAGGACAAGCCATTATTACAGTGACTTGATTGTAACCACAACAAAACATCATACCGTGATATGTTGAGCAAATATTAGAAACTTCTAAGAAGTATTCAAATATGAAACGTTTATATTTTAATTATATATATTTAATTTTTCCTAGCGTTCTTCCAGTATTTTTTTTTTGCATTGCTTATAATTTTTTTATTAATAAATTTAATAATATATTGGCTTGATATCATTATGTTATTTAATGATTGGCATTTCGATTAAACAAAAGTTTTTTAAATATATTTGTTTTTAGAAAGTTATAAACAGCCAAATTAGGGTGCGTAAGTCATATTCAAGTATGTCATTTCTGTAGTGTAACATGTAAAGTTAAAACAATGATTACATGTAAACAATTATTAATTTTTTGTTTATTACAATAATCAAATGCTTCCGATCCTTAATTGATTATTTATTTTGTTATTGATTTAAATATATATATTTTTGGCTCGTATGCCTTTATATTGTATTTAATTTTTAATTATTACTTTGATATATATATATATATTTTTTTGTAATTGAAACTGGAAAATTGTATCATACAAACTTATAATTTTTAAAATTATCTTCAAAATTATCATTTTTAAGCATACACAAACTAATTACAAAGCTTATTATGGTACGTATTAGAAGATAGTGATTTTAGCCGTGCATAATCGCAATCAATAGCTTTCACGCCAAGCATGTAAAAAAAATCATATTGCAAATTGCACTTTCTTCTAGAAAAAAAGTGCTACCAATTTGCTTGATGAATACGTATTTGAAGAAAGTGTCACATGGAACAATGACAAATATAAGGATCTCGGCAGTATTTCGCACGCAACATGATATTATAAAGTAAAGAACGAAATTCTTGTAATTATTTCGCTCGTGTAATTTATTAGCAACAATGGTTCATCACTGTAATAATCCATCGTCTTCGTTATAATTATCATCATCATTATCAACGACGTTGTTATCATCATCGTCATTGTCGCTGACACCGTGGTCGTAGTTATCATACCGCGACAATGAATCGGAACGGCCGTGGGGCGCGGTGGCATTCGCGTTCATCCGCTGACGAAATTGACATTGATCCAGTCTCGGTGGATCCCTGAAATGAAGGGTCGCTGTGAGAGGAGGTGGACCGGGTTGACATTGGACGTTCGTGGTGGTCGATGGTCGATTGCGCCACAAACTGTCGCGCTTATGCGTACGCGCAAACTCTCATTGTGCTTGTACCTGAGACGGTACTTGTGCAGGTGAGACAACGGGCGCGTACACCGACCGACCGGGTGATTTAAAGGCTGTCACATGCAACATCTGCCAATGCAAACGTACCACTCAAGGTTGACGATCCCCACCGAGACACGTCGCTGGGCTTTTTCATTAGTTATAATTTACTATAAAACGGCAAAACGGCCGGGATACTTTTAGACTTTTCACGTTACCGGTGTAAGCACGTGCGCGGTTCTGAATTTTCCGACAACAAAACAAGTTTACACGTATTGGCAAGGATTAATTAAACCAGAAACCGCACGTATACAACATGGACGATTACGCAAGAACAAAATATATTCCTGTGCTATTTCTATGTCTGAGCTGTTGTTATGCATTGCCTCGTGTGGTAAGTTAAACAATTATTATTTAAATGGACAATGTTTCTAAGAAGATAATGTAATAGTAACAATGACAACATCTTGTTTTCGTTTAGTTTAAATTTACATTAAAATAAAACTTAACAGAACTATTAGAATTTTTAAATTAAGCTTTATATTTATAAACTGTAAAATGCACTTATTAAGAAAGAATACCGGTTTACTCTCATTAATAGACTATTAACCTTTTTATAATTTAATTTTCATTTTTTCTTTACATTTCTGCAGGAGTACAAATAATCCGTATATAATATATTTTTTTTTTAATATTATGCATAAAATATTATTGCAACAAATTATACATTGTTAGTAAATTATATTTATTATTGTTAAAAATTATACATTGTTAGTATGTTATAATTTTATCACTTTAATAAAATATTTATTAAAAAAACATATAGAATTAATAATTTAGAAATATCTGTTTATATATTCTCTCTTTTTTATAGACATTATCGAACAATGAGCGAAATTTGCCTACCTCAAATGCTCAAGTACACTATAATATTACGAATGCTGAAGTTCATCACCCGACAATAGATGAGGTGTCTTATGTCGATTTTGAGCCTGCGTTTACACTTCCTTCCAAAAAGCCAAACCTTTGCAACGATTGCGGTAAATAAAAATATTTGAACTAATGTTTGATCATTATATACTTAATTAGAAATCTACGCAAGAAACATATAGAAAACATTATAAGAACATAAACATAAATTAACATTCGTAAATCTTTTATATCTTTATATTATAACGACAATAGATATAATTATGCATGTTCGATCAACAGAAAATTATATGTAATAATTTGTCTCTGTTACAAGCATAATAAGCGTGATTTAATTTTAATATAAATTAATGGAATTAGTAAGTATTGTGCATATGAAAAACATCCATAGTAATAATATAAAATTGTCATATAGAATAAAATTATAGTATTAAAATATTCTGTTTTTTGCATAATTCGATACATGCTGTTACACAATTTACGTTTAAATTATTGTTAAAGTAATAATAAAAAATTTTACTTTCATTTGTAATCTTGTTTTTATATAATGTATAAGAATAAAATAAAATTAAAAGATCCGATTTAATGAGATTGTCCCTCTTACAATTAGTAATACACAAAACTTAATTAGTTATAAGTAATTAGCGTATGTTAAGTAAAACTGCCCAATTATATCGATTATTCCAGTCACAATTATGTATTAACGCATTACAGTTTGTGGGCTTGGAAGAAAATCGAGAATTGTTGGTGGTAATGTTACGAGTGTTTATGATTACCCCTGGCTTGTTAGTATGAGTAAAAAGGGAACGTTTTACTGTGCTGGAAGTGTAATAACACGAAAGCACGTACTTACTGCGGCTCACTGTTTGCAAGGGTATGTATCAAGCAATTACAATCGTATATATTTAATTTCAGAATTATGTTATAACATATCTATATGATTAAAATAATTTTCAGATTCGATATTAAAACCATCAAACTTGTTTTGATGGATAGCGATCGTTCCTCGGTAAGCAGAAACGCTATAGTTCGACGTATTAAATCGGCAATTATTCATGAGAATTTCCATAGTTATACCTTCAATAATGATATTGCAATCATAGAAATGGATGAACCCGTATCTGTAAATGGTATTGTACGAACAGCATGTTTACCAGAAGACAGTAAGTTACTTTTAACATCAACAAAGTATTTCTAATATTAAGATATTACATTTTATAAAAGTTTAACATTTAAGTTTCACTGATATTAATCGTTCTCAATATTTCCTTTTGTCTGTTACGTTTTTTTTTTATAAATTTATTATTACATACAATATGTGTGTGCATTATTATGTTATTTACTTAAATAATATCTAAATTAATTATTGACTATTATTTTGTGTATATACATATACATATATAGTTAATAATTTTTATTGGATAAGTTTCGAATTTATTATTATATTTTTAAATTCCAATATTTTATACTTCTGCGTAACAAGTTTTACTTCAATAGAATTCATGTTAATGCAATCGGCAATAATAAATATTAATTATAATTTGAAAATTACAGAAACAATTGATTATACTGGCGCGCTCGCTACCGCAGTGGGATGGGGTCGGACAGGCGAGACCAAACCGGTAAGTAACGAATTACGAAAAGTCAATCTGCCAATCTTATCACAAGAGGAATGCGATCAAGCCGGATATGCGAAGGATCGCATCACCAAAAATATGTTTTGTGCCGGCTATATACTACATCCAGAAGGAGCAGTAGGAGGACGAGATGCTTGTTTTGTAAGTGTTAACCACAATTTGAAATAAATAAAAATAATTAATACTTTTGAATTAAGAAGAGTAGTGCACAAAAAATATGTACACATACGCGTGTGCATGCGTGCGTGTATGTGTAAATTATTTATAATATTTATAGCGAAAAATTGTCTTTAAAATTATATTATTGTATTAAATATTAATACAATAAATGATAATTTTAAAATGTCTAACTTTTCAAAGAATAAAATATGCTATTTTTTTATACTATTGTTTCTGTATATATTTTTCATTTTTACTTTTGTTTTAAGGGCGATAGTGGTGGTCCTTTACATGTTAAAGGAATTTACGGACAACTTGAAGTAGTAGGTACGTATTTAAAATAATAAAATGTTATTTTATCATATTTATAATTTCAAATGTCCTAAATTTAATTCTAAGATTGTAAAATAATTTTTCTCTTCGAACAGTTATTATAAACAAAAAAGTGTAGCCATCTAATATTTATTTAGGTTTAGTTTCTTGGGGAAGAGGATGTGGGAGACCAAACTTTCCTGGAGTATTTACGAAACTAACAAATTACATTGGATGGCTAAAAGATCATTTACACGACGAATGTATTTGCCCTCCACCACATCGACAATAACATAAATTTGTTACTAATTGTTATTTTGTGTGTGAGAGCGAGAAAGAGAGAGAGAGAGAGAGAGAGAGAGAATTCCACGTAATTATCAACACTAAATGTTGAATTTTATTTTAATATTTATTTGATCATTAGATAAATTCATAAAAGAAATAGAAAATAATAAGGAAAAGAACGTTCTGAAATTTTTAAAATTCATATTTTAATTTGATCATAGATATGCAATTTATCTTATATATTCTAAATTTTACATTTTACAAGCGTTTTATACTAGCTACTATTACAAAAACGTACAGATATTATATCTAACTATTTTTTTAGGATCATCATATAACATTACTGTATATTTTCGCGCCATTAATTTATTGTAATTATTAATATGTATATATATAATATAATATTATATATATGTGTGTCTATATATATATGTATATATATGTATATGTAATACATGCATCTAGTCCAATACATCCACTTTTATCGGAACAGTTTTAATGATCCCGAACAGTTTCTATTATAAAAGGTTAAGTCATGGCAAAAATATTTTTGATGGTTTGCTATTGCCTTCCGAAAAAAACGATCAAATGAAATTTGATACATGTGTATTCTGGGTATAATGGGATTTGAATTCAATTTTTGGCATAAAGAGCAGCCATGTATCTTTCTACACCACAATCGCCATATATGCCAATGTATATATAATAAAATATTTATACTGCGATATTATGCTACAAATATCTTGTAAAGTAAAAGAATACATAGTAATTAAAACGTAATTAATTTTTATGTTCATAATAATATATTGTATATATTGTAAAATGTCGGATATATCATATACAAAAAATATATTCAGTTATCAATTAAAACAGTTTAAATCTTATTGTTTTCTATTTTTTTTCCTACCCTATAATTTTGTTTCAATAAAAAATTGTAAAATAATTTAATGTATAAATTATATAGTCTATGTTGGCCGTATTTCTTTTTCTTATTTGAAAAAAAGTATTTATGTATATTTGTCGAATTGTCACAATGCGGTAATAAAATCTTTGAAGTGTATTAAATATTATTACTATTACTCTCTTTATCGCGCGAAAAAAAAAAGTTATAAAATATCCTTTATAATCAATATAAGGTCTGTTAAAAAATTAAATGTTTCAAAACATGTCTTATCGTATATTAATTTGGTTCTTTAAAACACAATATTAATTTATAAAGAATATGATAATTTTGTCATTATTAGTTATAAGCTATAGTGACATGTAATTTATATGTCTGTATTAAACGTGTAACATGTCTTGATATTATTATTATAATATCAAAATTTCATAATTCTTTATTTACTGTGTATAATTTATATTATTTATTAGTACTTAAATAATATTTCGTTGATTTGATATACATTTCTAGTTCCGCAATTTGTATCGAACAGGAATAATATTGTAATATAAATTAAATTGACAAATAATTTACAATCAAATTATTAATAAATTAATGTTACGTTCAACATATGTAAATAACTCCTTAAATTTCAAATATCAAAAACATGTCTTCAAGGCTATAGGAGTCCACCGCTGGTTGTTAGGTTGCGTAATAAATTATAAATCTTGTAATATCAACTCTCGTACGTTTCGACTTTATTTTTAAGTCATCCTCAGCACAATAATCGTTTACTTATTATTACCATCCTGGCACTCATCAAAGCAAAAATCGCCGATCCACTTCAGTTTCATAGCTGAGTGATCTATATCTTTAATGCTCTACGAGAACCAACATGACGTTTAAAACTATATTCCTTAAATTATACCAACAATTGTTCCAAATCCACAGACGTGTTTAACATATTTTTTTTTTAAATTATTGTCAAATTAGACGTTAAAACATTATATCCATTACAAAGAGTCAAATCAACTGATTTGGAACAATTGTTGGTATAATTTAAGGAACATGTTTTTGATATTACAAATAATTTAATAATATTAATACAGTAAAAAAAATCCTAAAAAAAACTGTAAATAATTTATTGTGAAAAATATTATGTCACACACAGCCACAACCTCTCCACATAACAAGTATTTTAACTGGTTCTAATATATGTAAGGAATTTGAAGCATGCATGTGAAGTAAACAAAGTGTCTCAAGACCGTAATGCGAATATACATAACTAACAATGAGTAACGTAAGTCTCTTATCGGTTTAAGCTCTATCTCAATTTTAAATAGTATTTTAGTATGTGTGTGTGTGTGTGAATTTGTATATATATATATATATATATATATATATATCTAGCTCTGCAATCTGCGCACCAAAATTATTTCTAATTTTAAAGCATAATCAGTAATCATATATCAAGCACTGTAACCTAGCTCTATTCAATTCAAAAAGATAATGCTTTTGTTATTCAGTTGTGAATTCACATTACGGAGAAAGAGAGAGAGAGAGAGGGGGGGAGGGGGAGGGGGAGAGAGAGAGAGAAATTTGAAGTGCTTTGTTATTAAATTTGACCTTAATAGAGATTTATAGAAATTTATAAGGTTTTAAATGGAAATCTTGAATATTTCACTTATATATATTTTTGGTGATACGAAGAAATATGTTTTAAATAAAAGTGGAATAATTTCAAAAAAATGTTTCAAATGAAAGTAAAAATGATTTTACGGCGGATATACTTTGATTACGTTGTTTCATTCTAGGTACGCTTGCGCGCACTAAGAAAATACATACGAATATACAAGTATGAGGTTACCTCCTTTTTTTAAAACGGAGTGATTTTTTTATAAAATATAATTTTTCTAATTATTTTGTATATAAAAGTATTATAATAGGAAGAAACCGTTTACAGGATATTTTATAATTTATTCTAGCACACATTGACATAAAATATTAACAATATCAAATCTTATTTAGACCGTGAGAGTTTTAAACTAAATACCGATGAGAATAAGCCATTTACGGTCGAGCTGGATCTTGGATGCTTCTAATATAATTTCGTGTAAATTTATATACTACGTATGTAGATCCCTAAATGCGCGCCGAAATTTTTTCAGACTTACAATATAAACTAATAAACTACCGCAGTACTATTACGAGTTGACTAACAATCTAACAATTTTTGATGCTCATTGCATCTTGGATTTTAATAATACGTTGAATGACATATTAAAGTTTATGAATGACATATTAAAAATCTGTAAATAATTTAATTACATTGCGAAAAATATTACTTCGGCCGAGAATTGAACCCGGATCGACTGCTTTATGCACAAATGTCTTAGCCAATTGGACTACTGAGGCCTTAGTAATATTCTTCGCAATAGTCATATAAGTAGGAACCAACGTCTATTTTCAGGCGACTTAAAAACAAACAATATCAAATAAAATATTAAATATCTTGTAAATGATTTTTTTAATAATTGTACCTAAATATTTTTATGAACAGAATAACGAGATAAATCAATTGAAGAAAACATAAACTTATTTAAAAAAAATATGTAGACATAATTAACTATGTTTTCTTAAAAATATCATAGTAAATTAAAATTACAAGATAAAAGTATAAGTGTTCAACAGAAGATAATATAATAATTAATAAGATTAAACGGAGTCATTAACAATATTTATTTAACAAATTACTTTGACATATTCAAAGCTTAACAAAATCAAAGAATTGAAATATACCTAACAATATTCCTTGTTAATATGTGACGCATTATTACATTGATTATAATAAAGAAAAACTAAAATATATATATATATATTTATAATAGAAGAAAAAAAGAATTTTATTAAAGTTAAGCATTTTAAAATTATAAACATCAAATTAATAGATAAGAAATAAGGACTCTTTATATAACAATAAACAACAAGAAGACAAGGGTGATATAAGAGTCAAAACTTTCAAATATAAAACGTAATCTCTCGTTACAGGTTTCGGTTCTTGGATTGATCCCTCCTCAGACATATTAATAAGCAGCAATCAAACAGTCGTTGAACAAAAAGATCGCTCATACAAATTCTATTAGCCTTGTGAGTCTCTCCATATAGGAAAGAAATGTGTGTTGACCGCATTATTTCAGCCTGCGTATAAAATACAAATTAATAGATAAGAAATGGATAAGAATTCTGTTTGACTGCTGTCTAATACGTCTGAGGAGGGCTCAATCCAAGAGCCGAAACCTATAACGAGAGATTACGTTTTATATTTGAAAGTTTTGACTCTTATATCGCCCTTGTCTTCTTGTTGTTTATTTTTATATAAAGAGTCCTTATTTCTTATCTATTAATTTGTATTTATACGCAGGTTGAGATAATGCGGTCAACACACATTTCTTTCCTATATGGAGACTCACAAAGCTAATAGAATTTGTATGAGCAACTTTTTGTTCAACGACTGTTTGACTGCTGTTTAATATGTTTAAGGAGGGATCAATCCAAGAGCCGAAACCTGTAACGAGAGATTACATTTTATATTACGTTTTATATTTGAAAGTTTTGACTCTTATATCACCCTTGTCTTCTTGTTGTTTATTATAAACATCGTTACATAAATATTTTTTTGTTAACTTATAGGAAAGACGAAATTCTATTTTTAAAATCTTGCAACTTTTTTGGAAAATTAAAATTTAAATCATATTACTCAATATGATTTACTACTAGTTGTATTCTTTCCTTCCAAATATGATACTATTTCAGTATCACAATATATAGTAACTCTTCCATCTTGCAAAGGTTAAAAAATAACGATAAAAATTATTATTATCTCAAAAAATCATCTTTCTCTTATTAATACTATCTTAAAAATATTTAATATTTATCACCTCTCTAGTATGTATGTATGTGCGAGTGCGCGCGCGCGTGCTGATCTCGTTTTATATGATTATAATCTCCTCCTTAATTTTATGTATTAATACGCTGTGTACAATAATGTAATGTCCTGTGCGCAATGTGCTGTGTGCAATAATGTCGTGTGTGCAATACGCTGTGTGCAATATTGTTGTGTGCAAACGAAGCTGTAGGCAATCGTTTTGTAGGCAATCGGGATCCTCCCTTACCATATACGTATCTTGGACATTACTCCTTTTGATACCCATAAATGTCCATAGGATTTTTTCTAAGAAGGAGAAGACCATATTTCAAGTAATATTCAAGTAGATATATAGCATGATTATATCAAAATTATATAATGGAATACGGTAAATATATAGATTAGGGGAGCTCCCCCCGATGATCTTGACCTTGACATATGTTGTCAAGGTCATGACCCTGAGTAACCTCCCGCAGGTTTTAGGTGGCGGTCGCTGTCCGTTAAAAAGTTATTAACAAAAAAAATTTCAAAATTAACGTATTATTTCTGCCATATATGTATTATAACAAGTACTATTTTACATCTCCTTCTGTTTAGAAACGTTAAACTTTCCACGCGAAGTAACTCTCACCTCCCCCAACCTCCTGCGAAGGGGCACACGACTTTTACGATTGGACTGTTGCTATGATAGTACTGTTGGGGCAGACCTCTGTGACGGTGTGCCCTCGGCCACCCCCCCCGCACCCGCCCGTGTGTGTGTGTGTTCCATTCGTTATATAACGATTATTATGAGTCTATTACTTGATATTTCTCACACACACACACACACACACACACGCACACACACACACACACACACACACACGGGCGGGTGCAATACCGTCACAGAGGTTTGCCCCGACAGTACTATCATAGCAACAGTCCAATCGTAGAAGTCGTGTGCCTCTTCGCAGGAGGTTGGGGGAGGTGAGAGTTACTTCGCGTGGAAAGTTTAACGTTTCTAAACGGAAGGAGATGTAAAATAGTACTTGTTATAATACATATATGGCAGAAATGATACGTTAATATGTATAATTTCCGAGAAATGGTACGTTAATTTTGAAACTTTTTGTTACTAACTTTTTAACGGACAGTGACCGCCACCTAAAACCTGCGGGAGGTTACTCAGGGTCATGACCTTGACAACATATGTCAAGGTCAAGATTATCAGGGGGGGGGGCTCCCCTAATCTATATATTTACCTGGAATACATAGCTAATTTGAGTTTCCGCAAGGACAGTAGGCATTTAAAGTAAAATTTATTTTTGGATCCGTATTAATGTTTCACGAGTATATCTAAGACCAGACAGACAATTGAGAAAAAAAGGCAAACGATAATTTTACATATCCAAAGTGCTGTTTCCGCGAAATTAAGTATTTATGTAACGGTTCCGTTTATAAAATTAAAAGAATAATATTGACAACTCTGAATCGTCAATTTTAATTACGTGATTTATTTGGACGCTAAAAATGAGCATCAAGTGTCAGCATGAAAAGGCATGTTAAGATCTCAACACACATGCTTTTATTCGCTCGCGCGTCTGTCGCCTGGTGGGGGGAGGGCGGCAAATACCCCTTCTTGCACCCCCCTGTGGACGCCCATTATGGCGGCGAAGAGTATATAAACATGTAGAAATATATTGCAGCACAATACACTTCTAAAACTATAGTACTAAAGTTGAAAAAATCATGACAAGTCCAAAAGATTACGGTGCGTCTAATAAAGTTCAAAGATATGGAGTATCGGCTATAATTGAAGAGTTTGCCGAGAATCTAGTGAAAATAAGTGGAAAGTGTATGGATATCGGTTGCGGTCCTGGAAATATAACAAAGGAATTTTTATTACCAAGTATAGACTCAAATGGACAAATAATTGGTAAAAAAATAATAAATTGTATAATTCTAATGGCAAAAATCGAAATTATAAATAATTATATAATTAAATACTTTTGTGAAGGTATAGATATTTTGGAGAGCATGATCAAATATGCAAATGAATCATTTGGAGACGAGAAACGGCTTCAATTCGATGTATTGAATATTGAAACTAAAACTTTACCTAAGAAATATATTTCTGAATTTAATCACATATTTTCGTTTTATACTTTACACTGGTGCAACGATATTCGGTAAGCAATATATTATATAAAACATAATTTAAGCTAAAATACATTTTAACTCTTAAATAGTAAAAATAAAAGAAACTCAAATAAATTGAATAAAAAACAGATATAGACATCAGCGCGGATTGCAAAGACCAATCAACTTAATAAAAACCAATTTTAATTAGCGATATACTATATTGTATATATATATATATATAGAAATATAAATTATTGCTACTCTCATTTATTAAAGTTCTTAATTGTTATTGCCTAAACATTATTAAAATAAACTTTTTAAACCAACTTAAATTAATTATTTCTTTCAAATATATTTATACATGTGGGTGCATCAATTTTAGAGTAAAACAATTTCAAGTACATTTATGCATTCGATATTTTAATTTTAATGATTGTTTTTAATATTTCTTCAAATTTATTAAATATGATAATATAAATTAAGAAAAGAATAATAAAATTTGCATAAATGTGCAAAATATATGAGTTTATTTTATATGTTCTGTATAATGATATTAAGAAATACAATATGTATATACTGCTAGAAAATGATTTAGTAAGTGCATTTAAAAAAAATTGATTATTTTTCTCTGTTTTATTTAACAGACAAGCTTTAGAAAATATTTATCAAATGCTACGACATAATGGAACTATTCTTCTGTATATAGTAGCATTTCATGATTTATGTGAAGTTATCAGAATTTTGGCGCGGGACACTCGTTTTACATCATATGTACCTGTAATATATATGTATTATTAAAATATAGTTATAATTGAATTTGTTTTTTAACTATTTTTAATACTTTTATCACATGTTTTCACAAAAGTTACTTTTAGTTTAATATTGAATTGTAAATTGTGAATTATTACTATTAATTTTTTATAGGACGCGATAAAAAATATTTATCCATATCAAGAGTCAAAAAATCCTCGCAAGGAATTAAAAGAATTACTTGAAAGTATCGGATTTACAGTTCATCATTGCAGCCTTCGAGAGGCGACTTATAGCGATAAAAAACCAGAACACTTTATGAGTAAGTCAATCAAAAATATACAAAATAAAATTTTATGGTATAAAATTATTAATTTTCTAAAGAATTTTCTATATATTGTTTTAATTATTTATAATTTAATATTAATTGTTGTTTTTCTGTATATATATATATATATATA
>NW_017275130.1:544598-581892 GCF_001594065.2 Cyphomyrmex costatus
ACAAAAAATTATATAACGAATGTATAAACATATATATATATATATATATTATATACATATATATTACCATAGAATAATAATAGCAGAAGACATAACATTAAAGCACTGATTAATAAATTAACAAATATTTACATACTAATATTGTAACATCACGATTAATTAATAAATTCTTCATAATTCACATCTCATATTCTATATCTAAATTTATATAGAATATAAAACTATTTTAAATAACAAATATCACGAAATCTATATAAAAACTTAAGTGATACTATTCTCATTAAATTCTACTAAATTAAAAAATAAAACTCATGTGGTACTATCTTTATGTTTACATACAATAAAATCTAAATTCTATTCATGTAAAAAACTAAAAAATTTACCTTTTTAAAAAAAAGTAAAAAAGGCGCTAAGAGTATATGCTACACGTAAAAAACTATCATCTGTAAAATCACTAGAAAAAGATCAAATGTGCCGACGCATGTTGTCCCTACTGTATATCCTTACATCTTTAAAAACCTACGTGGTATTATCCTTATTATTTACTTAATTCTAATGACATGCATTATTTGTATAAAAAATTGTGGTACTATCTTTATCTTCATACACAATGAAACATAAGTATATGTCTTTGTATTCTTATTGAAAGATCTTCCTATTTTAATCCCCAAGTGATTTAATTCTTCTTTAAAAAAAATTATTATATCACAATTAATTCAAACACATTTATTCCACCAACCAAAGTTGTAATAATTTGTTATTTATTACGCTTTTGAGGCTTTCACGAGTATTTTCTTCAATTATACCAGAAGGTTTGCGGGTTATCGCCGTGTCTTTCTTCATTGTTGATGCCAACGTTTCATGAACCATGCCGGCATGGTCATCAATAATGAAGAAAGACACGGTGATAACCCGCAAACCTTCTGGTATAATATCTCAATTATTATTTAATAAAAAATAGAATTTTGTATTTCATAAAAATTTGATACAATATATATGTACTGTTTTTATAATAATTTAAAATTAATACAAATAAAGAGGATCATTTTATCATACAAGTATTGCACAATTATTATTTATAATATTAATCTAATCCAATTTTAATCCGATAAATTCAAAATAATTCATTTAGTTACTTGCAAATGTAGATTTAAAAACCTAATATATAATAAATTTAATATTAAAAATTTTATTCTATAAAATACAAATCCAATCAACACACAATATTTAAAAAATATTTTGTAAATATTTATTTAATGTAAAAATATTAAATAAATAATTAGAAAAAAATATTTTCTAAATATTGTGTAGTAATTGGGATGTATGTAATTGAAAACTGCAAAATGTGTATAAGACACATATTAAAAACAAATTAAAGACTTATTTTTTGGTTTTTTATTTAAAAAGAATTATTCTATTTATTATATATTTATTAATATTACTTATATATAATAATAATACAACATTTTAATATTTCAAAAATATGCTAAGAAATACTATATATATTATTGTAGATGCGTTTTATTTGACACTCACGACGCTCATGGAATCATTTCATTCCTTTTTGTTGCTTATCAAATGGTATCTGTTGTTTATCAAATATTAAAAAAACAAACAAAAATATGTTTACAAGCGTTGCAAACGCCAAGTGCAATGTATCCAAGAAATAATGAATAAAAGAAGTTGAATTTAGTATTGCGTATGCGTTTGATCTCTTATTTGCTCTAGATTGTCGTCAAACAGCGTTCAATGCGTGTTCAGCAGAAGCCTGTGCTTAGTACGTACTTTTACCCCGATTATACTTTTAGATCTAGAAGAATAGTTTTATTTTATTGTCAGTGAAGAAAAACTTTCAAAAAAGTTGCAAATTAAATATTTTAATAAATACGAACAACGATTGTTTTCAAGTGTACGACTTGTTTCTATTTATTATACGTTACATTTATATGAAATTAGTGTATTCTTTACTTTACTTTAATTGGCATATTTATAATTGTCTTAAGCCCGATCTACAATTGCGTAAACGTAGTTGTAGTTATAAGAATTGACTAATCACAGTTGAATACGAGGAGAATATTCGACTGTTATTGGTCAATTATTATAACTACAACCACTTACAACTACGTTTACGCAATTGTAGATCGGGCTGTAGACATTAGTCGAACATTACGAACAATACAATGACAGGACAAGAATTTCCAATAAAAGTGATAATAATTTAAACTTAGTTTAAATAGAACTTAGATAATACATGGTCATACGGGAAAGATGACCACAAGCTGTGATTTCTTTAATAGTTCGTAAATATAGTGCACATTTTAGTAGTCATTTTTAAAGATAATCAACATTTACTGTAGTTTATGCATATATATTATTCGGAATAATAATATTGTAAAGAGTAAGTGTATTTTTAACTGTCTATAAAGTTTTGCATGTGTTTTTTAAAAGTTATAGGATTAAATAAATTACAGATAAGCTGCCATAATCAACGTTGCATAATAAAGGTATGTAAATTGCAGGGTTGGCAAGTAACGCGTTATTTGTAACATCGTTACAACATAACGTTACCGTTACTTTTTTCGGTAACGAATAGGTAACGACGTTACATTTTCTTCGAAGTAACGTTCATGCTAACGCAGCTACATTTTTGTGGTAATGATAACAATTTCACTAGTTACTTTTATCGTTACTTTATTTCTAGCCACGTAAAAGTTTTAGTCATAACTAAAGCTATAGAAAACAGATGCGACGTTAAAGGAACACGTTTGATTGGCTCTCTTTCATGTAACCACAACGCCTTTTTTCACATTGTATCCACAGTTCACACGTATAGGCTGCGTTCTGTTTCATGCATTATGCGCATGATGTATTATTTTATCTTTCTTTAATATTCGGTGAACAATAAGGATAAAATGATGTATCATACGCACTATGCGTGAAACGGAACGTACCTATAGGCTAACGTTAATTTATTATTAACGGCTACGTAATTTATTATTTATTATGTTATTTTTAATACATTAAAAAGATGTATAATATAAAATATAAAAATAATAATATATAAAATGTCAATATTCAGAATAAATATAATATAATCGTTATTCAAATTCTCATTTGTATACAAAAAATTTTTTCATAAAGGACCCCACACAGACTTTATGGATAAATATTCCTCGATTGTATTGACTGAAATTAAAGTAGATGTGTTGTTCTTAACGTCTCCCCCCTCCCTGGCAAAAGTCTCAATGGACATAACTTTCTAACTTCAATACTTTTCTATGTAGAGATATTTAAAGTATGTGGAAACTATGGCCAGTATTCATAGTCGGTTCTTATTTCAAGACTGCCTTAAGTAATGTCTTAAGATGCTAAAGCAGCCCTCTGATTGGTTCGTAACTCTTCAAGACTGAACTTAAGATGGTCTTGAATATAAGAACTAACTATGAATACCGGCCTATGTTACTTCAAGAACCAAATATATGAATATATACATACTACACACACACACACACACCACGCATGCGCGCGCGTATTGTACCGTTGATATTGGCATTATCCAAGGTATCGAGTTTTTGTGTGTCATTGTAGCAGGGTTGGTAAGTAACGCATTATTTGTAACGTCGTTATCGTTACAAGTTACTTTTTTCGGTAACGAATGGGTAAAACGGCGTTATATTTTCTTCTGAGTAACGTTTTTGGTAACGCAGTTACATTTTTGAGGTAATGGTAACAATTTCATTAGGTACTTTTATCGTTACTTTATGTATGTAAGTCAGATTCTTGGCTTTATTGTAGCTTTCTGCTGCTTGCATGTGTTTGTAGTTTGTGATATGAGTACATATTTCGTATCATGTAATGACAGTTGATACGATTTTGCAAGACACAGTATTCTGCATTATTTAATTTGTGAGTAATGAGTTTGTAAATAATTTATTTGAGAATTTATATATATACAATACAAATATAAGAAGGGCGAAGAGCCAAGTAAATTTATCAACAAAATACTTCAATTATTTAAAAAATTTAAAACCGTTTTAATAAGATCTTTAAAAATTACAAATTAACAGACGTTTCGACTCCGATCGGGTCATTTTCAATGTTACAAATTTTATTAGAATTAAAATGAATAGTGAACGCATTCTTAACTAAGTGATATTACAACAGTAATCGTTTAGAGTTGCGTTGATAAGTCTGAAAAAATTTCGGCACGCGATTAAGGGGACTACATACGTGATAAATAAAATTCACACATTACATTAGCAACCAAAATCCTGCTTGACCGTCATTTGGCCGATTACATATCATATTTACTTGTTTTTACATACAAATGTTTCGACACTAATCGGGTCATCATCAATGTTAAATAAAAATTAAAAAAGGACCGGTAGATCTTGAGAGTATAAACGTACAAAACTTTGCGTAGTCTTCTATTAAGATGTTGTATCGCTACTACTATGAGATCCTTGTTGATATTGATGAACATTAGAGCCGAGAAGTTATTGAAATCTCACTTGAGTCAATCCTACAGAGCGCATTTGTTCATTTTTCAAATTAATAAAACCAAAAGTGATAGTTAATATAAAAGAAAAGGAGCATATAGCGATTCGAATCAAGAATCCATAATTAATTTTAACCAGAAATTTCAGTGTGAGTTTAATTCCAACCATCTTAGGAGACTGTGTAATTACTCAATAATTATATTAATCAATGCTTTTCAAGTGTATTTTTTCAAAGATACCAGAAGATCTGTAGGTTATCGCTATGCCTTTATTTATTGCTAATAATAACCCAACGTTTCGTGAACCTTACTGTTCTTTATCAGAAATCTTTATTTAAAAATATTGAGAATCAGTACCAGTGGCGTAGTAAGAAAAATGTTTCGGAAATGGCTGTAGAAATCAGTTTTCATAAATGTTCTTTTTTATACTAGTGACAAATTTAATAAGCATTAACAAAAAAAGTTTTGTTTAAAACGAAATAATATAATACATAATACATAATTTATATACATGTCGTTGCAATGTCGCGTTTCGGACGTTTCGCTGACGCTGCATATAAATTGTCATGATTTTTTCACTATTACATTTAAAGATCTAAAACTTTCTAGAAAACTTCTTCAAATATTCATCTACAATGTAGCATTAATAAAAATTTTTAATTCAAAAATTTGTAATATAACTTTAACGTTTGAAGAAAAGTTCACTCGACTAAATATTATTAAAAATCCGCTATTTTGTAAAGTGCTTCGAAAATTTCGAAATAGCACTGTAAGTCGCAGAATATGTCAAAAATTATAGTGTACAAATTTAAATAATAATTATTAATATCGGGCTGAGATTTCACGAGTCGAAGTGCCGTTTTCCTAAAGCTACTTTTTGTGGATGTACTAGCAGCAACATTTTTTTCTGTGTAATTTATCGAATTTTTGTTTACGTGCTAAATACAAAGAAAAATCTACAAATATATTTTTAATACATAATAAACAATATTTTTGCAATTAAATTAAATATGAGAAATATATCTGAACAGAGTTTAATTTCCTCTCTGAAAACAAATAGATATTTACGGCTTAACAATTTTTGCACATTCTTATGAAATTATTGAAATTATTCAGAATTTCGAGGGGGGGCCGGCTGCAGCCTCCACAGCCTTCCCTTGGTT
This sequence comes from Cyphomyrmex costatus, assembly GCF_001594065.2. Lineage (NCBI taxonomy): Eukaryota > Metazoa > Arthropoda > Insecta > Hymenoptera > Formicidae > Cyphomyrmex > Cyphomyrmex costatus. The sequence continues at coordinate 550,260 of NW_017275130.1, forward strand.
ACGCCACTGATCAGTACGCTCCTCGCCCTATTGAAATAAACAGCAAGATTCGCGAAAGATTGGCATTATCAATGGATGAAGCTATTATTATTAATTATTTGTTATAGTTCATAATTATTTAGAAAATGTTTTATTTATATAGGATATAAACAAGTATACTTGGCCATTTCGAAATTCAATCAATCCTCGCAAGGAATTGAAAGAATTGCTTCAATCACTCGGATTCACGGTCATTCATTGCAGCCATCGGGAAGCATTTCATGAAGATGCAAATCTGGATGGATTTTTTTGTAAATTTTTTTCAAAAAAATATATGATAGTTAATTTTTTTTGTAATTACACATAACTACATAATCATTAGTTGTTATGTACACCTTAAACTTTTAATAATTCATTTATTCAGTCTTATTTAATTAATTAAATTTAGTTCTAACATTAAATTAGTTTATTTTATTGAACTAATTATTTGTTAATTATTTTCACAGCTTCTATTATGGCCTCCCTCAACTTCTTTGATCACATGCCATATGATCGCAAGAAGGAATTCAACAGAGAATTCGGGCATAAATTTACAGAATCACAAATTATCTACAAACAAGAAAATCAGAAAGTGGCATTGAATGCACATCGTATACTAATAGCTTTTGCGCAAAAACATGTGCCATAATTGTACATATACGTGTACATGTATCAATCTGTATGTGTAAAATTTGTTTTAAATAGATGCTTAATTAAATAGGTATTTAATTTATACACAGATAGAATTACCCACATGAGAAAAAATCAAAAAATGGTTGATTAGACATATAGTAATATAGCTTTTGCAATGTAGGCAATAATATATACAGTATTGTATGTGTTAGATAAAGATATCAACTTATGAAAGCTAAAATTATGTCATATTTTATTATCTCAAAATCGTTCAAATAATCGATTATAAGAATTTAATTACAGTATGTTACTGAAATTATCAAACATTCCAATCAGCACATATCATTTAAGAAATTTTCGTTCTATTTCTTGCAGTAAACTTCAGATATACAAATACGCTTAATAACCTGCTATCTATTTCCTACGTTCATCGGCATGTAAACGACGATGTAGCAATAGCAACGTAAAAACTTCATGATATTTAACAAACACTAGAATCTTTTTAGGACCGTACAATTGATAAACAATAATAAACAAAAAGAAGGAAGCCAATAACGGTCTTTCAACATTTTATTAAGATCCAATAAGATGCTATAAGCATAAAAAATTGTTAGATTGCTTGTCAATTTAACTTATTGTTAGTGATATTACTGCGGTAGTTGATTAAAGTTGCGTTGTAAGTCTGGAAAAAATTTCAACAACGCGATTGGGGTACTACATACGTGGTAAATAAAATTCATACATTACATTAGCAACCAAAATCCTGCTTGACCGTCATTTGGCCGATTACATATCACATTTACTCATTTTTAAATATCGACGGTCAAGTCGATCAATAACTAATCGGACAATAACTTTGAACGGATAAAAAAAGAGTATTTTATCCGATCAAATTTGATATCCGATTAAATACCTATATTAAATTCAATGCGATGAAATATCCGATGAAAAAATAACCGATTAGATCAATTATAAATAATATCCGATAAGAGTTACGTCTATTAAGAACTATAAAGAATAAATAATATCATATACATATAATAAAGAAATTATAAATACACATTAAAAGTAACACACAAAGGATATACAAATAAGATATAACATACATTTTTATATTTTAGACATACTATATTTTATTTGCGTATTGTGTTATTTATTTATATATACGTTATTTCTATAATAATATATAATATATATTATTCATTTCCGAATATATTGTATAATTTGCAATTCTTTCTATAATATTTAGTATTTATTCTTGTTGCTAATGTTTCTCTCATTGTGCGCAGGGCTTAAAAATCAACCTGAAATCGGCGAATCAGATTTTTTTGATGAAACACGCATAATTTATTAGATGAGATTAAAATAATGCGACAATTTAATTTTAAAAATCAATTTCACTTTGTAGCTTTCTAATCTTGTTTTGTTGTTGTCTATTCACATGGCAGAGTCTGTTTTTACATTTTATAAGTAACAAATTTATTTGATTTTTTATTGTGTATACTGAAAAGCTATAATACGATATTCATATTTCGCGCGTTCTCGCTACATAATTCACGATCCAATTGGAAGGTGCTGGCCAATCACGGAATAGTTGATTATGTGATCGGATATTGTTTCCATAGGCTTTTTAGTCTAGGCTGGTGTCATTACCGTTGAGACTTCAGACCGTTGACATCAAGAAATGACCGTTGAAATGTGTGCAGAAATTTCACGAAATATTAAAACAGTGCTCGAAGTTATGAAAGTTGAAGAAGAAGTAATCAACAAAAAATGTGATATCACAATAAATATGTTAAATGTGATATTGACTTTTATATTCAATCTTATTTTCATTAAATATAATTATTTTAATCAATGTGTTCTGTTTTTCAGTGTCCACACGCACGCATGCACGCGCAAACACACACACACACACACACTATATATATATATATATATATATCCTATATATGTATATTTCATTATATAAAATCGCTGCGCATAATCAGTGAAATCTGATAATAATGATCGGAAAAAGCCAATCTCTCGGATAATTCGATTGGCTAATTTATTAGATCAAAAATATTTGATCGGACATAATGTGATCGGAAATAGTCCATTCAAGAAATAACGAACGGATATTTCTCATCGGATATTCCGATAAATTTATTTCCGATTAAATATTTGATCGGATCTTTTGTCCGATCAAGATAATCGGAAATAACCGTTTGTTATTGTTTGAACGGACAATCATTAATGATCGGAAAAAGCCTGGATATTTTTCTTAGTGTAACGCTACAGTTACTATTATTAAGAGTTATTATAGAAATGGCCCTTTTTTTAATTTCAAATAAATTTTGTTTTATTAAAACTATCGATATGTTTACCACAGTTAATATATACGTTTACCATTATTTTTACACAAAAAATGAAATAATAGAAAATTAATGTTTCTAGAAAAAAGTTGTAAGTATAACGATGCATCAATAATATTATTATAAACATATTATATAAAAATATTTAAATGTAATATTTAAATATTTATATAAAAGTGCAATAAGCAGAATCAGGTCAGCGGTCTCAGATGTTTTGCTTTCAACGATAAATGTGGGTTAGTGAAACTTTCAAACCGTTACCTGCATCACGAGATTCTTCCTAAATTAAAATACAATATATTCCATAAAAAGAGAAATAATTTTATCTACAGACAAGAATTTATCTCAGAATAGTCCAAATAATGTTTAATAAATAATTACTATAAAGTATCTTAACAAACATAAAGAAATTAGAGAAGTCATTATATTTTATTAATCTATTTATATGCCATATTTTTTTAATAAAAATACTTTGATATATTTTGATTTCAATAAAGAATATTTCTTATTTCCTGTGTAAGCTTATATAATTACGCAGAGTAATTTATAAATTTTCATTATTGATAGAAAGCATCATTGTTAATATCCAGATAGCACAAAATTCTTCTTTAACAGGAATATAATCTTAAAAAATAAAAATACATAAATATTTAAGGCTACACATTAAACGAAATAAATAACTGTTTTACTTCAATAATATAATGTGTGCCTCTCTTTCCGCGCTGACTCTCATTAACCTGAATATTTCAGTCTTTATAGTTTTTAAAATTTGAGAGTAAATGTAATTTTTTACTATTTATTTTAAATCTATGCTGGCTGTAAGATGCGCCAAAAACTAGCTTCTTTATCGGTCTTTAATTTTATTTCTGCAACATATATTTATTATCACATCATTGAATCTTATAAAGCTTTGGATTGCTGAGGAACACTCCAACATTGAAAAGATGAAAATTGGAATAAAGATAACATTACATATTAAATAGAGTAAATAAATAATTATTCCACTTAAATAATCTGTGCTCTTCTTTCATGCTAACTCTCATTAGCTTGAAAGTATTTGTGTTTCTATTTTTTTAAAGATTAAGAGTTTATGTAATTTTTTACTATTTATTTTTAATCTTAAAATATTTAAATCGAATGTTCTCTATGTGAATATATAATAAATATTATATCTAGATATTTATATTTATAAGATAAAATAGCATATAGAATGTCCATTAAAATATTTAATAATCTTATTATACGGATAAGATTAGGTTTAGACGTATAATAAAAACGTAAAATATTCTGTATATTTATACAACATTTATATAGTTGTGTGATAAGAATATTTAGCTGTACTTTAGTACATTTATAGAAAATACGGAACGTCTTAATAAATGTTTATACAACATTCACAGAATGTTTCTTTGTTACTTGTATGCTTTAAAAAGTTAATTATTTTTCCTTAGTTAAAAGAAATTTTTATAAAGTCATCGCAAAGATGCATTTCAAAAATTTGTAAAAAGAGTTAAACAAATATTTGCAGACAATATATTAATATTATACGGATAAGATTAGGTTTAGACGTATAATAAAAACGTAAAATATTCTGTATATTTATACAACATTTATATAGTTGTGTGATAAGAATATTTAGCTGTACTTTAGTACATTTATAGAAAATACGGAACGTCTTAATAAATGTTTATACAACATTCACAGAATGTTTCTTTGTTACTTGTATGCTTTAAAAAGTTAATTATTTTTCCTTAGTTAAAAGAAATTTTTATAAAGTCATCGCAAAGATGCATTTCAAAAATTTGTAAAAAGAGTTAAACAAATATTTGCAGACAATATATTATGTATATTATATGTATACATATACTATGTATAAGGGTACCTATGTTTTGCGTTTACAATGCGTGTAAGCATTATTTATTCTTGTATAATTTAATAAACAATAAAGATGAATTTATACTTTAGAATATGAATGAGAAAACGGAACATATCTAGTAAAATAACGTATATAGTAAAACAAAGTTTTACAAACCCAAAGATTTTTTAGCATACTAATGCCTAATTTCTTCATTTCTAGAGTTCTAGATAAAGGCATAAACTTTTTTTTCGAAAAAGATAATCAATAATTTCTGTAATTTTAATTTATAATGTTCCTTAAAAACCAGTTTAAATAATTGTACATTTAATTTACAATTTGTTATTATATCAATGATGATGTTCTATTCTTCAGTACCTTTAACAAAATGAACATCTTATTTGATTAACTTAAGAATCCAAAATTTTATGTCAGATAACGACTAAGATTTTGACATAATATTTATATCTATTATATTATATGGACTATTCCAAAATACATATTTAAAAAAAAAATGTATTTTTATTTACTACATACAGTCTGTTTAATATAATCGTAACTGACATGACTTTTAAACTATTATTTAAAAAATAAAAAATGTATATATATATATACTCTCTCTTACACAATCGGTATTATAACGCTTTTATACTAATAAGTCATCCAAAATTTTTTAAAATGGGTAGTCAGAGAGGAAAGTTCTTCTTCTACAATACGTTATACAGAAAGTTTTATTACAGAGTTATTGTCCAATTTTTGCTAAAAAACGATGTATTTAACAATGAATTCTGCGTACGTTAAAATATTTAAAGCTGTGTGCTCCTTTTGCACGCATCTTAAAGGACCAAAAATGTCGCCGGAAGCAACTACAAATAATGTAACCGGCTATTGAGATTACAGTATAAAACCTTAAAATATGTACATGTTTGTTTAAGCTAACATTCTTTTTCTTTTTAAAGGAAAAATCTTCTAATTTATAATTTTACTCCATTTTTCCTAATTTATAGGTCTACTCTAAAATTATTGGAGTACTAAGAAAAACAAAAAATTGAACAAATTGTTAGATAACATAAAAAACAATATAAAGTGATATTGTATATGGCGAAGCTTCCATTGACGTACGTGCTTTCCATTCTTACGAAAACGAAAGACATCGTGATTCAAAATTGAGAGGATTCACCACGTTTATGCCACGTGTACTGAATAGGACCGGGACGATGCGATAGTGGCAGCGCGACAGTGAAAGAAGAACTTTCTTCGCAACCATAAAGACCGGCTGGTTCTCGGTCGATCAGTTCAACTTCTTTGTGGAGCTACGGTGAAAGCGTGCGCGAGCAACGGTGATCTTTGACGAAACCAGAATCCATAGCTTCTCCGTAAAACCCGAAAAGAACGGTGTCGCGAAACGAAATCGTGGCCGAATGTTCGTACGGACTCAATATAATGCATGTCGGTCGTGGAATCCAACAAAAAACGTGGTGTGCGGTGTTACATCGATGAAAGCAAGAACGTATCCGTGATTTAGAACGACATTTGTGCATTTCGTGAATGACAAATGGAAAAATGCTTTCACACGTGTTCCATAGCAAGCTCTCGATCTTAATCTTAATTATGACATTTTTTATATTGATGCCAATTGAAGGTAGACTTCGTGAAAGACTTATAATGGCGCCAATTGCTTCTATTGTAAGTATATTGATTTAATTGAGATACCAAAATAAATCAGTTTACAAAATGAAAGATATTGGAACTTTTCATATCAAAATTAATCTATTATATAGAACGTGTAATATATAATAATTATATATTACTCATTTTTTGTGACAAATGTTTACAAAATATGTAATATAACTTTTTTAAAGAATTTTTATTACATAATCACGGTATTATAAAGATAATTCTTCTTTCATTGTTAATATTAATCATTATAATTCATACAGCACACTTTATTCAAAACGCATTCTGGGAACGTCCTTAAGATATTTTAAAGACATAGAGACTTCTTATGTCTTTAGAACGGTTCTTGAAAGTCTGAGCTGTATAGAAGTTGATAATCATTTATAAATTATTTTAAACAATATTCTCTTAATTTCAAAATTTAACACTTTTATTTAATCTTTATTGTATTTCCTGATATTTTACTTAATATGCCACGCTATATATTATTCAATTAAAGAGATATAAGATGTTTTAGGTAACAGTTGTAATCAGTCAAACATCATTAAAAGATTCATGTAAACATTACGTGCACGCAACGCTTACGCTCAGAAGATATTTAGTTAGTGTTGAAGATAATTTAACAGCATAGGCCTTGACCCATTATTCTGATCATGGTTACTTTCTCTCATCATTTATGTCGTATTTACAATAGAAAGTGAGCGCATATTTGAATGACATCAGTAAATTACATATTTCTTTTAGGAAAATTCTTTGAATAATTCTCAAATTCGTACTGGAAGATTTTTATTTGATGAAATATTCGGTATCGATATTATTGATAATACTGAAACAGATGAAGAAAGACTAAGAAACTGCACGTGTGGTAAGAATGCTTTCTCAAATTAAATTTGTCCCGAGTCGTAATTACTTTATTAAACCTTTTTAAAAAATAATAAAAGATATTACATTTTGTTAATATGTAATTTACAACTAGATTATTATGTATACTATTTATGTATATTTTTATAATTTTTTTGTTACAGAAGAGTAACAAATAATTTTTTTATTTAAATTTAATATTCTTAAACATTAAAAGAATTTAAATTTTGATATTGTTCCTAGAATGCGGTTTATCTAATCAAGAGAATCGAATAGTGGGGGGACGTCCTACATTACCGAATAGATATCCCTGGATTGCGAGACTAGTATATGATGGTCGTTTCCACTGTGGTGCTAGTCTGCTCAATAACGATTATGTAATTACTGCTGCTCATTGTGTACGGAAGTATGTCTTTATTCAATAAGTTTATAAATAAATAAAACTAAAACGTATAAATAATAATATTATAAATTTAATGAAATTAATAGATAGTAACACAAAATTATTAAAAATGACATTGTGTCATAACTATTCTGAACGTTATTAAGTAAGTATCTTGTAGAAGTTTTGATATAACACAACTTTTAATATTAAAAAAGCATAAGTATATGCTTTATTTATATATTGATTCTATCAAATGTATTAATGAATTTAAATTAATGTTTATATCTTTTTTGAAGTTTAAAACGATCGAAAATTCGAGTAGTACTTGGCGATTACGATCAATATGTAAACACTGATGGAATTCCTGTTATGAGAGCAGTGAGTGTTGTAATACGTCATAGAAATTTTGATATGAATTCTTACAATCACGACGTAGCTTTATTAAAATTACGCAAGTCCGTAAAATTTTCGAAAAAGATTCGACCAATCTGTTTACCTCAACCAGGTAACGTATATGCATTGAACTAAATTAATCATGTGTGTGCGATCTGTTTCAAAATATTAACTATTGTATTTTCAATATGTTAATGCAGGAACTGATCCTGCTGGAAAAGAAGGAACAGTAGTAGGATGGGGACGTACTTCGGAAGGAGGCATGCTGCCTGGAAAAGTGCAGGAAGTGCAAGTCCCTATATATAGTTTGACGCAATGTCGAAAAATGAAATATCGAGCAAATCGAATTACCGAAAATATGATTTGCGCCGGTCGAAGTAATCAAGATTCTTGTCAAGGAGACAGTGGAGGTCCTCTTCTTGTTCAAGAAGCTGATAAGCTTGAAATAGCAGGTAAAGTGTTTATATTTTATTATTATATATTAATATATATCATTTTTAATATAGTATTTGATTTACGAACACTGTTTCTGGCGGAAAAAATTTACAAAAAAAAAACAACAAACTTCATAAATTGAGACAAAATCTTCTAAATTTTGAAACAATAATAATAATAATAAAGACTTCTTATAATAAAATAATATATACAGTTTCAATAAGGCTTAATAGGAGTCGGCGCGGTAAGAAAATTACGCGTTAATATCTTTTTCTAAATTTTGTATAGATGTTTGTATAGTTGTAGAGACGTAAAGTGGCTTTATTTGAGGGCAAAAGATTTCTTTTTTAAACAAACAATGCTACTTTACGTCCCATTACAAATATTCATAAAAAACTAAGAATTTCTGAAATATTGTCTCAATCTATGTAGTTTTTCATAAAACTGTTTCCGCCAGATGATTAATGTTCTTTTATTATTTGAGCAAATATGTTGCATAAAACATAATCTCCAGATAATTTTATATTTACGCAAATAAAAGAATCCGCAGAAAATATCTCAATCAGTAGTAGAGCTTAAGACAATATTTTATAAATGCTTTTTAAATATGTATTTTACATTAATTATTAATTAATAATAATAATTTGGAAAACATATATTTAACATTTATTCAATATTGTTTTAATATTTATATTACATTAATTTTATTAATTATTTTACAAGAAAGAGAGTAGTACTAGACACCACTGTTAGATGGACACTGTTTCTTGTAAATAAAAACCACACAAAATAGAATAAAAGGCATAATACTATATATTAGGTATATAAGTTGAAACCCGCCCTCTAGCGATAAATCTAGCTGTAGCTTTGATAATCGTCAACTGTAATGGCTGAACAAAGGCATCATTTATAGTTTGGACCTTTGTCAATAATATTTAGTATATAAAAGTTTGTGTTTGTGACAACAACATAGTTGTTCACTGCGAAGAAGATGTCTGAATTTCAACCAAAAAAGCATCATTTGCGCGAAGCTTTACTTTTCTGTTTCAATTTGAAGAAAACTGCTGCTGAATCTCATTGAATGCTTGTTGAAGCTTATAAGAAACTTGCTCTATCTGAAACAATTTGCAAGGAATGGTTTCGACGATTCAAACTTGGTGATTTTGACACGAATGATAAAGCACGTCATACAGAACTGCAAGCAATGGTGGATGAAGATTCACGTTAAACACAAAATCAACTTGCAGAAACGTTGAATGTTACTCAAGCAGCTATTTCCAAGCGTTTAAAAGCCATGGGAAAGGTATACAAGGTAGAAAGATGGGTACCATATGAATTGAAAGAGAGAGAAGGCGAAAAATCATCTCCGAAATGCTGCTTGCCAGGCAAAAAGAAAGGGATTTTTGCATCGAATTGTGACTGGCGATGAAAAGTGGATCTATTTCGATAATCCTAAACGCCGAAAAACCATTTGCAATCCAGGCCAACCATCGACATCGACGCCAAAACGGAATATTCATGGGAAGGAGGCTATGCTCTGTACTTGATGGGACCAGAAGGGTGTAGTGTACCATGAGCTGTTGAAATCTGGTCAAACAGTCACAGGAGATCTCTACCAACAACAAATAATCCGTTTGAGCCGAGCATTGCGCGAAAAACGACCAGAATATGAGGCAAGACAGCATAAAGTGATCTTGCTTCACGACAACGCTCGACCTCACGTCACGAAACTCGTTAAGGAAACGTTAAAAGCACTTCGCTGGGAAGTGCTACCCCGTGCGGCTTATTCACCAGACTGTGCCCCTTCCGACCACCACTTGTTTCGGTCAATGGCACACGCACTTGCAGAGAAACACTTCAACTCTTATGAAAGCGTCGAAAAATAGGTCTCTAACTGGATAGCCTCTAAAGATGAGTCGTTCTTTCGCCGTGGGATCCGCTTATTACCAGAAAGATGGGAAAAAGTCATATCTAACGATGACCAATACTTTGATTGATAAATTCTTGTTACTTATTTTTTTAAATAAAGGCTTAATTTTGGCAAAAAAAAAGGCGGGTTTCAGCTTATATACCTAATAGTATTCGGAGTATACTATAGTATACAGAGTATCCGGAATTTAAATGTCAAAACTTCGGAAGCGTGTAGAGGTTCGATAAACTAATAAAAAAGTCTCGTAGAGATAAACTCGTTTTTGCTTCATTTTGGAGAAAATTGCAAAAAAGACAAAACGTATTTTTTGTACTTCTTTATTACTTATTCATGTTATATTTGATTATTTGCTTAATGTAGATATGGTTTAAAATGTTAGCCTCTTACAAGAATGCAAGCATATTATCAGTACAGATGACTAGTGTTCAACCAAACATTGATCTATGGTGATATTTAGTGCATTGCAGCTTCGATTTGATTTTTCATTTTTTTCTTAAATTGATTGACAATGAATAAACTTCCTGCTTTAGGACTGTTCACACAAAGAAGTCCTGTGATGTCAGATCAGGTGATTGGAGTGGTGAAGACTACTCCTTCACGTCCAAGAACGAAGTAACTCCGTTTTGACTCTTGTGATTTTCTCCAAAATGAAAGCAAAACGAGTATATTTCTGTAGAACTTTTTTTCTTATGTTAGTTTAATAGATCTCCTTTACTCTCTTCCAAAATTTTGACATTTAAATTCCGGACACTTTATATAAAGGTTTTTTGATCTGATAAAATGTTAAATATTGAAATATTTTCTTATAGATCTCATAATTCTCGTACCTTTCAACAAACAATTTTAAAAAATGTTTTTACAAACATTTTAACAACAATTGTTTGTTGATTGTTAAAAGATCTATTTTAAATGTTGATAAAACGTTTTTTAAACGTATAATGTATGTCCTTTCATACATTGTTAAAAAAATGTTTTTTAATGAAAAAAAGGTGACTAATCCATTATTCTTATCGATATAACCCATTATTCTAAAAATATACTTTTTAATGTTTTTCACATGTTTTTTAAAAATATTTTAAAAACGTTTTTTAGAATTTTAAAATGAACGTTTTTCAAACATTTTAAAGAAATATTATTTTAAATGTTAAAATAAATATCTGTTTGTAATTAAAATTAGATGACTCAATCTATCATTTTTGACGTTTTAAAAGTGTTTTTAAGAACTTTTTAAAAATTATATTCTTTGCTGATTTGGGGGGAGGGGTATCTTACTATCGAAACATTTTTGTTTATGTAGAATTTATGTGTGTGTTTTAAACGTATCTAATAGGTATAGTGTCTTGGGGTGTGGGATGTGGTAGAGCAGGTTATCCCGGAGTTTACACGAGAGTAACCCGATATCTCAAATGGATCCACGCAAACATGAAAGAAGGCTGTCTGTGTGTCACCTGAGGACCTGCTTTCACCTCCGACTTACACATAAAATTTCACATGCAATGATTGTAATTAATCGTTGCAATAACCACGGTTTACATTATCATTCTTAAATGACTTATATGAGGGAACTAAGTACAATTTTTTTATTAAATACTGACTTATCAAATATAGTTCCTTGTATAGAGGCCATTATTGTTATTATTTAGTTATTGCTTAAGTATGTATATAAATGTAAAGGATATATTTTTGTAGAAAATTTAATTTAAGAGATTTAGAGTACATGCTTAATTCGCATCACACATTTCTATCACCTTTAACCGTACGAATAGCGGTCAAACGTTTCCGGAATAATTAGCAACCAGTAACGGTTCACTGTCAAACCGGGCTAAAGTTAACGCATCTAAATGCACTTCACGTGCAATAGTATCTTTGTATGCGCAACTAGTAATTTGTACATAATAGAAGATAGTGTAATTTATGTTAATCTAAATTACTGATATTACCTGTTACGTATGTGCACATAATACGTATGTATGCACGTGTATTATAAAATAATACGTATAAACTTGTAAAAGACTAAAAATGTATTAACAAATACAAAATATAAAAATATAAATTTAAAAAATTGTTACGTATTTTGTTAGTGTATAAAAATAATTAAAATTATCTGAATAAAAAAAACCTTATTTATGTTGTGCTTTATAACATTTATTTTCTAAAATAATCATTTAATTGTTACTCATTATTACAATATATTGTACATATATGTGTATGACATTAAACAAATCTCATATATGCATATTCTTGTGTATATCTTTATTGTTGAAATTAGAATAAGATTAGAACATAATAAATGTATTGTTTCTGTCTCAGCATGAATGATAATATTTAATATGACAGAATACATAATTTTACAATATTAGTGTAATAAAGAAAGAAAATTCAAAATGTATGATACTACACTCTTTATAAAATTTATTATAATTTTTGTATTTTTCGTAGAAATATAAATATAGATAGTTAATAATAACGATGATGTAGTTGCTAAACTTGATTCCTCAACTGAAACTAGTTCTAAAAAAAACAATGTTATATTAGTACAATAACAATCAGTGGAAACTTTATTATACATTCTGACCAAAAATGAAAATAACGTGATTTAATGGATACACTAACAAGACTACTTTTTTCTTTTATAACAGGTTGTCGAGATATTCATTAATAACAAATTGTTCGTGAAATGTGCCTGCCAAACGGTACTAGATGACGCATCAAATGTGTATGCGCATTTAATAAAACTAAGATGAGTACTTGTGTACAACCTTCTCTTTCTGTACTCTCTTTTATTTCATTATGCATTTGCACGATGATACGTCAGGACGCATTGCGAAATTGTAAAGATGCTTCGATTACATTTAAACAAAAATCATTGTTATAAGTATATTCATATTTTAATATATTTTTTCGTAACTCATATTATCTACTAAAAAAATCTTGGAAAAAAAGAGATTTGGTGTATATGTATATAATTAATATAAACGTTTTAATACCAACTTTTCCTTATTACACAAGTATTTTACAAAACGTTCTTTTATAAATATACGCAAAGAAAGAAATTAATGAGATAATTGAAAGTAAAAGTAACGTTACTACTTTTCTATGTAAGCTATCTTATAAAATAATTAATAAACTATTTATTGCGCTAATATCAAATAAGAAATAGAAAGATATTATTTTTGTATTTTTAATGATACACAAATTTATGTAAATGTAGATGATAATATATCGAAACAACTCTCTGAGTAATAATTTCTCATCGTGGCCCTGATGACGGTCAATAACAGTCATTCGTGATTCGACCCTGAACATGAACGTGAACTGGTCAGGTACCGACCGGCTGGCTGTGCTGTGCCCGCCTTCCCTTCCGGAATAGCAATTACTTCTTCGACCTCTCAGTCCTCCATAGTCGGTGTAGGACGCCAGTGATAGTCGCTCTCAGTCAGGGACATGTCCATGACTCGTTCCTGACGGTGCCCGTGTGGCAACTTTTTCACTCATATATCTACAAAAATCTAATTAAAGTTGTAAGTGTATAATTATCGGTGCAACACAAGTTACTTAATCAAGTCGCAGAATATGAAGCCTTTGTGTTTCTTAATTTTATTATTTATTTTATTTTTGGCAACAAAAAAATGTCAGGTAAGAATTGCATTTATGAATAATAAAATCGATTTATATTATATACTGCTATGTACATGCGATTTTTTGAAAAATTATTAAAATATTTTCTGAGTGTATAACGTTTAGTTCTCATAATGTGATTTTAATTTTAATATTTAACAAAATACAAACATATAATGTAAACAGTTTTAATAACTTATCGAAGTAAAAAAATTGTACATGACAAACAAAATTTATAAAAATGACTTTTTTCAAAGTTATAATACATTTTTTAAATTTAAATTCATTGTTTACTTATTTACTTTTTAATTAACTTTTTAAATTAAATTAAATTTTAATTCAGTTACTTTTTTTAATGAGAATAATTAATTTGTAATCAAAATAATTATAGTACATAATTATGCGCCTATAATATAATAAATATTTATAGCACATAATTGTGTCTCTTTATGCCTAAAATTTATAACTAAAACTATTAATTAGTTTTCTTAAAAATTTGTAATACATAAATATTTAATATAACAATAAATTTTCATATTTTATCCGAGACATCCTGAAAATATCTTTAGGACATAGGAACGTTTTCTGGACGTTTTTAGAAAATGTCTATATAAGTAGAAAACACACATACATCAATTAATTAATATAATTATTTTGATTTTAGACCGAAATGTCCAATGAGAAGATAAAGAATTTTTTTGGAGTTTTTGGTAATAAGCCACCTTACTCCACTGAATCACCTGCGCCATGCTACTGTAGTATGTACTTTAATATGCATTTCTTGTTAAATTTTACTTTTATTAAATATAGTATTATGAAAAACAGCATAGCAAAAAATGTACTATACTTCAATCGTTGTAATCTAGGTTGTGGATTACGGAATGAAGAAAGTCGTATAGTTGGAGGTCAAACAACGAGTATGAATGAGTTTCCATGGATGGCTAGATTATCGTATTTAAACAAGTTTTACTGCGGTGGTACACTTATAAATGATCGCTACGTTCTTACAGCTGCACACTGCGTAAAGGGGTAGGTATGATTTATAAATTTACGCATCTGATACAATCAAAATTGTTAATATTAAAATTAAATCTTAATTCTTTCATTTTTAAATTTTTTTTTTTTAAATTTTGTTAATATGTTACTTTTTTACTAAAACATCTAGAATTCGGTAGTTTTTACTAATGTATAACAGATATAAAAAATTTGATCGAAATAATAATCAGTAATAATAATCACAAGTCTTAACAAAAGATACATTTAATTTGCTTTTATTATAAATAAAATCGGAAGTAGATACTCAGAATATTTTCATAAATTTGGTCCGTTTTTACAATATATAATTATTTATAAAGATTAAAGATTATCAAGAAATTCATGAATGAATTTCATTGATAAATCTTTTGATAATCTTTAATCTTTAGATAACCATTGTATTATGAAAATAGGCCTTACATTAACTGTATAAAATAACTACTATTCGTACTGTTGGCATCATCTACTTAACACGCAAACGGGTCAAACTTCATATTTGCATCCTTGATTAATGTCATGTTACAAGGAAAACTTTTAATGCCGTTAGCTTCTCTATGTTGATATGAAAGAATAATAAATTATTTTAGTGTTGACGATTATAATTTTTAGTTACTTACAAATAGAGCAATGTGAATAACCTATCACCATTAATAACAATAAATAAATTAAATTAGAAAATATTGTTATTCGTATGTATATAGAGAAAATTCATTTTTTAAAAATTTATTTTAATTAAATTTATTCCTCCATTGCAAACTTATCCGCCAGACCAATGTGATCAGTTCTTCTAGTCTTATTTTCAGATTCATGTGGTTCATGATTAGAGTTACTTTTGGAGAACACGACAGATGTATCGAGAAAGCACCGGAAACCAGATACGTAGTGCGCGTTATGACTGGTGACTTCAGCTTTTTGAATTTTGAAAATGATATTGCGCTGCTTCGTCTTAATGAAAGAGTGCCATTGAGCGATACAATACGCCCAATATGTTTACCAACAATGTTAGGTAAGTTTTCTTTTTCCTTTTTTATGAAAGTATACTGAGTTAATAATAACAATAATCTGATATAAAAATTTTTGTATAAAAATTATATTATTATTATTTAAGATTTAAGTACATCAATTTTTTCTTTACAAAAATGTAATATATAATAAAACCAATAATATTAAGTTTACAATTTTTATTATAATTGAAATTATAATAAAACACTTATTATAAATGTATTATAAAAATTAATTATGCTAATATAATAATAAAAGTACATTGAAATTTATTCTTTACGTTCTACAATGTGCTTCATTAATTCGCTACGTTTGACAGATAAATTGGTAATATTTTTTTTATTCAAGACAGGCAATTATTGCATAATTTTAATCTAATATGGTGAATGCATTATTAATATTTATTATACTTTTAAAGTATATTACAATTTTATGCTCAGACGATGTTACAATAGTATATTCGCGATTGTTAATTTTGATCAAAATACATTTTTATAAAATCGAGCATAATATTGGATATATCAAGCGACCTGCGATTAGCAGTCATGTTTATTATGCGACAATTACGCAATAGAAAAGTCATAAATTAGTCACTATACGGGTACCTACTCTCAGTTGAAATGCATTGTCGCGTCACACAAATAACTGCGTAATAATGAAGATTTCTCTGAAATCGAGGACTTGAATTTGCATTTCGAATGCACGCAATCATCTTTTCTGAATTTGTTAACGCAGCATGACATGGTACACTTACCTGCCCTGTTTACCGGCATTATAATGTATTTGCGTTAATAATGTACATATAATATATTTATACGCGAAAACCTCTTAACTTTCTTTTAGTGATTTTCGCTTTTTTAATTTTTTTAGTAGAAAGTTAATTACCACTGAAATTCTTTTCATTATGTAAATATATAGTTATATTATTAAATATATTTAATTTTAAACGGAATTATTTTTAAGAAATATTAAAACAATTTTTACTAATATATTATTTTTATAAAATTATTATTGCAATTAATTGCTTTATGTAATTATTTATTATAATATACGTAATGCAAAATTATTTTTTAGATAACGATTATGTAGAGGCAAAAGCAATTGTATCAGGTTGGGGTACATTGAAAGAGGATGGTAAACCGTCCTGCCTTCTTCAGGAAGTAGAAGTTCCAGTTATGAGTCTTCAGGCTTGTCGCAATACCAGCTATAGTGCTCGAATGATTTCAGAAAATATGTTATGCGCAGGTTATCTTGAAGGACAAAAAGATTCATGTCAGGTAATATATTCATTTAATATTACCGAATTTTGTGCATATGCGTGTGTGTGTACGTGTGTATGGATACTGTGAGCAAATATGAAAAAATCTTTTGTATTACAGGGCGACAGTGGTGGACCTCTAATAACGGAGCGCGAAGATAAAAAATACGAACTCATCGGTGTAGTATCCTGGGGTAATGGATGCGCAAGACCTGGTTACCCAGGTGTATATACAAGAGTTACACGATATATGGATTGGATTTTGAAAAATTCAAAGGATGGCTGTTTCTGTGAGCATAACTGATTATGACTCAGCAATTCTTAATCGTAAACATGTTAAAAAGAGACAAATGACAAATGACTTTACGTACTATTGTATGTATAAGTTTTTTGAATTCTCGTGCTCAGTTCTCAGGATATACCATATATTATATTTTTGTCATGACTTTTTTTTTATATAATTTACATATTTAGCAAATTTAGAGTGATGTGCCAGATATGAAACTGATGTACTTAAATTGCTCAAAAATGTGAATTTTTGTATAATATTATTTTCACGATTTATCTATTAGATTTATTGTTATTTCTTTCCTTTCTCTTTCTCTCTCTCGTTCTGTTTACATTTGCTTGATGACGGCAATAAATAAATAAATAGAGGCGATATTATGAAATTATAAATAGGTATGATATGTCAGTATTTGTTATATTGTAACATGTTTGCAAAAATAATATTATACTGTGCAATATTTACCATACAATTTTTTTACGACTGCTGAAATATAGCCAAAGGTTAAAATACTCAATTGTATTGCCGAGGAAATTGACTATAGTGAGATTGAGATTAGACTTAAGCTACCAGTGTTATGTCTTTTTGTAGAAAGTATTTTATTGTACTATTCAATACAAAAAAAAACGTAATAAACGTTTACATTAATTAGCTTTAAATATCCTTTAACATATTTTTTAAATATAATTTAAATATAATTTATATCTGAAGTTTTATATATTTCTAGAAAAATTCACTTCTTATTATTGTGCATACCAACAACAACGCTGTTCTCTCATTCGCCATTAATTACTGGAGTTTATGGTTCTATATTTTTATATTTTAAGTTTTACATCATTATATTTTGCTAATTTTGGAAATTTTTAAAATAAATAATACAAAAAAAGAGCGAGTATAAATTATTTTTAAAATTACTGTCATGATTTTTATCTTATGATATATGCAGTCATAAGAATACTATGCAATATATAATGTAATATATATTTTAAATATTAATTTAATATTAGTTTTATAGAAAAATGATTTACATATTGTACATATTACAAAACAAACACGTATTTAATATTTTTAACTTCTAATCTTTACAGTATTTACAATATGTAAAAAAAAAGACATTTTTTACAGTAGATATCAATTATATATAATATATCTGTAATAACAAACAACAACAAATTTTAATAAAAGCAATACGTAAAATAAAACAGTGGTAAAAATTATTATAAAAATGTATAGATTTCTATTATTTATTCTTCGCTAAAAATTTATTCATAAATTCTCAAATACCAAAGATATCAAAGACATCAACAACAAATTTCATTAATACACACATTGACTGCCGAGAAATATGTAACGGGACCGGCAAACCGGTTAATCATCTACTTTTCAGGCCAAAATAAAATATTAAAAAATGAAATAAGTACAACGGTAGAATCAAATACGAACTTCAGCGCAAATGTAAAATGTATGGGTTATATTTAGTTTACACTCTCTTGAGAGTGTTTCAGGATGCGGGCGATGATAGTCCCGCTATACGGCACAAACCAGTCATTTAAGTGAGACCAGTATCGCCTCGACTACCGACAGAAAAGTCATGAAGCTGCAAGACTATATCAGATACCTTATTTGTATCTTGTTGGTGAATTTTGGAAAAATTGACTGCGATGAACGCATCATCGATGCTACTGTAAGCTGATACATATCAATTTTGCCGTGCTAATTTTTGTCGTAATTACTTTTACAATTATTTGTATATTTCCTTAAATTGCATATATTTAACACATATATGACATATTACGTAAAAAATTGTTCAATCATAATAATATATTTCTATTTTGCAAAATTATTTACATTATTTTTACATTTCTAATTTAAAATAAATTTATAAAAGATTAAAAATTATTACTTAAATTATTTATATATATATATAAAATATTGTAAATGTATAAAAGCTTGCAAATGTATTCGTTGAATAGATTGATAATCAGATTAAAATAAGACATGAACGTGGCGTTTTTGATCTTCTTTTGGGAAGGTTTCGGACCTGTGGTGCTTGCTGTAAGTAACAATTATTAAGATATAAATATATAATTATGAAATAGTATAATAATATAAACAGCAAAGGAAACATTTAGAATTGTTAAAATCTAAACAATTTGATATTTAATGTAAATAACTAAATTATTAATATTATATAATAGGCTTATTTATTATTTAAACAGTAATTACATTATAATTTATTACTTATCATTTATTATTTAAATAGTAACAGAAGGAGAAAAACATTAATGTTCTCACTCGCATTTAAAGGAAACTTTATAATACGCAATTCACCATACTTTATTTACTCTTTCACAAAATAAAATGATACAGCTATACTATAGATGTTAACTAATATACAACACATATTTGTGTGTGTGTATGTGTGTGTGTGTGTGTAAAACATGAAAAATATATCAATATTACATCAATCTGTATTTTAACTATGGAACGTAACAGATGTCAATACGATTCCTAATTATGTATTAAATATTATTACGTATTTTATTATGAATATATTTTTCTTTAACTATGTGCATATATAAATATATATATGGGACATTTTACGTCAAATACAATTTTGGAGCAATGGGTGATCGACTTTACAAAGAATGTCCCATATATATATATATATATAATATATATATATGTATGTATATATATATGTATATACACATGTATGTATATGTATAATAATTTTTTTAAACCATTTCTTACAAATTTTGTTTCTTTGATCTAAAATCTAAATTGTTATAAATATTTGATATAAAATATTCTTTATACATCTGTAGTATGCGGTCGACCAAATCGTAAGGTAGCGCGATTATTAGGTGGCGAATATACAGAACCGCATGAATTTTCGTGGCTCGCAAATATTCACATAAAGTCCAAATTGCTAGTGAGTGGAGTATTGATAAATGACCGTTATGTCTTAACAGCAGCTAGTCAACTTGTCGGGTTAGTGTATATAATAGAGTGAAATCTTCAACATTATATTACAATTATTAATAGTAGAAAAGATTATAATTGTAGTAGGATGTCCTGTATAAATATGTCCTGTATAAATATTTTTC
The DNA here is from genome assembly GCF_001594065.2 of Cyphomyrmex costatus. Taxonomy (NCBI): domain Eukaryota; kingdom Metazoa; phylum Arthropoda; class Insecta; order Hymenoptera; family Formicidae; genus Cyphomyrmex; species Cyphomyrmex costatus. The sequence goes on from NW_017275130.1 coordinate 571,113, forward strand.
CCGGCAGAGCAACAGCACATGAAATAAAGGTATCCTTGGGAGAATATGATCGATGTAATTTAGATATTTCGTCAGTAAACATTAGTGTCGAATCTATAATTTTGCATCCAGAATTTAATCTAGACTCGGGTACTCACGATCTAGCTTTAATACGTTTGAGTCGACCAACAAAATTCGAAAAGAGAATATCACCGATATGCTTACCCAATCCAGGTTAGTTTCTTTTTGAGACTCGTAACATAATACATCTGTGATAGTTGATAAAAATGATGATAAGACAGAGCTAAACGTTTTTTTGAATTCTAGGCTCAACTTATCTTGGTCAAGTTGGAACTTTGGTAGGATGGACCAAGCATAAAGATCAGGCTGATGATGCGGCATGTAGACCTCGAAAATTAGGACTTCCTATTCTGGGACAAAATGAATGTATTAAATCAGGAATAAATCCAATGAACTTAAACGATGATTATGGATGCGTCGGAATTGTGGGTACAAATTCTTTAGTGTGCGATGTAAGTAAATACATGTCACGTTATGACTACAATATACTAATATATAATGACATTCTAAAATTTACAAAACATATTGTATTTAAACTTGAAAATTTTTTTATAAATTTAAATTCAAGTAAAATTATCTCTCTTAATTTACAAACAAAGAATTTATCAAAAATGATATATTATTTATAATTATATATAATTATGTAGTAATGTTGCATATTTATAGAATGATGTCGGATCTTCTGTGCAATATCGATCATATGCTGGAATTTATGACCTTATTGGTATAAATATAATTATTTATAAAATTAAAACTAATTTAACATTTAAAAATATGTAGCTACATATCAAATTTATACTAATAAAAAATATTACTTAACATTGACATATTAAAAAAAATATTTAGTAAAGTTAAAAAATTTTAAGGAAAATTTTGTATTTTATCTAATAATAAATTCTTAAAGTTAAAGAAATATATGATTAACAAAATACATATGTATATTGTATATATTATAGGAATTATTCCAAGCGTGAATAAATGCGAAGATACGCCTAAGCTAACTGTTTTTACGAGAGTAGGACCGCGTCTCGACTGGATATTGCAACACACCAAAGATGCCTGCTACTGTACAAAATAATACAATCAAATTTACATTAAATCTACGAGAATATTATTGCACGTGTGATACTGATAATTATTTTATTGTTATTATTTATACTGGTATATATGTATGTTGCATTTTAAAAAACACAAAATGATATTAAATATCAAGTAAACAAAGCACTGTTTAAAATACTATTTAATACATTTGATTATTACACACACATGTATGAAAATTTTAATAAATATATTAAACGAGTGTATACTTTTTGAAATAAAAATATTTTTATTACATTATAAGATATAAGGCTGTAAAATATAAACTATTTTAAAATAATTTAGAAATCATATTAAATAATAAACATTGAATTTTATAATGTTCATATATTTTGCAGATTAAGTAATTCATTTCTATTCACAATCAGTAGGAAAAATTGTAAACTTGAAGTATTATATCTTATCTAAAAACTATATGGATGAATTAAACCACATACGCGCATTCTTCAGTGTTCTCGCATATCAAAATATTATTCATTTTAGTATAATTTATACTATGTATTAAGTGTAGCAAACGTCAATTCAATAAAACAGTTTTACAATAAAAATTACAAATTCCTTTTAATGTTACGTATAGAGTATTTCATATTAATTAATTTAACGCGCGTGTCTAACAGTTAGATATGTCAATACGTTACCATGATATAAACGAGTGCACACATTCAGTGGACACATTCACGGAAGTCCTGATCAATAATCCAGATCAATATCCAGATTTCTATACGGATATTACACAAATGACTTCAAGGATATTGCAAGCAACAAAACATGATTCCAAATATTGTTGACATTAATATGATTGAAACAATCTTCTAAGTTATGTAGGAATATCGTGTGAGCACAATGGATTTGTCCGATAAGTTTAAATCTTGCATTCCCTCCGTACATATAGAAAAATTTCGTAATCTCTACTAACTTAACGGAAGTCGAAATTAAAGGAACTCTTTAAATCTAGATAACTTTTTGACTAGGTTCAAAGATTGATGTTCTACCCATTCCTCCAATACTACTAAATACTACTGTTGAATCATATAATCAAATTATTGAAACAATTTATCAATAAAACAATTACCTAAAGGAATAAAATTTTATATCGTTTATGTTACAATGTATAAATTATGTTATAAAAAGGAATTAGCGCGGTGCAAAAATTTCTAAAATAACTTACGCATTGTATATGGCGTTGATTCCCAACATATCATTTTTTGTCTGAATTATTGGTCCAACCTATTATGTTTTGTTTTAAATTATTGAAAATTTTATAAATTTATAATATAAAAAAGTATATGTATTCTTATAAATTTGCTAATATTTTAGTACAAACAATTTATAATTTTCTCACGATGCATTTAAAGTTTATCAGCGGCTGTGCTACATAAAACGTTGTTGACCGAATTGTCCATAACTCGTAAACTATAATGCTCGTCTATCGACGTACCCGATATGGTATCTGCAGAGTTGTACTGATATCTGTGCCGAGGCAAGAGAATGGCGACTAACCAATGAAAGTTCAATGTTCAATGACTGTTCAATTACCTTCAACGGCAATGAATTTTACATTACATCTACGCTTAGAACAATAATAATGCTTTTAAAATTGTAATTTTTTTAATACTCTTAGTTTATGATGTAATATTACGATTATTTATTATTAATAAACTTCTTAATTAATGCCCTACGCTCTTTTTAGATTTAAGTGTTATAAGGAGAACAGTTATTTTTTAATTTATCTCTTTTTTTTGTTGAGAACGCAAGTTCTCAAATCGTCTTCTTTCTTCTTCATACACCGACTTTAGTCACAGACACAATTGCTATAGGAAATCCTTATAAGAATTTATCGCCCATATACCACTCTAATACCTTTCCCGTCTTTCCAAAAGTAATTTATAACACTTTCAAGGTAAGAAAAAGCAGTGACCTGTAAAATCTGCCGACTTATTCTGAACAGGATAAAGTATGTTTTTCACATTAAAGATAAAATTTACTAATTGAATATGTATATTTGTATACTAGTGACATTAATCAATTATAACAATATTTTCTTTGAAAATACATATCAATTAATAAAAATTATTCTTTTCAATTTTTGTAAAATTTCGGTATTTAAAAAAAATATCTATGTATGTATATCTAATCTTTATATATTCTATAATCTATATTTTAATTTTGTATTTAATTCGGATCCATGATAGTGCATTTCGTGTTGCGTGTTTATTCGTTGAAATCTATCGTCCACGTATTAATGAGAATAGCAATTTATTGGAACATGCTTCTCGAGATATAAAATGTCGACGAGGTGATACGCTCAACAATGATGCATCGAAATTGGTTACCGTTGTTCGTGGCTCGATATAGAACAGAGTGCTCTCTGTGTTAAGCTCAGTAAACCGCTATTGTTTTCAGAAGGTGAAATCTCAACAGGAGTTACGAATTATGAAGCTCCAATTGACCCCGACGATCAGCATTTTTATCAGCATTTTTCTAATAGATGTTCGTTGAGAGAGTAATTAAATAAAGTTATCACAAAAACAAGTCAAAAACGTGAATAATAACTAATTACTAAATAATTGCATCGTGCTTATTTCCAGGCGATACACACGCAAAAACATCGTTTACATCGACGAATAAATCAAAATTGCGGTAAAGATCATATTGTAATTATTATTTTGCTTATATATACATATATGCGTAACAAAATTTATTAACACAAAAGTCATATACCCATCAATATTATAGATTGCTTTTATTCTAGAATAATCTGAAAGTCTTAAATTTAGTTAACATTTAATTTGATTAATTTCATATTAATCGTATATTTTATTTGTATTATTGAAGGAGTAGTAATACAAACAAAATATATATAATCACACGTATTAGATGTATGTACGAAAAGAATGATTTGCTGAGGTATTTAAAAATTTAGTTAAATACAGTTCTGAAAATAATTTTGTTGGACTACCGAAATAATGATATTGAGATGCTGAAACTAAAACGCTAGAGTATCAAAACTTTCTACAACATTAATCATTATGTTTAAGCTTTATATATATATATATATATATATATATATATAATTATTTTAGTGATTTAATAAAATTATTCTCAGAACTGTATCTAATTTAAATTTTTTAATATTTTAATTAAATTGTTTTTTCATATATTACAAAAAATTAAGAGTTGGCAGGAAAGATTTCAATCAAAATGTTCTACAAAAGCATATTATACATATAAGATATATAATTATATTTTACTATATTTTATCTGTTTATTAATACACAGTTTTAATTAATTTATGAAATTTTCTTATAACAGAATGTGGATTGACGGGAGGAATATCAAATCGTATCGTCGGCGGAAAAATAACGATTCCGCATATATTTCCCTGGGTCGTAGCAATTCTTAATAAAGACAGTCTCCATTGTGGGGGCACTTTAATTAATAACCAATATGTATTAACAGCTGGACATTGTATAAAATGGTATTTTATCTATTTCTTTTTAAAAAGATTAAATGCCTTTTTAGTATCGTAATCTTTTTAAAAACATCATGCACAATAGTAAAGTCAATGAACGTTTGATAATAAATAAAAGTATATTTAACAAATTATTGATATACTAGTATATTCAGAAAAATATATGAATAATATTCTAAATTAGAATTTTAATTTGCAACTTCAGAGATATTAGAGTTTTTATATAAATATTTGTAATAGCATTATCAACAAAATATAATATAATGTTATGAGTAAATGTAATGTTACAGATTAATATTGTATAAAATAGTATTGTAATTAAATTCTTTTACGATAGAAACAAGTATACTTTATTATAATGTATCATCAAATTCTGATTTTCATATCTTCTTACGATTTACGTAGGACAAATCATGCCGATCTTTCGGTCGGTGTAGGTATGCACGATATTGAAAACCCAAATGATGGATACATAGCCGCAATCGATGATGTAATTTTACATGAAGATTTCGAGAGTGATTATCTTCACGATATAAATGACATTGCCTTGATTCGACTGCAAAAGCCAGTTAAAATTAATGAAAATGTGAAACCTGCGTGTCTTCCACATAAAGGTCAGTTTCGTAGTCTTTTCATAATATTTAAGCTGTTGCACTTAATTTAAAGTAAATATTAATTTATAAAACACTTAAAGAAATTGAAATTTAAGTTAAAGGTACTTGTTCATATCTGTATTATATTTTACATACATATGTCAGCATTTTCAGAGAATATGAAAAAAAATAATATAAATAAGTTTTCAATGATAGATTCTAATTATACGGGACAGTTTGTCAAAGTTACCGGATGGGGACGTGTTGAAGTAGAAGGAGAACCTTCCCGATTTCTTCGTCAAGCCACTCTGAAAGTAATGTCCTATGCAGCATGTAAGAATACTTCATTTGGAGATCATGTCACGGAATCGATGATGTGTGCTTATAATGACAATACTGACGCATGTCAGGTATTATGTTATAATCAGTTTAATTTTTCAATGTATTTTGGAATCAAATATATATACATGCATTTAAAAGATATTAATAATATAAAAATTTCAGGGTGATAGTGGTGGACCTCTTCTATATCAAAGAATAGATGGAAAATATGAAGTAATTGGTAAGAATATTATTAGTTACATACATACCCGATTGAAAAATGAATATGTATAAGAGTATACGTATTACAAATTTTTCAATCATTTTTAATCTGAATACAATTGGTCAATCAGAAAAATTATCTCGCAAAACGACTATAAATTATGAAAAGAATTTATGACCTACTTTTGAGGTTTCCTGCAGCTATAGGATTTTCTTTGTTATTATTCCAACAGGTATAGTCTCCTGGGGTATTGGATGCGCTGATCCTGGGATCCCAGGTGTATACGTGAAAAACTCGGATTATCTAAATTGGATAAAGTATCATAGCAGAGATGGTATTTTCTGCATGGATAAATAGATTTCCATGTAACAAATATTAAAAAATAAATATAAATTTAATATTAAATTTTACTTATCTTAATATAACGTTAATTATATGCGAATATAGCAGAATTTTTTAATAGATCAAGATTTTATGAAATATATTTGGATTATAAAAATCTTATGAAAAATTGTGCTATTTATTATTAAAACAATTGTTCCAAATATGTTATATGTATATAATCGCTTTCATTCACATCAAATTCACAAATATGTCTTATCCATATACATATAACCCAATAATTTTCTGATACATGATAAGCTCAATATTATCACGTACGTAATATCACTGACAATGAGTATTTCACTGTAGATATGCATACAATCTGCAACACAATCACAATTCTTTCTACGTCGTTAAAACTGTTCAATTATATAGTGAGTATTTTCATTTATACAATCACTATTATTGCATTAGCGATAACATTTCAATTGTTTAATAAAACAGATTCGATTAAAGTGTGTCAATATTATTAATAATAGTTTTGTAACGTTTAAAAAAAAAATAGGAATTCGTAAAATAGTAATATCTTATTTCTTCTATTATAGTTATGGGTATATAAATATCGAAAGTTATGATTTTAATTCTATTGTAAATACACAACATAAACTTGATGAAAGGCTAATTATATTCACGTTATTATCTATTGATAGACGTACCGCTTATATTCAAAATTTAATAACACCGTGATAAAACATCAATATAAGCTTTTATTGTAATTAATTCTATTTAAGCTAAATCTCTTAATATCTTAAAATATACATGTATAATACTATCATATAATACTAATACCTCATACAAATGAAATACAACGCATGCTATGAATATCCTTCTTTAACTGTATTATTTCTATTATTTGTACAATTATTGAGTTTTTATTATATTAAAATAATCTTATTATTGTTTTATTATTTAAATATTGCCTGCGATAAGTAATAATAATATAAAATGTTGATGAGGTTATGATAATTTAGGCGACTAGTATACATTTGATAATTGAAATGTGCGGCAATTTGAGAAATATCCTTTATGTACATTCTGTGCATTTTAGAATACTTTGTAATTTGTTATAACATTGACTTTAATATTAAAATAATAATAAATCATGTATATGTAAATGTACGTATAAGTGAAGACCATACATAAAATTTCGTCATTAAACTGTATTTTCATTAGATAGAATTTATATGAAAATATGTATTTAAATATATTTAATTAAGCTTATTTATTTACTTATATAATTTATATATTCTTAACATCATAAACAATATACATATTATTATATATTATTATATATATATGCATAATATCATACATATATATGTATATACATATATATTGTAATTGATAATTATAATCCTACAGGGAACACAATAAAGATTTATTATTATTATTATATATTATACAATATACGCATACACATATTTAATAAACATAAATTATTTTGTTTAACGATAGTAAAGTATATTAAAGTTAAAATTACGTATACTTTTGGAAAAATAAAGTATTATAATTAGGTATTAGAGATTATACTAGTAGGAGAAGGGACGACTCTCCTTTTTCCTACAAATTGATTGCCTACAGCACCGTTTGCCTACAGATCAATTGCTTACAAGTGTTATTGCTTATAGCTCGATTGCCCATACACTTTAGCGCACAAACGAAATTTTTTAGAAATAGGATTATTTTTACCTACATGTATTATTGCCTACAAGTATTATTAAGTAATGGAGTTGTAGACAATAATACTTGTAAGCAATCAATCTGTAGGCAAACGAGATGTAGGCAAATGGTGCTGTTGGCAATTAATTTGTAGGTAAACGAGGTCTTCTCGTTATTTTCTTCCATTCTCTAGTACTATTTATTTCATATATTACTATATATTAGATCCATTATACAATAAATTGCATGTAAAAACCTATAATATTAGCAGTAAATTTTAATTGAATGTAATTGGACGGTTTTTTTTACTAGAGAATATAATGTTTATTAGATAATATTAATACAATAACTTCATAATTGATTCTTTGTGCAAAAATTTATAAATAAGATTTAAAATTATGTTATAAAAATTATAGTACGTATTTAAAATCACATAAGTTTTATTCTTGAAAGTGAAAGAGCAAAGACGTAACAATTTAATAATGTGTAATAATGTAGCATATATATAACTCTTAGATATTAAAATAATAAATACAATGTATTACGATGAAAAATTAAAGATATGACAGAGAGAGACAGGAGTTTAGATTTACAAGAAATCTTTTTTATACGTAAACAAGTTGAGATTGAATAAACCTGAAAAAAAATTAAATCTATTATAACGTTAGTATTGAACAAAATCGAAACAGATTATAAGAGAGTACAAGAATAATATAAAAAATTAAATGATTATATGCAGAAAAGAAAATTAATTATATACGTATATATATTATAAATATATATTATATATGCAAAAAGAATATTGTATAGAGGCAGTTTAAAGCTGTATACAAATGTTTTAAAATCGATTTAAATGTTTCAGTTAAATGTGCGTTTATAATATCTAAAATAGATAATTAATAAGAACACAATAAAAAAAGTATTTGTAAAACAAAATATAATACAATACCAACTGTACTAAGAAAGTTGTCAAAACAAAGACCAAGAAAATTTATATATTATTTTGTTTTCAGATATTTTTAAAAGCAAAGTAACGTACCAATAAATTTTTTGGCGACATGTATGTAATTATTTTCACACGCGTAATCACTTATCGTTATATCATATATAACGATATATTAATATGTTATTGATATTTTTCTTTTTAATTATCTCTGTCGGCATAATTAGACCCGCATTTAAGCATCTAAAATTGATGGATTAAGAAAATTAATTGTGAAGCTTCAATTTCGTTTTATAAACTAAAAAATTGATGATAGTAAGATAAATAACAAAACAATTAGATTATGTAATTTGTAATTTTTTTTAATTCCTACTGTGTATAATATGTATATGATACCAAGTAAAATAAAATATTTGATAAGAAGTCATGTACTACGTCCAATAATCATATATATGTATATATCATTAAATTAACTAAATAATTATAATTGACAGATTGTCTGAATATTGAAATTTATGTTAAAAATTAACGTCATGTTTAACGCATCATGTTTAGTTTTTAGCCATAATTATGCCGTATGTTTTTTCTTGAATTGCTAAATTTAAAATACAGATAACATTTTTTCTTAATTTTATATGCAATATACTTAAAATTAATTAATAATATAAATATTCATAAATGACACTTTATTCAAAGATAAAAAGAATATTATGTATTAAACATTATTAATAATAATCAAACATTCCATATTTTACCGGATAATTATAATTTGTAAATCTATGAGAATAAAAAAATTTTTTTAAGTCATTAATGCGTTAGTACAATCAAGTCTATTGAGAACAGATTTTGCAAGTGTCTGGCTACAAATTTTAATGGCAGAAAGGTTATAGATCTGACACATTTATGTAATAATGTTGACAGAATACTGGCAAAAAGTAACTTTTATCAATAAAATATGAGAGCAAAATATATTAAATTAATGATAGAACGTACAGCAGAATTAATGTTTCTACCACTGTCTCGTTACGTTAGTAGGCTCTGTCAACATAATATGAACTTAAGTAGACATATAATTAATGTAAATTTGCTAGTAATTTTTGTGTTTACTAAATATCAATTAATTTTAGTCATATATGTTGCAAATTATATGTTCAACTCTCGATATACCGTACATTAAAATTATAATTAGATTTTTCAATGTAATAAATATAAACGTTTTATCATATTTATAGTTATTCATAATTTTTACTATGACGAATTGCTTTGATGCTGAAATATAAAATTTTTAGAAAATTAAATAATATGCTGAAAATATATGCTTAATTACAAAATATATTACACTTGTACTATAATACAGACATTATTAAATTTATGATAATCTACTCGCATTAATATATGACATGAGTAACATTAGCATTACATTGCGAGGTAACAGCTTCTTCAAGTGTACAATCCAGTTTTCGGTAGCTTGCTGTACTTGGTCGTCGTCTACCACGATTACTTCTTGATCTTCGACCCTCTAATACAATAGCAAATATCTGAAACAAAAAGAATTACTTTCTAAATAAAAAAAATTATAAATGTCAAATAAATATGCATAAATTAAACTAACCTTTTGTTTATTATGATAACCTATGTATCCAGCAAGACAAGCCAAAGTAACGACAGTAAAATAAGTAAAGAAATGAGAATCATCTTCCGTTCTCATAGTAGAATATTCCGTTAATCTAGCATTATTATTCTTTTGTTCAAAGGTTTCTTGCATATTTTCATTTTGATTTCCTTTCAAAAAATGTATATATGTAAATATATAATTATATAATAGAATTAATTATATATAATACAATAAATATTCTTACCTGTATCTGGATGTTGAATTGTGTCATCTACATCTGAAAATACGCACACATAACGTTTATTTATTTGTTTATTGATATATATATATGTATTATACATAGCAGAAAATAAATATATAAAAAACACATATATACACATTGTTTATAAATTTATAAATAATTTAAAATGTA
>NW_017275130.1:582026-628652 GCF_001594065.2 Cyphomyrmex costatus
TTTCTATATATACACATAAACATATTTTCCCAATATGAATACAATTTATTTATTTGTATAATCCTTAATTTTTTTTTAATAAAAAGATAATATAGAATATAAAATTTTGAATAAAAATGCAAAAATCCAATTTATTTTTATTATCTTTATTTTAAAAAATCATCTGCATATATTTTAAAGAATAAATTAAATGAATAAATACACATTTATAAACATTGACAATACATTACAAAAATATATATTAAAAGTATTAATATACCATCTATATCATTTTCCATATTTTCTTCTGGATTAGCTGCATCATAATGATCTTGCGTATTTTCTGATAATGTACTAGGTTTTAAATCATCAACATTTTGCTCCTTATTAGATTTCTGTGTATTTTCTTCTTTTACGTTTTCATTTATATTATTTATAGCTTTATTTATTGATGGAGCTTGGGAATCGCTATTTAGAGGAATATTTTTCATAGGTTTTGGAACTTCGGCATTATTACCTAGTTCAGTACCAATACTATTCTCTTTATTTTCTTTAAATATTGCAGATGCTGATTTATGTGTCTCTAAAGTATTATTCATTTTCTTTTGAATGTTATTCTCTTTTTCTGTAGGAAATTTTGTTTTTTCTCTATTGGATTTTACATTTGTAAGTGGTACGTTGTCAGGTACATTTGAGTTACCTTTTTTAACACTATCATTGGAATCTACAAGTTGCTTCCTGTCTTGCTCCTTAAATTCTTTTGTTTCTGTTTTTTTAGATTCAATTGGAGTAGTTTTAATGTCACCTGTTACTTCATCTTTTGACTGACTTATATGCGGTTTATCAGATGTTACAAGGTCATGTTTTGTTTCTACTTCTTTTATACTTTTCATCATATTATCGTCAAAGCTTTTGATCCAAGCTAATACCGCACATAGTGGCTGAAATTTATCTTGAAGATCGAAGCATATTTTGCTACATTTATGAGGTACATTAAGATTTTCGACCAATGGTCCCCAAAGTAAATCTATTTTATCATATAGCGGTGTAAATCCCTGTAGATTGTTGCAAACATCTTCTTGTTTATTTTCATTGAGAACATAATCTTCCACATATGAATTGAATGCTGCTGTATTATTAAAAGGAATTTGTAACTGACTAGAATATTGACAAATCTTATATGCTGTATCGTAAACTCCTAAACACAGAAAACTATTTACAGTTTCTGAACTGTATACCCACGAAGGAATTGGGTATGCAACGTTTGCACAAAGTTTTGTATACTTTGAATCATATAAAAATTGAGATGTCGGGCATATTTTCGAGTCATTTTTCATAATGTCTATGACACTCAGTGCCACTGGTGCACTTCTCCCTTCCGTGAAAGAAAGAAATAGGACAAGACAGTTTAGCATTAAGATGACACGAAATAAATCGGTGCAACGGTTTTCCATTCTTTTTTCTTTCTTTTAGAAATAATTTTTCAGCCTCTATGTCGTACTAGTAAATACACTGTCACTCTATCGGTTAATGAACATAATTTTGTTCTGTTTACTTTAATCCTTTTGGATACCGATCATTTTTTAGAAAAGTGGATATTCTCAGTTGTATAATTTATTTAAAAAATGCAATACCTTGAATAAGTTACGTTCATGCAACATAACCTCTCTAATTTAATTTTTCTACATTTACTGGACAGCAGAATACTCAATATTTAGTGTTCACGTATATGTCGTGTTGTCGTGTTCAATTCTACTGCTGACATACGACAACTGCGCCATCTAAAATATTTCAACTATTTGAACATACTATTTCAACAGATATAAAGTTACCAACAGTGAATAAATTCAAAACTATCGTAACAATAATGCAATAATTAAAGTATTACTATTCTTGCTTAGTATAAAATTGCCTTTAATGAATAAATCTAAATTTAATATTTAGTTATATTATTTCACATAATTATTTCAATATTTGTAATGTAATATCTTATTGCAGTTAGTTTTATAAAATTGTATAAAATTAAAAAAATTTAAAGAATGTTTCTAATATCGCAATTTTAATTGTTCTCGATTAATTTAAATTATGTAAACATTCATAGTTAAATAATTTATAAAAATAAACACTAAAATTTTTTAATACATAAATGTTCAAGCTAACACCAGCAATCGATCGTGTTAGTACTCTTCTAATATCTTTGAATTTATTTGCTAACAATGTAGTAAATTTATTCTCGATTGCTATTTTTTTGTTGATTGGTATTTTAACATTTTCTCCTTAATAATTACAGATTCATACATCTACGAAAATAAAAAAACGCCATTAATATGCGCATTATTAATAGATTAAAATTACAACTTTACGCGACTAAAAACAATCAAATCTAAGTCAGAATGTTATAAAAACATTATTGGAAATTAAATCCAAATATTTCAAAAATATAAATATATCAAAACAACAAGAAGGTCATAGAATAAAATAATAATAAAAATAAGTTTCAATTTTTAAAATATTAATACTAAGTTCATTAATACAAAGGACAAAAACAGAAACACATAAATCAATTTCATGAGAGACATCAATTCTATATTGTGGATGCATTAATTATAATGCATCACGTGATATATTTTTTTAAAGGAAGAGCATCAGCCGCGCATCCCTCTAGTAGCAATATTGCGTACTATTAAGCAATCACACAGTATACATTGTAGTTGGCTTACAGGACCATCACAGTAATATAAAACACTAATATTACATTTAAGTTTATAATTAATTTATTTCAATCTGCAGTGGAAATCTTATTTTACAGTTAGATTAACATCAAGATTAATACTAAAGAAAAACACATGAAAATAGATACTTATAAAATTTCATAACATTATATTTTAATTATCATTTTTTAATTAACGTTACAATTTTATTATAATGTTTCCATAAAATAACACAATTTAAACGATGTATGTAAGTGTGTGCGAATTTAATTTAATTGTACAAGATATATTGTACATGCTTTTTTTTTTTTAAGAAAAAAGAAGTTTAATATAGAGCTTCTTCGTGCTTTTACAATTATAATCAGGGAATGGAAAGTTACTTTTTAAAAGTAACTAGTTACAGTTACTCGTTACCGAGTAAAAAATGTAACTAGTTACAGTTACAGTTATCGCTTTTTAAAAGTAACTCGTTACAGTTACCGTTACTTGAAAAATAACTTTTCGTTACTTTTCCGTTACTTTTTTAAAATCAATTTAAAAATGTACTTTTGCATTTTTTTTTATATGTAATACTGACAAATATATATATAGTTTTATTAAAAAAAAAAAAACAATGTAGAATGGCTCAAATAATAAATTAAATAAAAGTAAAATGAGAAGGGTTACGAGCCAAAAATGAAACAGTTTATTTCCGATAAGAACGACGATGACAATGTAATTAAATGTATAAATATATATTAGAACAACAACATGGATAAAACAAGATAAAAACAAACGACGTTTCCACACTTATTGTCATCGTCTTTTAAACTGTTTCGCTTTTGGGTTCGTAGCCATTCTCATTTTACTATTATTTAATTTATTTTTTAATTTTTTTTAAACACAATTTTGTAATTCTAAAACCTGTAAAATATGCAGCAAACTGAAATATTTGTATGTCCTATGTATTACATAGAAGATAGAAGTGTAAAATAATTACTGAATCATACGGCCGAATGTCTAAGGGCTTTCAAGTCTTATTGATAAGCGCTGTAAATAGCATGTATCCAATCGAACCGTGTTCAATCGTGTGCAAAGTAACGACAAAAGTAACTGTAAATTTCGTTACCGTTACCCAAAAAATGTAACTCGTTACCGTTACAGTTACCAAAAAAAGAAAGTAACGCAGTTACCAGTAAAGTTACCAAAAAAGTAACTTGTAACTGTAACTTCGTTACAAGTAACGAGTTACTTCCATTCCCTGATTATAATACATTAATTTATTTAATAAAATTATACATAGATTTTCGAAGAGAAATGCTAATAAGATATACATGAATTAAGAGTTTCACAGAAGCGATTAATGAAATTTTCTCGCACCTAAACTACTTACCTCTCTTATTCTAGAAAGTTTATTTCTCACGATATTGATCTCTTCAAGAATTACATTAGCAGCCTTTAACCTGTTGAGAACATTTAACTTTCAATGTAATTGTATCACGCAGGCAGCACAGAAGATCATCTTGACCTAGATTTTCAACAGCATACCTATCTATCAATAAATCGTGTTTTTTTAGTTGTTTATAAATAATTCGTGATTTTTTGATTAAAAAAATTGTTTTTTATCCCTCTTTTTTTTTATTTATTAATAATACATTTATACTAAAAAATAATATTTTTTTTTTTTACTTAATTAATATACATACTTCTTCATATTTATACAAAAAAGTGTCAAATAGTCTTTCGCAAATATACCCTTTTTAACAAAATAATTAAAACATTATAAATTAAATGATTAAAACGGCCTAAATCAAGCTAAATTTATTAAAAGATTATATGTACTACGAATAAAATTTCAAATATCAAAATAAAAATTTTGAAACGGTGATCTGGCATGTATCCAGCATATCCGGTTAAAGTCATCATTTTCTTCGCATCTTACGTGTCAGCAAAACTCTGTTGCAGAGCAATTGGATGATGGTTCGTGCGTTTACAAAGAATCAAAGTGCCCTAACTATTTAGATAAAGTACAGACTTATCGAAAAAGTATCGCAAAATACTGAACTGTTAAAAGGATCCAATCTTCTATTGCAACAGCGGTGAATTGGATCCTTCTAACTCTATGTAGCAACTTTAATTAAATGAAAAGAAGAGATATATAAGTGTTTGTAGTAGCAATATATGATCGCATGATGCAATATTGACGTTATAGAGTTTATGGCGGCAAAAATCTTTAAACTAAGAGTTTGATCCTTTGAAATTAAACTTCAACTGTGCAGGTGAAATGGTCGAGGAATTTGCACAGGAGTATGTGAAGATCGCGTCGCTAATGATTCTGGCGGTTAAGAACAAAATTACCAAGTTGGAGATGTACGAGCAGATGAAGGAGAGTCCGGTATGCCCTCTGACCGGGAGGTATGGGAGATGTTCCCTTGAAGGACAAATGGAGTCGGAGTGCCTTCTGCTGGGTGGTTGACCGACCATTCATCTCAGACAGTATCCTAAGAAGAGAGGGTCCAATCAAGAGTTAGTCCTTTATTTCTCCTTATATTGGTATATGTGTACGAAGCAATATCCAATTTTGCGAGGATACACCGTCTGGTTCCTCAGCGGTAGCTCTTACGAAAGAGATGGTAATACCAACGCAGCTGGCGCATTGGAACACAAGAGTCTTGCTACTGAGGCTCGTTTACCCGAAATACGAAAAAGCGAGGAACGTGTATAAGGTACCTTTTTGCAATGGCTCAGGCTCACTGAAGATAAACAAAACAAATCGGAGATTGTGGTAAAAACATAGCAGTGATGACCTACTTTATTTTTTATTAGGCGCAGTAAACACAATTGAATAAAATCAGAGCGGTGAAATATTGAAACATTGCTCCGGAAAAGTCGATGTTGTTACTGGTCAGGTATAGGGAAATATACAGAAGGAAGCAAAAAACTTTTGATGCCAAGCACTTTGCGGTTGCTTGATGCATGCAACTTTTGACCCGTATTTTTACGGTCAATCCACAGTGGTCATTTGTGTAAATCTTTTTACAGAAAACTTACCAAGCGGCGGAAGATGCGAAGGAAACAATGAAAAGATATGTTGCCATACTATCAGAACAAGTTCTGAAGAAAAACAACATGAATTTGTTTTTCTCGAGTATCAACGACAGCGACGAGTTATTGCAACTGAGGAACGAAAACTATTGCTCTCGTGAAAGTCAGAAATCTTCACGTTATACAAATCGCACGTTTTCAGTGCAACTGCACCACAGCACCTGTCACGGAGACAAAGATAGGATATATGCCGATAGAGACTGACCTGTCAATCGCACGTTATCGGTAACGGTAGTCCCAGTGTTATAATATTGTTGTCGGATCGAAGAGCCGTTGATTATTTACGGCTCTGTTGTGTGTTGGATTTTGTGATGGATTTTACTCCCTTTGCTCCAAATTCATATGCGACCTGCACGAATTGATTTCTTGCTTTAATATGTAGACATCTCATTTTTTATTTAATACTATATGAAATATTCATAAGTTATTTAAAAAACACATTTATATTAGTAATATGTATTTAATTAAGCACAAGAAGTATTTAATTACAAATTGCAGTATAATCGAAGAACATTTAATATAAGTAGAGATGGATACAATAAAGTTTTATTACGACTTGAAATTATTGCAGTAAGTATTTTTAACTTTTGACACTATTTCCGATTTTTTGTATTTGAATATTTCATTACACGCAATAATAAAGTTAGCATTTTGGTAGTATAAAATGCATCTGTATACGTTGAGCTATCGTATCACTATTTTTAAAAGTTTAAAGTTCATAACGACAATGTATTATATTAAAATATATATATGTATATATGGTATATGCTTAACTCCAAGGTTATCAATATTAATTTATGTTTTATGAATGTAAAAAATATAAATATACTTTATCATTCCATATATAGTTGATTGTATGTGAACCATTGATAACTTATCAATTTTTTTAGTCTCCTGCGCAATACATTTTGTATCATTAATTATACGACACAACCATTTCGTGATAAGAGTACACACTGCATAGATATTAATTACTAACGTTAATTACGTTCTTAAAATAAAAGTAAAATTATGTTTGAGACAATCCTTAACATTTTGCAAATCAAGTTTCATTGTCGAAATCAAAATGGTCCTATTGAATGATCGGTTCATCGAAAGAATGAAACGAAAGTCCCAAGAAGCTCATTCTGCCCTTTCTTAACATAATAGAGATCTTGTAGCTCGGCGTGTCCCTTGGGCTCGGTACCAATCCCGTTCAACAAAGCCTTGGGAATGGACTCACCTACCTCAACGACATATCCACGGTACAACGCAGTTCTGAGTGCGTTCTCTCTTACATTTCTTCGTGACCAAGTCCAAAATGTCCCTTGAGAATACCACTTACAGAATGCGTGCACGAATTTCCTTTATTTAATATTATCTAGTAAAATAAACAATATGTAATTGAGCTGGTCTCTCCGATATACAAAAAATTATATAAGTAATATAATATTAATATATCTGCAATATTAATCCTAATAATTAGATCAGGACAAAAAGATGAATTTAAAAGTAGATAAAAATATAATTTACCCAAATTAAATCAGCTTATATTTTTAAACTAGGCAGTTTTAATTAAAAAATTAATTTTAATATCATATGCGTACAAAATTTAAATTAAAGTTAAATTAGGAAAATTGCAAATGTATATCACGTTATTTAAACAAATATTAAAAATTATTCATGTTAACAATTTAATAGACAACGTTTAATATACTATAGTAAATGTGGCGTGCGAAAACATTTTTTTCTGTATATTGTATAATATTATACTGTAATGCATAATCAGTTTTTTAAATTATTATTAATTATTATTATCTTTTTTAAAGTTGTAAATTATATAATTCAGCTTTTTAGCATAAGTATTTATATGGGATATCCTACAATTTGCAAATCAAAATATCACAGCAAGAAGACATTGTAATATTTTAATTTGTTAATTTTGAGACACTCTGTATACAAAGAATCTGAAGTAAAATTATAAGAAATGATATGACAAGGCAATAGACAAGTATAAGATGTAAACAATTTTTGCCTTATCATAATTCTTGACGTTGCATTTATGATATGAGATACTCTATAAATTTAGGTCGATAGTGAAATTCTTCATATTATTCGTCTTTCTTGTGTAGCAACATATTATATATTATACAATGAAACGTTTTGCACTGTTCTGTATTTTCCTATTATTTGTGCATTACTCGATGCAAGTTCCAAAATATGGTACGTAATTTCAATTATTTATGTATTTATTAATTTTTTTCTTAATATCTAATGCAACAATAAAATAATTTAAGGTATAGTTATACCCTAACTATGCGAATCAACGACAGACTCAAACATAACACTAAATCAATATACATTATTATGTAAAATCTAAGAATACAAAAACAATGTATAATATTTTATACATTTACAAGATTAAATTACGATGAGATAAGTTAATTTAAAAAAAAAAAGAAAATCTATCACGTAGTACATAAAAAAAAATTAGATCGTGGCAACGTCGCATTTTTACGTGTAGCTGTAGACGAATGACAGCATACAAGCATTGAAGCACCGTTGTCAAAATATTTATATAAAAAATAAAAATATCCGCACAATCACGATATAAAAGAAAATATATTAAAAGTAAAGTGATAGCAATCGCATTATCATTGAAAGTGCGAGGTTGCCATACCTACTGAATTTCGTCGATTCTCGAGATAGAATGTATAAAATTAAGATATTTTATTGACTCAAACTTTAATATCATACGATGAATATTTGCGGTCTTGTTATACATGCTTTTTCATAAATTTAACTACATGAGACTCGTTTTTCATTAACTTTTTGAATGTGGTTTCGATGCTATATGAAAAATTCGTGTCATATCACGGCGGAAATGGCTATACTACAATGGTAAATACAGAAAAATCTGTGAAGTTTGATCAATTATATCTCAGAAACGGGGCGGTTCGAGCTCAAATTTCACAGGCATATCAAGAAGATGCTGAAGCCGCCTGTATTACCGATAAAACTAGCGTTTTTGACTTTTTCGTTTGTGATTTTCGCTGTGATTGGCCAATTTTACGGCACGACATACGACAATGGCTCTCGACTCTTATTGTAGAAAGGGCCTAATACCTAAATTACTTGAAACGAAAGTTTCAAGATATTTTTGAATAATGTATTTTAGGATATAACTACCTTAAGTAAACTTTATAGAGAGTTTTGTGTTCTTACTATGAATCTAAATATGCTTAATTGTTTAATAAAAATCATATAAAATAACATATTTTGTAAATATATCTAATTAAATTTTACATGTATTTTGTACGTCTATCTATTATTATTTTTATATATATTCTTATTTTACTATATATATTTAAAAGTTAAACATTTTAAATATAAAAGAATCTCTATATATTATAAATATATATAGTATACATGTACTTTTCTTTATTTCATATTTGTTTATTATAACAATTATATTAGAAAACTGTAACCATGAGGTACTTCCTGAAGGAGATCGACAAAGATGTGTAAAAGTAATATGCACATCGCAGAATAAATTTATAACAGAAGAGTAAGTTTATTTATTTATATAATAAAATATATGACATTTTTATATTATCATTAAAAATATTACATGTGAGTGTTATTGCATTGTTAAAACAACACTAATTATAATTATTTGTTTAGATGTAACTGTGAGAAGAATGCCGGACAACATCTTGGAGAACGTAGTTCCGAATACCCTGTTTGCTGTCCGCGATGCAGTAGAAGTAATAAAAAACATTAAAAATATAACACAAATTCCTAAGAATGTATGTATAAAATGATTATCAATTATGTATTAATTATTAATAAAATTTTGATACACGCAAACATTTAATAAAGTTACGTACGCGTGTATAACATTTTCCTCTTTCTAATAAAAATAAAACTTTAAAAGATGAATAATATACTTATAATTTAATAATATAGTACAGTAATAGTTTCTAATTCATTTTATGATAATTTTGTTTTATCAAACATTTCATTAATTAAGTACAATAATCAAGTAACTATTGCGAAAACGAGGTAAAACATACAGCTATAGAGACCGAGAGTATTAGACCACAAATGAAATTCCGATACAAGAATTACAAATCTACAGTTACATCAAGTATATAAAAGACAAATAATAAGATTATAACCAAATTATACAAGATGAAATAAAAATTAATTCTTGTCGACAATTTCATGATGAAAGATTTCATTTGTGCAAAACTTCTTAAATAAATACTCGATTTTTCTTATAACAAACGTACGTTAAAAAATTTATACTATAATATTTTGAAAATAAACACAATATATCATTTCAAATAATTAAATTATAAATAATATAACAATAACATAAGCCTTATACAATTCAAATAAATAAATAAATCGATATATTATGTGTGTATGTGTGTGTGCGCGCGCGCATTATATGTATTTAAATATTGTAGAAACAATAAAAAATCACACAGAATGATTGATTTATGTAAAACTTTATACTCTTTTTATATTATACATCACTGATTTGTCAAAATGCAAAACTTTATGAAGAATGGTTCTCTAGAGTATAATGGTTGGCGAAATCTTGATTAAGCATGAAGAGGAGTATATTTCACGTAGTATAGAGGCAACTAACCGAGAGGAGCCATCGCTGTACATTTGCATGTCTCTGCAGAGAAGCCGCGGCTAAATATGCACCGCTCGTTACTTAACCAACCACCAAGCAGCGTCTGTGAAGCTCTGCAGCTAGAGATCCACCGCGAAACTCTACCCATTCTTACACGTGCTATGTCGTATCATGCGATTTTATGTTAAAGCGACTTAATTTAGAACAGTTTGATTAATTATATTATTTGACATTTATCGCGTGTAAAACAATACGATGTTCTTATCAAATTTCATTTCATTTACTTTTTATTAGAACACAAGAACTGATCTATAATATCAAGATTTGACAATTTTGTCTAAAATTAACGTAGAAATTGTTAATGTGAAACGAATGTATGTATGGCAGCATTATAATCTTGGCGTTGATGTTTCAGGGTATAATATAACTAAAGTTCTATCTAAAAAATCTCTATATGCTTTTTCCGGTTAAATCTACAATGCAAATCGAATGGCGGATAAAAATGCTCGTGAACGGAGCTTGAAGAGACGACATATGCTGTATAGGAACATTTTTTCACCCCAGAGATCTCCAACTAAAATACATGAAATATAAGAGGAATAGCAAATTTCCATATAAATCTCAGTATTGTTCTTTTGCACCGGAAGAACTGACAGACTGTGGAATAAGCGTTAGCAATGATATATCGCCCTAAAACAGATTAAACTAGTTGGTCTGATACCGGGTTATGATGCCATCTAAAGGATATGCAACGTGATATTTTTCTTCATTAAAGTTGGAACACTAGAATGCTAAACAAACGTTTAAACAAAATTTATTCGACTAGAATGAAATGTCTCTTCCGTCATTTTAAACCATTTATTGACGTTTTCCACATAAAATTTTTAAACTCACTAATTGTTCTTATTTATAGAAATACAATTGTTTCTAATAAATTCAATGAAAAAATATTAAAGTGTTACAAAGAATTTTAATTTTTACACAGCATGAATAATGGCAAATTTTTAATAAGATTTGAAGCTTTAAGGTTTTAATAATAATTTTTCAATTTCGTCTCTGATATTAAGACACGTAAAATATCAGTTATACATTAATAATTTTCATAAAAAGTTAGAAATGTATTAAGCATTTGTAAATTAATATTTCTGATGTTCTGAGATAGTTTGTACAGAAATTAAAATTTCATAAATTATAATTAATAACAATTTATCATGTTATCAAGAAATATATTTAATTTTTTTATGAAAGATTAATGATCTTAATCGATCAAGCATTGAACAAGATTACAGATATAATTAAATTATGTTTATGATCTGTAATCAACGTTCGGACCAGACAGTGACTACCCTATTGGTTGACTGATTACGGAATAATTGGGTTGGCAGACAGTAGCAATTTGGTCGATATCACACACAATACGGCATTATATACCGGAGTTTCTGAATGCTCGGAGTTAGCTTAGAAAAATTAAACTTTTACAAAATTGTTATAAAATTATATTAATATTATATATTATTATTATTATTAATATTATATACAAATTTTGTCGTATCTGCTGAATGAATCACGTCTTACTCTTTGCGTGTCGATGATTTAATCACGACAAAATAACGCATGAATACAAATAATACTTCCTATGAAAATGCTCTCAGGAGAAAGGGCTGGGGAGAGATGTAAATTGCGCGGACGGAAAGTATCTTGTGCGCAGTTCCGCAAATGTGACGCGCTAGGTGGATCTAATTGCGAGCCGCATTTCATCCCCAGCTAGAAAAATCTCCAGAGACACGCGACAAAGGTACGTACACTCGCGATATACGCAAGTATTCACCGCGGCATTTTGTAGCGAGACGGCTTGAGAAATGATGTAAGAGATTATCAACCGTTTGAATTAATGGCTGCGAAGGACGCACTAGTAGACGGGGAAATCTCCTGTTTATGAAAAAGCAAATCATTAATTTACAGCGCGCAGGAAACTGTAAGCAACTGTATAAATAAAAAAAAAGTAAATGGCACGATGAATCATGTAAGAATTGCAACTACATAGAGTTTTAATTCAGAGTATCCTATCCGCGATAGTAATTTAGATGTATGTATTTATTTAAAGGTCATAAGTAATGAAATATCTGAAAAATAAAAATAATAATATATAAATAATATAATACTAATAATAAATTACATTCTACTCTGTAAAATCTTTGAAATGGAATCTATAACTCTAAAAAGAAAAATATCACTTTTAAAAATTGATAAGTGAGCCACTCTTCCAACATTGACTAATTTGTTACTTTCTAGAATAATATTCTACTCTAAAAATTTTAGAGAGTAAGATTGGAATTGAGATTTATGTAGTATATTATAGTAATTAGAATTTTATTTAAAAAAATTTTAATAAGATAAAGTAAAATTAAAAGACAAAATAAAATAGACAAAAGAAAATTAAATTGATATAATAAGAAGAGAGTTTTATTAAATTAAATAAGATAAAAAATAAAATTGAAAAGTTAATTTTATTTTAATCTTATCTAATTTAATCAAATTCTCTTTTTATATTATATCAATTGAATCATCATCAATTTGTGCTTTCAAACTTCTATTGACAATTGTACGGCCGACCGCTCTGGATTAAATAGAATGGGATTGTACCAACCTAGGTCAGCGATTTCGAATGCTCCAGATTGCTTAAATTCTTGAGAAAACAAACTGTAGACCCCATCTCCATCCCTTACGTTTCTAGAGAAGAGAAATTTTTACACTCTGATTACACGCCATATTTACTTATTTATACATTAAAATTTAATAAACGGATAATTTTAATCAATCATTGCTTTTATCAAGAGTGTGGAATTAAGATAAATTAAATAACATGTTAGATTAAGAAATTATCTGCTCATACAAAACGTAACAAAACGTACATACTTGTTTTTAAAAACCTGACTCATACTTTAAAATACATGTATTGTGTTACATAACTAAACATAATACGAATTTATGATGAATATTAAAGTAGTGCATATAAGTGTTTATAAAAATATATATGATTATGTAAAAAATGTGAAAAGGATGTTAAAATGTATGCAGCCCATGAAAATGCTGTTAAAAATTTTTTTACATATTTTGGAACGTGTACTAATAAAAGTGTGAAATACGTTTTATTATACAATATAATCATCATGTAAATATTATATTATATAGTAAATAATTAAAAAATATTTTATACTAAAAGTATAAGCAATAACATACATATATCGTATACATTATTATCTTGCTTATTATTAAAACAAATATTATGTAAATTGATTATGTATAATAATGATTTAATAACGCAAAGCAATTTCTCTCTCTCTCTCTCTCTCTCTCTCTCTCTCTCTCTCTCTCTCTCTCTCTCTCCCCTCCCTCCCTCCCTTTCTCCCTCTCTTTTCATCTCTCTCTTTTTTTTCTTTACATCTGCACATTCAAATTAAATTATTAATGTTTTTAAATTATTTGAGCTTAGTTTATGTTTTATCTAAACATTTTTTCTTAATTAAAAAACGTATGGAATAAATGTGTTTTATTGTCTTTATTAATATATATCTACGAGTATTTAATATATTTGATTATTATTATTCATTAATTAATTGTATACTTTTTATTTAGACTACGTATTCCAAAATGTACTGCAAATACTAAAAATCTATAATGCAGATGATGTAAATTACAGATTCTCAATATACTGGTAATAAATTTTAGAACACTACCTTAATATATTATTTGTTAAAGCTATTGTATGATCTTTGCACGTTCATTACATTGCAATTTTTCAATATATTTAAAAAAACATATTTTTTTGTTTATGTAAAGAATATGAATCAGCTCTATTCTCTGGAGAATCTTGTATCTATATTCCATTTTATTTTTCGTACATAAATTTAACATTATGTTTGTTTCTCTCTATCTGTCTTATCGCATCTTTTTTTCTCTCTTTGTGACTTATTCACTATTTCTTTTTATTGAATTATGCACCGAATTCCGATCTATGTTGACACACCTTCGTTATAATATCTTGTTGCGTCTCTGGTGGCGCTTGATTTCCTTAGGGCTGAAAATTTAGGAATTTCTCGAGAATCATGTTATGCCCCTTCAAGTCACATGTCGCAGTTTAAATTTGCTTAGGAAACATTGTTACAGTAAAGTGATTTAATAACATCATATTTACACAAATTGATAAATAGATTTAGCTGAATATTAAAATGCAACTTGTTAGTGTAACCCCTAGGGCTGCAGGAGCGCAATTAGAAATACAAAAAGTATTTATTAATAAACAAGAAGTTATACGATTCGAACTGATTTGTTTTAGAACTAGTATGTTTCGAACTCAAAAGATAGAAAAAGAGACTTTTTTATATTTATTTAAATTTAGAGTTTACAAAATTTTATGTTTAATAATCGAACAATCTATCAGTTTCATATGGCGTGCTCACGTTTTGAAGTATTCGCGTAGGCAACGCGATAGTAAATATCCCGATAGTCTATCGTCGCGCGCTATTCAATATTGACACACCGTAGTAAAACAATGGAAATATGTTGCCCAGCCACAGTGTCGAGGAGAAGCGTAAATATCGAGTAAATTAGCATTAATCTGTTGGCGTTTGTATCGATACTATTCGACGACCGGCTGTTAACAGTTTGAAAATCACGGCGGCCGAGTGTCGCGTGTAGCCGCGTGTTTGTCGTCCGCTCGAAAACCCTCTAACAGGCACGCGAGTCATTTTTGAAGCCGGCCTCTGAACCTGAAACAGACCTATCCGATCGCACGCCCGCCACTTTTGCTCTCGCTCATGGAAGAGACAGGATGATATCTCTCTGCTCGAAAAACCGGTAACGCAAATATTTCTACCTATGCACAAATGTGAATTTAATGAGAAAAATACGGAAATATGAAGATCAGTATTTATCTTACATATTCAGCCATTGTTTATGAGACGTTTAATAATATAATATAAAATATATAGGTGCTTATAATTTTTGTTGATTATTCTGTCAAATATTTTTACCGTTTTATTAAAAAATATTGAGTAATATTTCTTAATATACATATAATATATATACATATATGTATTCGTATACAAACGTTTTTCATAATTGTGTCGTTGACAATTTTTATTAATTAAAGGAATAATATTATAATAAAAAAAATTTTTAATTAAATTTATTTAGTTTAATATACTATTATTTTTAAATTAAATTAAATAGTAATATTAAAAGACATAAGAAAATACAGTATGTCTTACCACAGCGCTACGACAAGCGTAGCGATACTATCGTGTTTCTTACCGCGAGTTGTGGGGTTACAAAGGATCAATATAATTCTTTGATTACGAGACCAACAATTAAATAACTTCACTAAACTAAGACTCAATAATTTAAATACATTATGAAACGTTAATCATCATTCTAAATAAATAAAAGAAAAAATAAAAACCTTTAATAGGAAAATATGCAATCTAAAATGTGGAATTTATATAACTTCTTAAAGCTCAGAGCGAGTAATAAAAGCATAAGATATAAAAACATTTATTGACGACAAAAAACTCGTAAAATAAGTGCAATTTTGTGACCCAGATAACAGTAATAGGCTCGTTTTGTGGGGACCTCATAATTCACCGAAACGCCGTGATTCGACGGCGGATACAGCTATAAAGCGCCCGAAAATTCGAATTCCGGCGACGAAACCTCTGGGTTGAAACATGATTGACATCTTACCTAAGTTGGAAAGGTAGATCGCGCGTACATGGGGCGCAACGCGAATGACATAAACTGTCAAACGTTACGGCAGGGGAGAACAGATTGGCCTCAGCGCTCGGTACGTGATCAGCGTGAGTAGCGTCTTTTGATTTCTCCGTGGCCGCAGAACGCGATAGAGACATTCTGGAAAGGAGAATAACGTTTAATGCGCCGGACGGGAGAAGAGAGAAAGATGGAAAGATCGCGCGAGAGATCGGACGTGACGCCATTTCCATTCTACAAAATTTATGGGCCAAGTTTTGCTCGCACGTGGTTCTGCTAATTACGCGAGAAACGCTGCAAGCAGATTCGGGAATAACGCGCGAACACTGGCTGAAATAGAAAGACGGAAAGGATGTAGTAAGCGTGTTCCAATGCACGAATAAGATCGTTGATTAACAAAGTTGAAATATGGATGGATTTTGTATTCCGGCTTAAGAAATAAATAATTGATATATGTAGATATTTATTTCAATATATAATTAAAATTAAAAAATTAATTTCATACTGATTAACAAATAAATAAATAAACGATTTATATTTCTAAAAATATATGTACGAGTATATGAAATATATGAAAAATGCTTCTTTCTTATTTCTTTCATTTTCTTTTAATTAAAATGATATCTATATATAATATTGTATATCAATGTAATTTAGGGCAATACTTATGTAAAGTACAAATATTCTTGTAATTAAGTTTTTGTCTTATTTAAAGCAATATAAAGATTCATTAAGGATAAAATAATTAAGAAAGAGAATAATTAAAAGCATACAATTATATAAAGCATCGGGGGAATGAGTATTTTAGTTTGTAATGGAATTGAGAATAAAATTGTTATAAATAATTTATGATTATTAAGATAGTTTTATTTAGAGAGATTTATTTTTATTGAGAGATTAAAATATAATAAAAATAAATAACTTATAATTTAAATAATTTATTTTTTCTATTATAATTCAATAAACACGTCTAGGAGATGCTAAAGATTCTATGGTATGTTATAGCAGAGTGTATTTTTATCTATTTCATTATGTATTCCAGAACTGCGCGCTGTAACGATTTCTAATAGCCCTCACTGAGGCATGGAGTTTTTGTTGGCAGGAACTTTATCCGAGTTTCTGCTAATTACCGTCTTGTTAATTACATGAGATCAGAAGCAGGTTCATTACATTCGCATAGGAGAAAGAAAAACAAGTGTGCAGTCAATATTCCCACCTATAAAAGAGTAGAATTAGTTTGCATCTTTATACTGAAGAGTTACTCATTGACCGAAATGTATAGAAAAAGCAATTTATTTGTTTAAAATCTTATATTGAATTGCCAAAGTTTCGGATTTTATGCAAGTTGCGTAATGCAATTTCTCGAATAGCCTATCGTTCTCTAAAACACAATGCACCATTCAACACCTGCAATCTACGAGCAGACTGCGTAAAATTCATAGCCATAAGTTAATCATGCATAATTTTATTAAAGGTTCTCTTAAATTACTTAAATATCTCGCAATTAACGTCGCTTTAGCAACACCCACCGTGTCACGATTAATTAATTCACGCTAAGTGAAAATTTCTCGTCCTGCGTAAATTCAATTTTGTACTCTTCTCAACAGAAAACATTCATCTTTTTCAAAAAATGAAATGTGCAAATGTATGCCTCAATATTTCATGTTAGATATATTGAAAATAAAGTAGCATACTATTTTCGTATAAGAAGTATTTACTCGTATATATGTATCTATTATTCGTGCGACTATAATTTAAGACTGTGATAATTTCTAAATAAATTTGATGTTCAATGCGTTTCAATTGTTATAATTAAACAAAAAGATGCTATGGAATGGAATATTGAAATGTTATATAATACTGATATTTACGCCAATCAATTTTTATTTGGGAAATTGTAAAACTTCTCAGATATAAATTGATATTTTTTACAAAGTTTTCAATCTCTGATCATATTTTCTTATTAAGATCCTTTAAAGTGTGTCATTGTGTACAAATATGAATTTGTATGCATATATTCTTCTAGCAACACGAAATCAGTCTGAAATTTCTCGTCCTACTGGCTACATCGTGTTATTTTGACGCTCGTCGTTCGAAGCAATCACCATTATAACTGCCGACGGGAATTGCAGAACTTTATCACACGGTCTAAACAATGCCAAGTTTCGCCGTGGTGCCAACACGTATGATGTCACGTCCAGGACCAGTTTATCAATGGCAACTAATGCAATGGATGGTCATTCTAACGTATCCTCCGTTATCACGTTGAGCTATGCCGTCGTCATCCTCGATTATACCGATTTCGTATAACAGACGAAAGAATATACGTTTTAGAGTTTTTGTGAAACACAAAATTTTTCTTTTGTTTGTGATACCGTTATCATCGTACATTTGAATTGATGATATCATAAACAGAAATTAGTTAAGTCATTTTAAAAATATCAAAAAAAAGTGATCCAATAATCTATAATACAATTTGCTGCGTTGATAAAAAATAACACTTATTGCTTAGAAATGTACACTTTTCAAAGTTAACAACTTTTCAGTAGCGCATCTTTAATTCTGAATTTTGACACGGTTGCTTAAAGTAACCTATAATGCACTTTCGAGTATAATAAAAAATTTGATTAAACGTTTGACGCGTTAATTTTGATATTTACATCGATAGGAAATAAGCATATAGCAACTTCATAATATTTCATATATTAAAACAATAAAACTAAGAAAAAAAAATTAATGCAGAAATATCTATGCATTGCTTGACATTCGACGATATCCATAATCTATTTCAATCAATCATTCGTGTTTTTATCTGTCACCTACATTCATAAACTAATTGTCAACGCCGGACAGTTTTAACGTGATGACCACGTCCAGTAAAGCTGTACCCCGCGCGTAAAATCGAATTTCAGAAGATTCGTGGAGGAGTCGCGGATGTACGAATGGTCCTTATCTATCGATCAATCTGATTGACAATCGTTTTGCCCGAAGGGTACATGAACATTTTCGATTATCGCGACTCAATACCAACCAGCCGAATTCTCTGCTGGTCTGATTGACGCATCTGCGTGCCAGTGGAGCGTAAACGCGGCCCCTACCGCGTACCATCTCGTAATGGAATCTCGCGGAGCGCTCGGGGAAATTCGTGGATACCTCCTAGATGGGTGCCTCCTTTGAGATCTCGTTTAGCAAGCTGATATTGAAACGGGTAAACGGCGTTTCCACGATAAAGAGAAGGGCGTTGGTCGGGTTGCGTGCGGAGATTACTGCCGTTTTGTTTATTCGTGCACACGTTACGGGAATACGTCCTCCCAAAACATACGAGAGAGAAAAAAACGAGGTAAAAGGAAATTGCGGAGGACATGGAAACGAAAAACAGAAAGACTGAGAAGAGTAGCAAGATGGGAAAACGAGTCTCGCCGTGCTCGTGTCGAGGGACGTATGTATTTCTTTCACGTCTCAATTTGTATAAGTATCCCAGTTATCTCAGAGTCGTATCACCGCGTGAACACCTAGCGCAACTACGATGGTTCAATACAATGGTGTACGTTTCGTTGCCGACATATCTACTGTATGAATTGTACGCTCGGCGCGTACATTTCTCGCCTCGACACCACGATTGTACGCTAATAAGTTTCTGTGGGAATACTACGGTAGAGCGACGAATACTTTATTCTGTCTCACGTCGACCGCACAGGGTTACAATCGAGACTGTAAAGGCGACGGAGAAATAATTCCCCGGGAGGTCGTGCAACGCGATCGAACGATAGAATGAGCCCCATTGTCCTTCGGGCAATGCGAATAACTAGCAGGCAAGTGTCAAGTTGGTGAATATTTGATACGTTTACTTGCCTGTATACAGGTGCAAAAAACGAAAACTCCTTCACACTCCTTCAATAAAGACGCAAAATGTTTCGTATTTTTCATTCAGAAACACGATTTTTTTACTATGCACTTAAAGGTAAAGAAATGAAGATACAAGATAAGGAACAAAGATTGTCAGAATTTAATAATTGATGTATATTGTCTTTACCTGATTTACTCATGTTCAAATATTATTGTACAAGTGGACAGGTTGAGAAAAAGATAGATATGGTTTGCACAACGTATATTACAAACATTATTTAAAGCAATAGAAAAACGTGAACTGAACCTGAAGTCTTGGAGCTTCTTATCAATAGCAAGCATTTTATATTTTAATATTTTAAATAATTCACTTGAGTCTTTAATCTTGGTTTTATATATAAATTGTAAAAGAAATGGAGCTTAATGGAGTGACGCGACAAAAATGCTTTTCCGAATGTGATCCACACATATGACCGAAAGTACTCAGGAAGTTGCACTGGAAAAACACGATTGAAACTTTCGCTTGTGAGGTCACGATCAAAATTCTCCAAACTCATAATACTGCCGCGAGTTTACCGGATCATTGCCGAGCTTATAGCGAAGAACATTCTTGGTTTTTCAAGCGGACGGGGCCATCCAGACGCGGTGCCATCCTCACTCACTACGCTAACAGCTTGCAGTCTGAATAGGAAACTTTTACCGTAGAAAATCCCACGATCGACTTTCGGCGAGCGCCTATTTTTTTGGAACGACATGGTGACGGTGGGTAGATGGAATTGACGTGCTTCATAAAGTTTTTATGGGCTATCCGAGGGAAGTTGCTTCCTCGCATGCTGTTTACGTGTACGTGGCTTTTTACGAAAATTGTTTTGGCAAGAGACCCTCGTGTTTGAAATGTAAACGTTGTAAATTTATTTTTGAGCGTTCTCATTTATCGATCGTATAACATTTCAAGATTGCTTTTTAGCTTAAAAAGGACTTTATGTAGGAGGAATTACATGTTATTAATTTAAAAATTTTATAAAATTGTATATTAAATAATATCAATTTTATTAATTTACTATATATATTAAAATAAGGTTTTATTTTACTGGCTTATTTTATTGACATGATACAGAATAATATTGTATGATACAGAAAATATAACAATAGATTATTATTTTTATATGATGTACCATATATAGGAAATTATTAAGGGTTAAGTAAAAGTAAAGTTATATACTCTATATATAACTTACTTTATTTATTAAGTATACGTTTACGACTCTGTTGAAAAGTTAAAAAAGCATTTGTCTAAATATGGAATAAGTACGTTTCAGATATTTTGTTAATCAATATGCTCGTGTGCGATTCAATCTATTATTTTGGATAACGAAATAACAAAAAAAAAAATTTTGTAATAATTGTGTTAATTATAAATTCTAGAGTTCATGTACTTAATTCTTGTTAACATATTATAAATTTACAAAAAGCATTTTGACCAAAAATTTTGAAAATGACTATAAGATAATATAAATGTACATAATTTATCTATATTTTTTTAAAATTTAAAACATATTTTAAAATATAAAACATATAAATTTCCAATTTGAGATGCTGTAAGCAAAAGTATATATACATGTAGTGTTACGTTAAACATTTCCAGTGATTAAATCTATTCGTATTCAATATTTACAACAAACAATTCATGATAAATAGGCGATTTCAATAGATGAATTATATTTCCATCGATGTTTGTCATTGGACACTTTACATGGATTATCTACAGATTGTATTTACTTAACTTCGTGAAATTTAACATATAAAATTGAATGAATTATGGATATATTTTTAAAGTGACTATTATACAATCATGCTTCCAGCTACAAATATAATTCTTTTCTAAAGAATATAATATGTTTTTGAATTAATTATAAAACGATTAATGGAAATTGTACTTTCTTGCAGAATATGATTTGTAATTACAAGCAGGTACTTATCAAGGTTATAATTAAAAAAAATTTATTTTCTTACAAAAATCTTATTAATCAATGCTGTTTTAAACAGAATTTAATGAATATTTATTTAATATAGCTTTTTCTTTAAAACGTTTTACAATAATGAAAACTTTTATAAGAATGAAATTTTATTTATTATATTGCATTACTGATTCTTTATTTATAACGAAATTGTAAAATCCTACTTATATCAATTTTTGTAGAAATTTATTATTATAATTTTCATAAAACTTTACTGACCCTATATATATAACGAGTTAATTTTTCTCTTTTTTATGAATTATACTTTGAAAAATTATTATACAATAATCTATAATTAACCTTTCTTATTTAATAAATACATTATTAATTTATTTATAAGGATATTAATGAGATAAAAACTAATTTTAACAAATTGTTAACTCATAAATTATATTTTATGAACAAAGTCGATATAACATATGCATATGAATATTTTTGAATTATTTTCTTTATAATAATAATTTGGTTTAAACCTAATAATTTGCACGTTTGCCTAATTATCAGACCAAAATGCGTGCCACCACTTATTATTATTAAATCAATCGCGTGTGATGTTATTGTCACGCGCATTGAAATAAATGTACGAAATATTTTGTTGTCCGTAATTTACTCAACAATTTATCTGAAATTTCATTAATACAGACATATTCAGAAATACACTATAATTCTACTGTGAAAAGTGTATATGACAAGTGTTTATAAAACAAATAATTAAAATCATAAAATTATAATCAAGAGAAGTAACTCAATGGTAGCAAGTTTAACGAATGCATTCATTTGAGATGATAATAAGAGCAAATTCAAATTATAACAGTTTCAAGAGAGATAGCAAAATGCATTTGTAGATGCAGAGTTGATACACAGTATGTATCTACACTCCTCGTTGTCACTGTATATACGTTGGCTGCAGACTTCTTTACAGAAAGGAGGATAGAAACCAGGCCAATAGGGTTGCCACAGAGTCGCCTTATCAGCGGTTTATGTGGTACGACGTGGCATGGACTACCTCGAGGCGATTTCTATGTGTACAGCCCTTGTATGAGTATATATGTGGTATCTACTATCATGTCGTATACATAGATAGGAAATGTAATCTCCAACCATTTAATTCCTAATATATATATACATATATAGATATTGATATCGTTGAATAAATCAATGATCCGATAAAGTAAATTGTACAACTTTTTCAAGTTCAACAGTAAATTGCATCAAAGATGCATTATTGACTTGGAAATTTGCATTTAACTTTTGTGTTTATTGTAATACATAAGAATTGATAATTTTAATTTTATTACACAACTATCATTCTATACGATTTATACATTTAAGAAAAACATCCTTCTCATAAATCTAGGATTTACTTTTTTCGTCTTCGGACTTTAACTTAAATTAAATTAGTAAAATTACACATGAAAGTTATAATATTTTATCAATTTAAGTAAAAAGAAATTATTTGTTAAATCTGTAGTTAAACAATTATGAGATATATTCCTGTATATAAATAATTATTTGCTCGGGTTTGACTCAAAATGTAATTAATTTTCTTCCTATTTAATATTTTATTAATTTTTTTCTATAATTTTTTATTTTTTATTTTTTAGATCGTTATAATCATATTAACTTATAAACGGTCATGTAATTTTAAGTCAGCAGGATTAATTCAATACGATATTAAAATATCTAGGTATACTTATTACTTTAATTAAACATAATCAATTGTTTAATTAAAAACATTTGCTTACCTACATAAATCCATAAATATATAATAAAAATGAATGTATTATTTTTTTTATTTATTAACATATCATATTAATTACATCAAATATTAATATAAATATTATTAATAACAATTTAATTGATAATAATAATTTAATGGTTAACATAAATAATATATGTATGCAATAATTTATAAAATATTCTTATTGTAATATAACTTGTTTAGTTTTTCCAGGATATAAATAAATCGTCACGTCATACACGTTAAAAACACATTTTGATACATAATTAACCATTAACACCGCATACGATCATTAATTGGTCACAACGATTATCGGATCTTCGGTTTTTGTGCAAATTATGCATAAAATACTGGACACTTATTAGCGAATAGTTACCCTCTCATCCACTGTATCACCCGATACAAACGGATCTCCATAATTTCAAAGTCATCACGACGTCATAACGTCACCGCAACCATGCGTTCAATTTGTCTGCCGATGGTCAGACGCACATGGGATACAATATCACAGGCTCTCTACCGATTTCGTCGTACATCCATTTCATCGTATTACCATTTCCAATGTTCCATGCTATTGCTCTTGCGAACGTTATTATCTTTGCTTAACGGGGTGCCAACGTTATTTCAGACCCTTCCGACACCGGCAACGGGTCTTGTCGATCGAATCGAGTCGTATATCCCTCCTACCATCACATTTTCACACAAAGGCTAAACGCCGATGAATACGTTTTCGCTCGTCGTGTTGGACTATTAGGGATTACCAATCGAGACCGATATGCCTCGCCGATGCACCGAACAGGCAGTATATTATTAACGGCTCGAATGGTTCCGCAACGACGACCTCGGCAGGATTGGTGCTCGGATGAGAAAGCAATCGAATCGCTGGCAGCGTCCACCGGTGTCGCGATACTCTCCTACATCGGGGGAAGTAGGCCGTAAATTTCGCGACTTTATTCAGGAAGAAAAGGTGGAGCGACACGACCGGTAGAACGTGGAATGGCAGGACGATACGCGATTCTTTCACGAGACGCTGACTTCCTTAGCTTCTTCGTACCGTAAGACATCGGCGAGCGCTGATGTGAAAAGAAACACGGGAATGGTGAACCGATCGATTTCCGGAATAACGATTTATTCTTAATGCAACGTAATACGATACGGATTGAACTTTTGTAGCATAAAGATTCCTACTTTTTTCTTATTAAGATGTAAAGAAAATGATAAGTGCTATAATCAGAAATTAAGTAATTATGGTTTAATTTAATTTATACAGACATCGATACATCCAAGTTAATCAAAATAGATAAAAAATTTTATATATATTAATTCTTGTGCAAGATTACTTTATTATGTACAAATTATATACGCATATAATATTTTTTTTTATTTGATATACTACTGTTTATTGTATCATTATACGAAATTTATAGAATTCAGGTTACACTCATTATTATTAGCTTCTCTACTCACATATTATTACCTTCAAATTATGCAATGTTGTTTTATTAATGTATTGTTGCATAGTATTATCATTTGCCATTTCTGCGTTTCACATTCTAGTTGGCGTCGTAGCAGTAGCAGTGCACCAATTGCGCATATATTCTTGCCTATTTCAATCAATATATTTCTATTGGTACATAAAATTAAATTAAATTATATTATATTATTATATCGCGTATATCGTAAAAAATGATTCAAATAAGTAGTTTGGCAGCCATGATTTAATCTAATCAAAATTTTCCAACGACACGCATTCCCAGAATTGAAGTAGAATTTAATCGTACGAGTATCTTAATCGACACAGTCGGCAAACAGACAAATAGTGGCCACAGGCTATTGGCTGGCGGGCTTGCGGCAAAGCTCCGATATAACTCAGGCTACCTGATAGTTTCATTAC
The DNA here is from genome assembly GCF_001594065.2 of Cyphomyrmex costatus. NCBI lineage: Eukaryota > Metazoa > Arthropoda > Insecta > Hymenoptera > Formicidae > Cyphomyrmex > Cyphomyrmex costatus. The sequence continues at coordinate 607,696 of NW_017275130.1, forward strand.
TACAGTAAATTTGCCGGTCGTGGTGAGCCCTTTATACGTTCTGCATTGTGTATGTGCGAGTATGTGTTAAACGGTCAGAAGGCATGGAGAGGAAGAGAAAAAGGAGAGGAGTAGGAACAGGTGGAAAGAAAAGTAGTAAGGGATAGTTTGCGCTGTTCGACGAGTCACCGTGGTGGTGGGTTGAGATGTATCTGAATCGGCTACGATCAGTAGAAAGTTTGGTCGGGAGAATCGTTCCATTTGTTCTGGCGAACGAGAACATACAAGAAACGCAAGTGTTCCACGGCCAACAGCACGTTTCGAAAGATGTCCATTAGATGAAAATCTTGTATCTTGTGAATTTGATTTCATGGAGAATATCCATGGATATATATATATATAGTTTTTTATTGTAATATCAAGTATATCAAATTATTTGTTGATTATAAATAAATGATCAATAAATCCTCAGAAACTATGAGATAATAACATGTTAAAAATTTATCAATTTTAAAACATACTTAAATTCTATAATACAATTCTTAAACTTAAATTCTAGTATAGTAGAAAACGTCTACCTTATCTCATATTCCGTTCTTGTGAAAAGCGGCAAAAACGTACAACCGCATCGCGAATTACGGCGACGTGCCTCTCAAAAACGTAGAAAGTGTTAATTCGTAGAGGAGTCGGCGCACGTTTGACGTGCCCTTTTGAAGCGCTTTTGCGTAGGGCCACTCATTCTTCAATTTATACCCCGAGATCTCTGATGCGCACCTCTCTCACGCACTTCTCGCTCCATGATATAACCGTGATATATAGATATAATGCTCGTTAGACAGTTCGTTTGATGTGGCTCGGTTCACAGTCGGCTTCTCCGCCGGCACTCTACTGTCGTTGGAAAATGCTGAAAAACTTTGCCCGCTCGAGATAGCGTTCCGCCGTTAGAGACGGGCACGCGAGAAAGTACAGACGCTTTTAGCGCGCCTATCCGTCCGGACGCGGATAGACCGCGCGCGGAAAGTTTATGAAAATACGAATGCCTTGGGTTTATTTTTATTAGAGAACCCTTCTTTTATGCGGAGACCGCGCGCACAGGTTCCCCTTGCGGATCTCTTTTGCGAGCGGGGGCGGGTACGCTTTTCCATCAGGAAATATTCCGCCTTTTGATGTTCGAAGCCACTTCGCCCTAGCGAATGACATTACGGAAATGGGAGGGTAATACGTTGCATACCGACCGGCATTTCAACGTCCTCGTTCACCACCTTCGAGCCGATGCACTCCTTGAAAACTTGTTCGAATGACTCTTAACATTCGCAAGCAAACGTGTCATCGCATCGCAACACTCTCAATTTTATGTTTCCCCGCCGATCTATGTAACCGATTAAATGACAATATTTTTTTGCAACTAGCTTTCACAAATATGTTTGAAATATCAAAATGTCTTACATATGTGTTATAAAATACCATGATAAAACTTTCTCTTTCCTCGATCTACAAATTTTATATTTTGTCTTTAGTCTAAGTTTATATACATGATAATGTCATACATTTGCTTTTTTTATTTTTCAATACCACAATTATAGTGATATAGCGCGCTTTTATGAAATGTTTTAATTTATTTTCTAGACATTATTTTTATTTTTAGAAAAATGTTTTATTACAGCGCACTTTTATGAAATGTTTTAATTTATTTTCTAGACATTATTTTTATTTTTAGAAGAATGTTTTATTGTAGATATCATAGTAGAATCTAAAACAGTATATAGTCATACGTTTTTACAATGTTAAATTAATGATTAATATTTTTAATATTAATAATAGTAATTTTTCAACAATAAAAATTTGCAACTGGACCAAATATTGTGTATTACGTTAATATTATAATAAAGAATTATTATAATTTTATTTTTGCAAAAAATATTGTAAAAGAAGAAAAATAATATATTATAGTTTTAAATATTTCAACTTCCAAATATTTTTTAACGCTTTGTATTTTTACTCAAATTATCATTTTTCAACTTTACAAACGATATAAGCAACATGTGTTCTTGAATTTATTGATTGCTTCATGAGAAGAGTTAGTTGATAGTACTACGTAACGTTCTCCATTAAAATCGTGCTGCTGTATTTCATAAAGATTTTAATGAAAGCACGTAATAAACGCCAATGAAATGCTTCAGCGACGCGCGGTACCGGAGAGATTTATTTTATGGCTCTACTTTTCGACAACGGCGCTAAATTCATTATCACGAACACTTGATATTAGCACACAGCCGCGATCAATCGTCAGAATTATTGCAAAATTTTGTGTAATATACGAAAACTGACTTAACAATTAATTGATCTGCATATTGTTCATAGAAATATTATTATAAATTATATTGTTACGTACATATATTATAAGTTATGTTAATATATATGGCATTAATCTATTAATATTATTTTACCGCACGCTTGATATACTTAATATGGTTTAAAACGAGACAATACGGATTAAATTAATAACTGTTTATTGCGTTATCGCACGATAGTAAAATACAGTTTTGTAATTACGATATTTGTAACAGTGCTTCAATAACCAATATTAAAAAATTTTTTATAAGTAGACCGGACAAGTTATCATGTAAATTTTACCTATCACGAATCTTGATATTAATCGAAACTAACTATATAGCTTAATCAAAGTTCAGATAAACTTATATGGAGAAGGGGACTGCAATGTTGTGCGTATAGGTAATCCTGTCCAAAGTTACACAACCCTGACACGAGAAGTACAAGTTAGAATCATCTTTGCGGCGAAGTAAGACAAGATAGAATGAAGTAAGATGCAAGACAGTTGCAGAATACAAATTCAATGAAAGAATGAAAAATGAATGCGAAGTGTTTAAAGATATATCACGACTATAATTAGTTTTTAATCGTGTAATTATAAAATATATATGTATATAACAGAAAATTAAATAGATCAATTTTATATAAAAGTTACATAGAGCGTTATACGTTTTGTATTGATTCTCTTTGTAACTTCAATAATCAAAATATTAAAACAACCACATCGTTAACTGTTTGTAGTAGGATAATCTGTGTCTACGAAACTTGCTTTTTTCTCTCAATTATCTTTGTTGGTAAATTAACGGAAATTGTAGAGACTCGATATCATCGCGTGAAAAGAGCAATTCGCGAAAGAACTTCTAATACGTTGAGTCACTCATGCTTAGCTAGTTTGCAAACTTTTTACTTAGGCTTTCACGAAGACGACGTAAAAGCGAGTCGTAAAAAGTCGTGCAATCATGTTTATACGACGTGAATGCAAATTAAGTTTGCTTAAGAAAGTATATTACACAAACGTGTGATAAAATGATAAAATTTATAGAATGACTTAAAACAATTTCGATAATTTGATACTATAAATAATATTACACAAAAAAAAGTATAATAAATGTTCTTTGAAATAATTTTTATTGATCTCTTGAATTACTTATGCAACAAATAGAGAAATTAATTTAAAAGTTCATAGTATTATTTTTATAAGAAGTTTATATATGAACAGTGTTATTATTAAAATTATGATCAATGTTATATTTATACAATTTTTTTTCCTGATTTTATACGTTCGATTTTTTTCGTAATTGTAAAATTTCTTTCTATTTCGTAAATTGCAGAGACCAAAAACTACCAATCACACATCATATATTTCATTATTTTTCAAATCATAGCAGTTAAAAATGCTTTTCTTAGCATTTCGACATCATCTCAGCAAGTTCATGGTGAGGTCGACGAATGCAACGAGCTCATCAGTTTTTCTAGACACTCAGACTATTCCACAGCTGTTACAGAGAACAGTCGAAATGAAAGGAATTCATGTCGTCTGCGAGAAGACATTCAACCTTCTTTAATGGCGTCCGCGTAAAGAGTGCTCTTTTAGTCAAGCGATGTACCGGTTTGTGAAGCATCAAAGAAAATTTTACAACTTCACGATATATTCGTGTCTTTCATAAACATATGCATATGAAATCCTGTAGTATTTGTCATCACACGTTAACCCGCTGTAAAATGAGAATGTTCCTGGTGCATTTCTTCCCTTTTCATATGCATTCACATTTGCGTTACTCATTTTTCCAACCAAATTTCAACAAAATTCCAAGTTTGGGCAATTAATACACCACCGATTCAGTAATGAAGCATGTTAATGAGCTAAGCAATTTTAATTTAAGCAAATATTGTTCCAAATTATGCCACATTTGTCGCAACTGTTATCGAATAACATACCACTTTCACGAATTCCATGGAGATAACCGTTAAAATATTCATATACACGAGAACATTGTGCATATATTATTTATAATACCATATTCTGCTTCTGTTTCTATTAGACGTGTGTCATATTGTGTAATATGTAGAATGTTATTATACACATAACATATATGTATGCAGAATGTAATAGCCACTACTAAACACTATATATACAGCTAACACATTATTACAACGACAATGCAACGACAAATGCAAAGTAAGAAAATCTACTTACAAATTAATAGCATGAAATAAAATTGAATATTTATTTATTGAAAATAATAAATAATAATGAGGCTCTGTTTAGTATTGAACAAAATGGAACAATTAAAGGGCTAAGAGCCAGTTGTGAAGCATCAAAGGAACTGACTCTTAGTTCTTCAATTGTTCTATATTATACTTATTGACTCATTCATATACCGAATAGCAAATAATAAACAAATGTATCAGTTTAATAAACGATAAAAGTTTTACTTCTCTGTGTGTGTGTGCAGTAAAATAAAAAGTTATTAATTTTACAAAACTTTTTTTATAATTAAGATACATAAAAATTAGAGAACAATATAGTTTTTATATGAAACATTTAACCTATAAAAGTTACAACATTACAGGTATATATGAAATTATTAATTATTTATTTTTTATGTAACTGTAATAAATTAACAAATTGACAAGTTTTAAAAAAAGTTATTCTTTGATAATATTCAAACTCAGAAAAGTGAACAAGACACATTTCGTCGTTGTATTATTCTTACGTCGTAACGAAAGGTACTTAGAGCAGCATGTTTCTATTGCAAACTTTGTTGCTTGATCGAGGTATTTGGACTTTGCGGGTTAAGGATCTTTTCCTGTCGCCGTGACCTTGCATACACAACCATTGGGCTCTCCCATCGTACCGCTTCGTATTCTTCGTCTTTTACGCGCGGCACTACGCCTCCTTACCTACATACGAGTTTACTCACGTACTTCGGTAGTCCTATTACCCCGATTTCTTTGCTTTCCGACGCTGTACATCATCGAAGTGGCTTTTCACCCCGTCCACCCCATCCAACCTATCTTGGCACGTACGTGCTCCTTTTTTGCCACCACTCGTCTCACCCTTGCCCATTATGAGTGTTCCACCTTCATTCTTTTTCTTCAGACAAAACCACATATTTTTAAGCACTCACAAATATACTATGTTCATGCAATACTTGAGTATTTATTAAATATTGATTGTGTAAAATTAATATTTATATGTATATTTGAAAACATACAAGATAAAATAATATATATTTTTTTTATATACATATATGGAAATATGTCGAGAGTAGACTTCGAAGTTCTAATTATCGCGAAACAATTTGTAATTTATATAATTAATTATATATCTGGTATACGTTACGTTTGGTTTACAATATCTTTAGCTCTTATTATTTACGTGTTTTTGTGTGTATGTACATGCAAAACACGTATTCTACTAATAATTTCAGCTAAATAATCCAATATTAATAGACAATACATTTTCAATATATTTCCTAGTCGACGTAAGTTGCTAAATTTTGAATTTACGTGAAATTTTCACTACACAGAACCTTGCGGTAGATTTCCTAGAGACCGTGGTTCAGTTCACAGATGGAGCAGGGAGTTGCGGCTATCTCCCTACGGAGTTGGATTACCATTACAGGAGCATCGTAGTTCAACGTTATTAGTATGCATATTGGGTTTTTATATCGGTCCGCCAATGGTCTCGTGACTTTTTGATGCAACGAATTACAACCGCACCCCTTGGTGCAGGTACTGCATCGTTAATTTAATAACGCCTGACCTTTATAGTTTCAAAGCAAAACCGATTATAGATCCATCGCGTCGGAACTTCTAAATTGCCTATCTATAGTATAAGATTGTCTAGAATTTTAGCAATATGAAATGTGAATACACTATGTATGTGCATATATAAATGCATGAATAAATATTATTAAATTTTTATTAAAATGTCAAATATTATTATAATAAAAGAAATTTTACCACACATACAAAGACGATTTCTTTCATATTATATATTACTTAAAATAAATTGATTATTCCTTACATTTTTAATATAATTAACAAATAAAATTAATTTTAAAAAATTAATTTCAATTATTGTAATGATTATGTGATAAATCCACTCTACATTCATAGGCACGAAACATAATGGTAACATTTAATAAAAATAATAATTCAACTAGTAAACTCTGCAATTATTAATAGTTAACACACAAGTTGTAAATAACTCATAACGCGCAAAATTCTAACAGGAGATCGTAAGCAACGGATAGAACATTCTTTAAATTTAACGCATCGGGTAATGAAATCCTTTACCACATAAAGTGACTTCCAAATACCTATGAAGATTGCAATCGATTGAATGTTAACAGTATAAACTGTGACGAAAACCAAAATTAACGATTATCCTGATGGCTGGAAAATTGGCTCGTCTAACGAAAAGTTACCACGGCACATGAAAGCCTGGGAATGTTCGGCAGTAACCTTTGATCCGTGAACTATGCGGCTATGTCATACCGCTTCAGCGGTTACGCGGAAAGTAATTTAGTTAAACCATCCCATATGCGCAATAAAACGACTCTCTTGTGCATGTACAGTATGCGTCATATCACAGGGGTGTAAGGTCCTAAAATTCTATAAGCATGCAACGATGCGTATATAGGCAACAATTTCTGCTGAACTACATAAACTCGCGTGGAATTTTATCATATTTTAGCCGATTTACAGATATTACTGAAAATAATCTACATATAACAATCTAAATTATATAACATATTGATAGTATAGAATAATTTAGATTATTATACGACCATGTGTAATTACTATAAATAAAAAAATAAAATAAAATATCCAACTTAGATAAAGTATTTTACATTAAATCTCGCAAATTATTAGATAATAAATATTAGATAAAATTAAAATTAAAAATAATAATAATTTTTATTTAAATATATAAAAACTCTTTGCATGAATGATAAAAGAGATTTCGAAAAGTATACAGCTAAAATATTGCTTAAAAATCCAATTGTTATGTAATTTGCTGAGGCTTCTCATCATCATACATGCACTTTTAATAAAACTAAATACTAACTACAAAGTGGTTCAATACGAAACCTGAAATTATTTTTAAAAAATTAAGTACAGCGTTGTCTTTCGATGCATTTAACGTGTTGTGAGTATTAAAGTTTCGTAAGTGTATAATTCATTGTATACAACATTGACAGGTTTCAAGTTTCCGATACACACAAAATTTATGCGCGCATTTGTTGGACACTTTGTAAACACGCGTTTGAATCGAAGGATACTAAAGCGAAAGGTGCTGTTATGTGACACGCTGCAAGAAAATTGGTCGTAGTCTGTTCTGCGCCCTTTCTTCCCCGTATAAAAGTTTCTTTATGCAAATATCGCAGGTCGCCTCAAGATTGACGACAACTTATACCGCTTCAGCGAAACTTCGTGCTGTTCTTGTTGAAGGGACAAAGGTGCACGATATCACGAAGGCAGGCATTTCACCGCCATGTGGAACTTCAGCTATTCGAGTTATTTATCCTAAAGATTGCAAAGTATGCTTAAATATGCAACGTATCACGTACTAATCAATACGATAGAATAAAATTTGAAGTATAACATAGTTATATATAATTTTTGTCATAAAGGATATTATTGATTATTTTACATTTGATTTTTTATACGTATATCTAGCAAATATAATTTTAATTGTTTATAATCTATTTTCCTTAAAAATTTTAAGACAAAACTTATTTTTATTGTATATCATTTTTAATTTATTGAAATAATATTTAGTCAAACAAAAACATATACCTGGTCCACAACCTTGCTTTAAAGTGGACATAAGCGTTAAACTATAAGTGCTAAGTGACGTCATATCCATCCTTAAATTTACTTTAATCCGTAAAACATAAGCTGTAAGGAAATAGGCAATCCCATTTCTTAACCCTAAACGAGTCTTGGATATGTGCATCAGCCAATGAGAGACAAGAAATAACAGTTGCAACACGTAATGAGATTTTAAATATCGGTGTATCGCGAATGATGAGATCTGCAATCTCTTCGAGTAAATTGTATCATACCATGTCGTTTAGACCGTAAGATTATATTTTTATCTCTATGACTTTGTAACATCTATAGAATCGCTGAAGAAGGGCCCATGAGTTCCGAAACGTTCGATATTATATTTTTATATTTTTTATATATTTTATATTTTTTATTTTTATGTTGTATTAACATTGTAAACTAGAAATTTTATAAAAGATTTTATTACCGCTATTTAGACCGTTTTTTCTTTATACTTTGCATTGCAAAAAAAACGAGCAAAATCTAATTATATTAAAACATTTTTATTTTTAAAAACAAGTACGTTTAAATTATAAATTAAAAAATATATTTAATATTATATTATTTAATTGTATCGCACAATTTAATATTCCTTTGAAATATTTGTTTCTTGACGCAGGAAATTTCAATATAACGTGAAATATTGTTGTCGTTTTACGAGCTTGTTCGCGTATTTTCTCAAATTTTCTTTCGGCTGCATGGATATTACATATAAGCGAAATGCAACTATCGCTTGCGTTTAACTGCGCAATTGTAGTTTTTCGCTTTCATTTACGGAAAAGTGCCTTAGTGGATAAGGCGGACAATGGCAACAGTGGGTATGGCAATTTTAACCCCTATCTTCTCCACCTCGCCCCGTGCTAACGTAAAGAAGTGTTAGCCCCGCAACCAATGTTGTTCACGGTCCAATACATCTTATCGACTTTACTTCGTATCCTATCTACGTGGGAAAACTCTCATTCTTTCCCTCTGCCGCATCTTTCGTCCTTCTTTCGTTCGTCTTCCTGCCCACAGTTTGCCTCACCCTGGCCGCCATACCGCCACTTTGCCGTCCGTTTTCCTTCTTCCTCTTTCTCGAGATTATTTTTGTCTACGGCTTTAAATCTTCTCTCGGTACTTTCAAATAAAGTTTACGGTAGCGCCAGAGTTGATTTATATCGAGAAAAAAGAAGAAACGTACGAGAGAGAAGTAGCTATGTGTCCGTGCGTATTCGTGCAGCTTGTGTGATCGCGAGCGCAATAGTCGCGGCATTCCACGCTTCTAAATTACAATTGCATCTTGCAGCCTAACTCTCCGATGTCCGTGTGTTCTGCAGACACGTGATATTAGCCCATCGTGACGCCACATTTACACTTGTTTCCCCGCTTGCGATCTTCGCAAAGTCGCATCGCCATCGGCGAGCACGACGCTCACTACTCTCCTTGGGAGGTCTGCGAGAGTTTATCCAGTTTAGATCATTTAGATCGTGAACACGTCGAGAGAATCGATCGACAATCCACAACTGTCCCACATTTCGTCATTTCTTACTACTCTACAAAATAAAATTTGGCGATCAACACGTAAACAAAAATTTCCTAAATTTTATTTTGTTCTTGGAGAATGTAAAAAAATAAGTATTGCGTTTATGCAAATGTATTATATCTTATAGTTACATATTTGTATCTCTGAAGAAACATATTGCGTTACAATATCAGTACATATGTAAATGATATGTAAAAATTAACCTTTTTATTACAATTAATCTGTGTCTTTTCCAAAATGTACAAAAACTTATTTTTGATTTATATTAACTTATATTTTGATTTATAACCTTCTTATAAAGCATTAAAAAAAAAAACTTAAACAATTATACAACTATACACGCATCAGAAAAGAAAGGCTTCTGAAAAAATGTTTTGTTCTTTTTAAATGGCACTTCGTGATAAATCGCACACCGATACCTCTGACTGCACTTGCCAGTTAAATTGGTTTGCGCATCTGCAATTTCAAAGTAAACCGTGAATCTGGCTTTGCGCGTTGCAGAGACCTGGCTGCGAAGTCTTATCGTAAGCTGTACACTTCATGGAACAAGAGGGAAATACAACGACCGGTCTATCTATAAACTATTACGTGGCAACTGCACCCTCGTTACTACTTCTGCGGCTACAGAGATAGAGGAAGAACTTGATTTATCGATATTCCGTTTAATTTCTGTTTCCTTCTCATTGCGAGCGACGTTGATTTCGATTTATGCATGAAAAAGAATTATTTACTCATAAAGCTCATTTGCTTCGGTGAAAAAGTTTATAATCGACTGTATATAATAAAAAAGAAACAATACTGTACATATACTATTACAAATGACAACATTTTCAATTGATGTACTAATTATTAGTTAATGTATATAATTAAAAATCATTATAAATTAATTATTAATTAAAACTTCAAACAATACTAAAATTTTGGATCCAGTGTAAAATTATTAAATATTATAGATGTGAACAAAAATTAATAAATATTTGCTTAAAATTGTAACTTTAATTTGCATTTTTAATGAAAATAAACACAACTATACGTAACAGTCAATATATATTCATGCCATATTGTACATAAATTAATAATGTAATATTAGTTAAAAAAGTTTAATTAAAGCTTCTATTTTTTAGATGTAGGTGTTACAGCATATCCTTTATGATTTATTCGCAACTGTTAAAAATATCGACACGATTGATGCAGAGGCTCAAACACACGCCAGCGTATGACAACATTATTGGATAACCACAATGTTACGTTAGTCATATATAGTCCCACTAATACCACTAAATCTCTGTAATGTGGGATTTTACAGCCTGTATCCAGGTGTGAAGCAACGAGGTGCACATCTGGCGGCAAACCACGTGTTCACCTACACACGCTTAATGCCCAAATGGCGTGTCTGCCAAATTGGAAGAAAACAGCGAAATCTGACATGGGTGAGAACATATGTACATGCCAGTTATATCATACATGGATCATAGGTACACGATTTCGATGAGCACCAAGCGCTCGCGCAATTTACGTAATTGGAAGGGGTGCCTTGATTTTCCCCACGAGACAAGAGAATTAGTCTTCTTGTATGACATAGTGCAACACAAATCTAATTTGGAACATACTTACGGCGTATACACTTGAATCTATTTGGAATGCAACATTGTACTTTCTGTCAGAAACTTAATTGAGAACAAATCAGCTACTTGACTGACGTACAATTCTTTTACTCTTTGGCAGTTCCATTGTGATTTAATTTATAGAGTAAAATATTATGAAATTCTTTATAGTATTTTAAAGATACTCGTTAGCATCAGTAATATTGAATTGCTTGTCAATTTTCCGATAAATAATTGTAACCACAATTTGCCTGAACTGGAAATTGTAAAATTCACACAAAAATGATATTATAGATACCAAGACCCGCTTTGACCCGGCTTCTTTCCTTATTTATGTGTTGAGGTATTATTTTTCTAATACGTTTTACAAGATTTCCGCAAATGAGTATCATGAGACTGCTATTGGGTACGCGTCGGTCATACGAAATCATACGAAAAACGTAAAAAAAAAAAAGACATTCTGATTATCAGTGCGCGCGAACGAAATCCGCTGGTGGAATGCTAAAAGGTTCCGCCCTTTACAGAAACTGTGTAACGCGACTGAATTCCGAAATCTTCAACGTGAAGGATCGTTTCGTATTCCGAGTAGCGAAGATGTAAATTTCCTCGCAGCGCGGCACCTTCGCGCGTCAACCGGTGGAAAGACAAGCGATGTCTGTTCGTAATGTTCCTTATTCCCTTGCCCCATCCTCAACTTCCTTTAAGGTATTTCGCTCGTATTTTCAATACGTAGGCACTGCAGTATTTTCGTAGGTTCCGAACAAACTTTTCACTTAAGTTCCTTCATTTAGTCGGCCGCAGCAGTATATTGGTTCGGCAAGTTGTACAGGTCGAACTTCCGGGCTTCGCCGCGCCCGTTCCCCGCGCTTGTCCGCGCGCGCGGAACAGTTTGTATTTACTTACGCGCTAGTGGAGAATGTTTTACCTTCCGGTGGCATGAACACTTAGAAAATTTACGTCTCTTGCGTTTCTTGCTATGTTGCGTGCAATCGAAGAAAATACCGTTGCTCAAACTGCACGCGGATCCACCTGAAACTCCGCGGCACTTCGAGCTGCGCAATTCTTTGTGCCATCGCAGTTATCCTAGGAGCGTGCTCGCTTCAAATTAATTGCAAAACTTTCATAATTATAAGTTATAATTTATATTATTTGTGCCAAGGGTTTTGACTTGAAACACGCGGTTACATGATTGCATTATACGTACACCTCATTTTACATTTATAAGAAACTTCCTGTAATATACAAGTACTCGTATATGATACAGTTTAGTATCGTCCATATTTTGCTGGTCTTACTTCGATTAATCGCAATTGACTAATTAAAGTACTTAAATGTGTTTTACCTATACATCGTGAAAATAAAATTATTACTTTTTTTAAAGTCATACAATCAAATAGAAAGTAATGTTTCCTGAATCACCTCTTTGTAACGAATTTAATATGTATCATTGTAATCATTAAAAATAATACAACGTAAAGTTCATAGGAAAGTGTGATATGTAACGATAAACGAAACATGAAAATTCTTTGTTATAGTTATGCATATACACGAATGAGAAAGGTCTTTGATACAAGTTTCAAATAGATTGCGCGTTGGGAGGCCCATTTTTCCACGCACTCTTTGACTTAACTATATAATACACGCTTCTCGTAATGCGTGCACATTGGCATTTACATGAATATGACATGCATATGAATATGCAGGTGTGCTCCAATGTATTTTAGTCTATGTTACCCATCCATGATACCCGACGCACATCACATGCCAAGCGCGCGCGTTGCTGCCATATGCTCGGACATAGAACCGGGAAATGCTTATAACAGATATTACTACGAATAGGGATGGTAGAGACAACAGGATTATTCTTCTCGCTATGTTAAAAATAATAACAATATTTTTAAATTACGTAGCATTGGTCAAAAGTGTCCAATCTGTTCAATCGTATCTATTTAAAAACGAAAGAAAACAATATTTACGTTTGCGCAATTTTATGTTAAATCACTATATAACTTCCATTTCGTTCATTTTTCGTAAGTTAAATTGCGTTGCAGTTGGCAAGCTGCAGTAACGTTACATTTCGCAAATAATATCAAATCTTATTGGACCGTGAGAGTTTAAACTAAATACCGATGAGAACATATACCGTAACGGTCAAGCTGTATCTTAGATGTTTCTAATATACATATAATTTCATGTGAATTTATGTATTACGTAGATTCTTAAAAATGCACGCCAAAATTTTTTCAGACTTACAACGCAAACTTTAATAAACTACCGCAGTACTATCACTAAATTGGCTAACAATCTAACAATTTTGATGCTCATAGCATTTTGGATCTTAATAATGTTGAATAATATATTACAACCTGTGACATATTAAAAATCTATAAATAATTAATTTATATTGCAAAAAATATTATCTCGGCCAGGAGTCGAACCCGAATCTCTGGCATTTCATGCGAGCGTCCTAAGCCTTTAGACTACCGAGGCTTTAGGAACCTACATACGTAGTATATAAATTCACATAAAATTATATTAGAAGCATCTAATTGTAAGATTTCGCAAATATTTAACATTTACTAAGCTCGTTTTTGCAATCGATCAATTTTTTCAGCTCTATCGTGTTTGTAATGAATATGTTAGTTTCTCGAGAATATATTATATAACATAATGAAATAGACAATAAAATAATGAAATAGATTATATAAATATAAAATAAATTATAAAATCCATTATAAAAGCTATTTATCTAAGAAGATAATCGAAATGGTAGATTCAGTAGATGATTCCGCGTTTCAATCTTTATTTTCTTTCCTCTTAAACTAGGCATACACTTACATAAACGAATACCAAAGTTTGCTATTATTTGTTGTATATTAAACTATATAGTATGACATTTATTGTTATTTATACAATAAATTGTTGTACAAATAACAACAAATGTCATACAGTTCAATTACTATATGCAGCGAACACTAAATCTCATCGAATGCTGGTATTCACAATCAGTGTAATCAAAGAAAGAAATGAACGACTTATAAACACAGATATGAATATCCGAACATTCATTGTTTTCGTTTGGTGTTCGTTCGTTATGTATATATCCAACTTTACGATGTTTCATCAAATAAATTATCAAATTTCCCTCTGATCCGCTTTTGAATTAAATATATCAAGTCCTGTTGCTTGCACGGAACGAATAAGAAACATCCATATGTCCCCAATCACGAAATCACGATGAAGATACAATAATAAAACGTGCGATTCACGAAAGCAATACACCTGCACGTCGCGACGCAGCTTGGTCGAACGAGCGCGAAGCATGCATCCATTGGTGCATAGAGGTCCACATAAGTATGCGCTTATAAACGCGGCAACTTTTGTTATTTATGGCCGAGCGAGCGGCGTAACTTAGCTGCAGCTACTTTTCGCCGATGTATTTATTTGTTATTCCCGCAACGCGGCTAAAACTGGGACGGTCGCACATGTACATACATATATAGCCGCGGCTCAAAGACTGTTATTTACCGTGGCCCACGGGCCACGACACGAGCCCGGTGGCGGCTGTTTCGCAAGCTGGCAATAAATATGCGTAATGATATGAAACGGGACGTTTCCCTACTGGTCATGCGAGAAAACAGCGCGATGTCTTATCCTCCAGCAGCGTAACTATGCTCGACATTCTTTTTCTCTGCGTCGACTTTACAACCTCAATTGCGGGTACGACGTAACTGCAGAATAAAAAAATTTGAATCTACTCTTTAGTCTTAATACTCAGCACAAGTTCATCGAGCGTAAGAAAAGGAAAGATCCGGAGCTCAACAATAATGTTAAAGTTAAAGAAAAAGAATAAAAGTACTAAGATATCCAACTTTATGCGGTTAAATTTTGTGATATACAAAAAGATAAAGTACTTTTAAATTTTATGGATACATTTAATTACGATAAAGAAATGTGAAATTAGAAAATATTTTGTTATTTTGAAGATATGTTGCAAACAATTGTTGTGGTAACACTATTTTTTAAGTATAATGTTGAAGATGACTCAAACTAGAGTCGAAACGTATTTTATATTACGTATTTTTTGTTAAATTATTTTTCACAATATAATCTCATAATCTGCGGTTGACTCCTATGGCCTTGTACATATATTATATTATTTTCTTTTTATAGTATTAACTAAGGGAGTCTATGTTTTAGGAGTTTCATTATAAAAAATATTCGTATAAACTTTCTATTTTCAAAATATCAAAAAGTTTTCATAAATTGCAATTGATTTACGAAAGAGAAAACAGATATATACTTTTTTTGTTATTTATGAGAAGCATTCAATATTTTAGTGATTGAGTTGGATCTTGAAAAATAACATTAATATTTTTCATGGCCTTAATTGTACCATAACTTTGCGATATGGAGCATAAAGATAATGGAGTCTTGTTCGCATTTGAGAATATTATACGTGACACTCTGTTATAGTAAAAAAAAGTAGATTGCTCACTACAGCACATCGATTTAGATTTAAACTGTGTTTGAAATAAATATCATTTGGAACAAAACTTTTAACCGTACAAATTTTACGTATTATAAGTTCAATAATAGATTATATAGTACACATTAGTGAAGTATGCAAAGTAAATAGCGTAATGACTAATTTACCTATTATAACATTTACACAAACGCAATCATTATACATTACATTTCCACAAATCAATATTGAATAATAAAATATTTATCTATTTAAATTAATTATGACGTTGTAATTAAACTGGTCACCATCAATTATAATATTATCCTTGTGCCTTTGTAAACACGCAAAATTGCGCAAAAATTCGAATAGATGGAACGAAATTAAGCCATAATTTTTTATCCACAAAGATATAATAGAAAATTTTTATTTATCAATATAGCTAGCTACAGATCTAAAAATAATTTAATTTAGACCATCAAAATAATTATACCGGACACAAACTATAGTTGCTAGGGTGTTAAAATTTATTATAGATTCAACATTTAAGCATTTTATATAATTATTTGTACAATCTAACAAAATTATTTTCAGATCTATATGCAGCTAAATTTTTAGATACTTTAGCAAAATCGTCCTCTTTTTGTACACATTCTGGGACTAAAGAATGTCACATCCGCTGTTAAAAATTTTTTTTTAATGTTAGCAATCATTGATTCTTATTTTGACAAAGTATTTTTAACAAAGATACTAATTTTCTTTAAATATTTTTAAAGCTCCATGTTAAAATGTTTCAAGATTAAAAAGTCAAAATTTTATGTCATTCTTCTTAATTATATATATGTACTTTTTATTATATACATATATCAAACCGAAATTAATTAAATGTCTGATATTAACATAAAGTTTTTTCTATTATCTTTCATGTACATAGACTGCTTTCAGAGAAAGAGAATAGGCTGTATAAATTTTCATAGGAACCGCATTTTCTTAGGAAAGCAATGAATATTCTATTATCTCCCTACGGAAATCTTGGAGTATAATCCTGCGCTTCCGCGTAGATGCTTGATTCCAATTTGATGAATTATTCGTATGAGCGACTAAAGCTCACCATGGAAATCCTATTCGATGAATAATATCGGTAATACGGATGGTCGGCGTGGAAAGTGGATCGTCGAGCGCGTAAGCGCCACCGCTTATCGTCATTAAACTTCGCGAATTCTTGACTACGAGAAAGGCGAGAAGTTAAGGATGTAATCGCTGTTTAGTCAGCTCACCGTGGAAGATTATCCGCTCGTTATCGCATTATCCGCAACGCCGTCACACAGTCACGTTTCTATGGCGATTTCCGCGTGAACAAGATCAACCAAAGAAAAATCAACATTTACCTACGAACTTTTCTATAAGATAACATTATGCATTTGTTTCATGCTATATTTAGTGAACAACAAAGAAACGACTTATGCCATTTATCATCTCATCCATACTGAAAATGTTCACGCTAATCAATATATAATGTCTGGACTATTGTTACATTTTCATAACTCTTTTTTAAGTCGTCCATTAACATTCAATTGAACATTAACCTTTCAATAATAACTAAAATGATCAAAAGCATTATAAGAAAATAAAATTATTGTGCGTATTTGATCGCGATGAAATGTATTATTCTGAATGAAGACATTTTGCATTGAAAAATAATTAGTAGATATTACAAATTTACATTAAAAGTTATCATTATTTAAAAGTAAAATAGATATAAGAATTGTTATATAAAAATAAGTATTTTTATATATAAGAAGAAAAACATTCTCCAAATACAAATGTTAACATGACACTATTTTCTTTTATTTGAACAAAATTAAAGCTTAGAGAATACTCGAGGATACAAAATTATTTCGTGTTTGAGACAAAGATAAATAGTAAATAACTGTGCTCTAACTGAAAATATTTGATGTATGTAAAGAGTGTAAAATAACGCGCTTTAAAAATTGCATTGCAGCAGCATAAAAAGAGAAATGATTATCGCCAACGCAGATTAATAAGAGATACCATCCACGATCGATTTGTTGATGGTCTCAGTTCGACACGGCAGTTATATCAGCATATAGCAGCTTCACGGTGCCAGGATCAGAACGTCATTCCGAAGATGGTTGACGGCGTCAATTTGCGCGAATATGCGGACGCGTAGTCTCTCGCGCTTCTCCGCATACACACCGCATATCCGCTTTTCTAATAATAACATGTTTATCGAACGATGACGCGACTATTAAGCTAAACGTAGGGTTTGGGTAATTATGCGGCGGCCTATCAGAAGGGAAGCATGGCTCAGTTAACGTCATTGATATCGATGAAGCGTGCCCGGTTCATACTCCCTATCCCTTGCGCTTACCTCCTTCCTCCTCCCAACAGCTATATGCCGCGGATCTGGGTCACCCAATTACACGCTCATCTATGATCCCGGATCTAGGAGACGTACAAATTGATCTGTCTAGGAAGTATCGCGGTACCTTAGTCAACGGAGGGGATATATTATAGTTATGGGCATCGACGGTATCGGGACGGATTGGATGGATCCCTTTGCGCTCGGCGCACCAACCTCCTGAAGGCGGAAATTACGGATAGTGCGGATATCCCCCAATTTAACAAACATCGTATAATGCGATATGTCTTCCCAGCGATTGTTGAGATATACTGCGAAACAGCAGGTAATCGATCGTTGCTTTCGGAGCTCTCCTGAAGCTTCAATGCGCTCCTGTTATTTTTTCTAAAAGCTGTGGTACGCAACAAACATAAGACTTTTACTTTAAAAGGTAAGGTAAGTTAAACTAAGATTAAAGTTTATCTACATTGGTAAAAACAAACATCAATCCGCTTGTATGTAACATATAACTGTAAGAAACAGAAAGCTAAATCTTTCTTTGAGTAATACAATTTTTATGTTTTTTAAATGTTTATTGTTCCTTTCTTTATGACCGTATCTTCATAGTTTTTCGTTTTCCTCTTTAGCTTCGCTTACACGATGTTTGTCGCATGTCAACCATAACACGTTCTCAGACATGAATGAGTTAAGACAATCGCAATTTCAACGACTATTTACGATCATGACCAAAGTGTTTGTCATTTGATACTAATGGAAATTGTCGTTTGTTTACGACCGCAGTATCGACATTGAGCAAATCATGGCTAACTAAGGTGTGCTTACAATTTGGCAGAGACGCATTGCTTGCCATGTTTGTACACGTACAGTGATTAACTTATAGGGTCTTATGTTCCATTTGCGATCATGGACCGTCATTAACAACATTACGTCTACTTTCAAATCCAGAATGATTGATTAGTCATTGATTTAAATATAACTTTCATATCTTATATACATTCCTAATCCTTTCTTCCATATAAACAAAAACTAAAAATTACAAAACTTTTTTGAGCAATATTTCTCTAAACTATTAATTTATTTACAGATAACTGTTTTTTTCTTTATTACTACGTACATTTCATTATATTGACAAAAAAATGAGCTTGTATAAAAGATTATGTTATTTTCATTACACACACACACACACACCGGTCTTTGTTTACTTTTCAAGAATTGGTTAATTATCAATAAAACAAAATTAATAATTATTATTAATAAATGTAATTGTTTACATTAGCAGATAATTAAACTGATTAAACCATTTATCACGAAAGCGGTAAATATAAAAGTCGTAGAGTTTCTCTGATTAAAATAGAACTGGAGTGAAACTCGAAGGACCTCCTCGAAAAGCGTCTAATTTGCATATCAAGCAAGTCGATAATGAAATTATTTTTAAGTGCTTAATGGAAGTTTGAAATGCGACATTATCGAATTGGGAAGAGGGCTTACATATTTTACATATCAAAGAAATACTTTGCTCGCAATATAAAAATTCTATTGTATCAGTTATAAAAAAATATTCTGCAAATATTTATTAATTTCCGCTTCATGTATAAACAACTATTAATGTACTGTTCCCAATCACATTACATATGAAAAGAATCGATCAGTTAATTAACAGGCAGCTAGTTTTATATGTTTGTAGAAATTGTAAAGAACAAATTTCTTTACCTATGCTTTGAAATATAATGTAAATATAATAATATGCATAATTTTTAATAATTATTATTATAATCTATTTGTATTATTCTATTACTATTAAAATGATTAAATACTTGTTACACACAAGTAATAACTTTAATTATTACACTAGACTAATATTATATTTGCAAAATAAAGTAAGTAATTTATGAGCTATAAAATATATAATATTCTTCAAAGAAAAAGAAAAAGAGAAAGAAAAAAATTTATATCAAAATTTGATATTTTTCAGATTCAAGATAATTACTGAGGTATTTATATATAATATTTATATTAAATCAACTTAATTTGCAAAACTTTAAATAAAATTTCCTTTAATTTTATTTGCGTTACTAATTGAAAAAGATACTCAAATTAAATTCTGTTGACGAATCTTTACAGTACTGATCACAGATATTGTACACTGTGCATTTAGAAAAAATAGTATCGCTCGTTTCCTTGACTTTAGTATTAATAAGAAGCGAGAAACTAATGAATTAATAAAGTCTCAAGTTTGCCGGCGGCAGAGTCAAGTCTCTTTCCTGGTACCTACTGTACGACGCACATGTACACTCCAAACGACGACTTGGTGTACCCGAAGCATATATACCTCTGGAAACACGACCGCAGTATGACATGCAGCTCCGTGCTTGCGCGAAGAGTCTGGTGCACGGTGGAAAGCGCACCTACTGCGTGCGAAACGACGAGACTTGGCTGCTGCTGTAGCAGAGGTCTCGAGGAAGTTTCCCATTATAGTCTCCCTTAACTAGTACTAGCTCTCCTCTCTGCACCGACATCCTACCTCTCCTTGATCTTCTCTTCACAGCTCCACGCTCGGCGTCCTTTTCGTCTCCCCTCATCTCCCCAATCTCTTGCCTAAAGTACCGCACACCTTCGGTGGTAAGCTATGGGCTCGAACTATTCCATCGTTACCACTATAGTTTAGTTAAACGTGCCCTTTCGCCTTGGTCCCTGGCTTGCTTCTTGCTCCCCTTTCCAACCCTCTTTGCAATCTTCTTCTCACTCACTCATATACACACAAACACATACATTCTCTCTCTCTCTCTCTCTCTCTCTCTCTCTCTCTCTCTCTCTCTCTCTCCTCTCTAT
>NW_017275130.1:629113-689367 GCF_001594065.2 Cyphomyrmex costatus
CTCTCTCTCTCTCTCTCTCTCTCTCTCTCTTCCCTCTATCTATCTTTCTCTTTCTCTTATTCTCTGTCTCTACGCGTCTCTCGGACCTAAGTCCACAACATGCAAATTTGACCCCCGCTAAATTTGCTCGAACCAGCCAATCTTCGTTGTTCGGCAAACTGCGGCAACGGGTCGAGCGACACGGAGAGATTGCTGCCTTCGTTGCAGCCGGCTTCGTCAGGATCGACTTGGAATTTCGAGGACGCGCCGCTGAATTAGGCGAATTCGATTAAATCGGATTCGTGTAAACAGCCACACCGCACGGTGGAAAGTTTGGCGCGGGTTTGCTGTAGCTGCACGCGACGCGCGTAGAGCTATCGGGAGTGGTTTCTCATGGGGAACTTTGAAGGTGCATGTGACTTCAGCAACGTTTCCGGTTAGACTTCGCCTTAACATAAGCTTAATTAAGATTTCGATGCGTAAATAAATATTGTTTAAATGCAACTGTCTATTAACAATCTTTGTGTATCGTTTGTAATGGATAATTAGTCTAATTAAAGTTTACAGTAAAATAAGGTTTAATGAAAAAACCTGATATAATATTTTTAATTGTAAGTAGAATTATTTTATTATAGCATATATTATACATTCCAGCAATAACATTTATTTAGCATTTTTTGTATGTTAAATTGACAAAAAAAATATTACAAAATCAATATTATTAAAATTTTTATTATTCGTAACACGTTCCAAGTCAATTTTAAATGACTTGATCTCTATGTTTGGTATTTTTGTTTGCATTTGTTATATTTGTTAAATAACATATTTCATAATAGTTAAAAAATTACAAAAGTATTATTATAAAAAATAAAAAATCCAGCCACATATAGATCACTTGTGATTTACGTGACACATTAATATAGAAAAAGTATTAAATTATCGTTCTACATATTTAAAGCGATAAAATAAATCTTCTCTGAAATAACAGACATAAATTAGTAATAAAATTTTTTATTTTGCAAATTATTTGAAACAATATGAATACTTTAATTGAGTTTAATCACAAATTAAGTTGTCATTTAAGAAAAAATTATTAAATCAAAATATTATATTAAGACAGAAATTAATAACTCAGTTTCTCGAAAAAGAAATTAAGTAATTTAAGCTGAACTATATAACTACGTAAAAAGTGTATGGAGATGAGGTAAGAGTAGACTAAAAAATACATTTGAAATAGATAGATAAGACAGGATTAAATATTACTCCGCGCAGCCTTCTGAAAAAATGGCAGGGTGTAACGAATGCACACAGCCATTTTGAAGAAAGACGTAATTCATCAGGACAATGTGTAATGGGGAGCGTGAGATACAATCTTTCGTTATCTTCTTAATTAGTTTCATTTGGTAATCTCCGTGAACTCCTGCAACGTTTGACAAATGACATAAGGGGTTCTTACTGGAGAGATCTTACATCTTGCCTATCCGATCATAATAGATAACATTTTTAATTAAGCAACGACGAACATGCTTAACAGAAGGATATTTATCTTATCATATGATAGAGGATGAAGAAAAAAGTTTGTTAACGAAAGATTTTACCGGAAAATGTCCTTTGCTAGAATGGACAGGTGAATTATAGACGCGACAAGAATACCTGTGTGAAAATCAATATAGAATAATATTTTATATAATTAATTTATTATAATTATAACTAATAATTCTTGAAATATAAGTATTAATTCTTGAAATGTTAAAGCAGAAACATTTTTTAATGTAAATAACAATTAGAAAAAATTATACACAATATTCTAAGATTTTTCTTTGCTAAACTATTCTTCTTTTTGACTTTCTTTATCTTTTAAACTTTTTCTGAGTTTTATTTGATATATTTCACAAATTTGATGACTGGTAGTGAATCTTCAAACTCAGAAAACTTTATGAAAATTTTAAATTAGAGATAACACACAACAAATCGCATTGTTTATACTCTGATGTGTATTATATATAAAGATGTAATGCCATATATTATAATATTTTAAAAATCTCATCTCCACTTCTAGCAAGAGATAAAATATTTTATAAATATTATTTTAATTTAATGTGTGATAGTCATTCTTATTTAAATGAATACATAGTTGTTTTCTTTCTTAAAACATACATCAAATTGAAGACTTCAACAAGATCAACGTAATCAACTTGCCATGCACTTGTCTTTTCCCTCCTCAAAGTACATAAACCAATGTATAGATTGTGCGTTTCATCCCACAAAATTTATATACTTATCATATCGCAAACCGATCAAAATCTTAGGCAGACTGCAAGTCGAAGAGCTGTAAAGAGGTCGAGTGAGTTCTGTCCGCTTTGCGAGCAACATGCTCTGCCGAGCGTCAAGTAATGCCGCAGGTCTTCAAATATACATGGATAGACTTCGTATCGGATTTCCCTAGCGGGCAAGAAAAGCGGCTCCGTCGGCGGCACTTCTCCTCGCACAAATAAGAAGTTCCTTTGGCGACGCGTCCCATACACATCCCGTTTGTCCCTGAAGCTGCGACGTGAGCTTGGCAAAAGGCAGACTTCAAGGCGTCGCACTCCCCAGTACAGATCTCCGGTGAATCCGCGCGCGGATATAGAAATCTTCTGAATTGCAAATTATACACACACAGAAATCGCCACGAGGAAACCGTAACACTCGTATGAAATACTTAGCATGAAAACGGCAAGTGTCGCAATTGAATGATTTAATCCCTTCGACACGCTCAATTTCGTACATAGAAGGTAGTCTAGATTATGAGACTCTTGCCATAATCATGTTTTTCCTGCAATCTCCCTGCAAGAAAATTCAATAAATAAGAATTTTTTTGCATTCAGCTTGTCGTGAAATTCTATAACTTTACTTACTATTAGTCGTTAGAATTACGAAAAGAATTATCCATATATTTTAAATTTTAGAAAAGAAGTGTGTATATAAAAATTAAGTAAAACTATACTCTGACCAACAAAATTAACTCAACACCTGTTTCGTTCTGCAAAAATAGACAAATTTTAAGATAGAATAACTTCGTCAAAAATCGTCGCATCGAGATGTTTAAAAAAGCATTTTACAGCTTGAAATCTTTACTTTTCAGATCGCTACTTGAAAAAAATGGTCTCACGGAGATTTTATGAAGTTACACAATCATAAATGAAGATATATTGAATCTCAACATTTTTTACGAAATTTGCGGAGTTCCACGGGGCGGACTAAAAATTGTACATAAATGCGATTTACATGATTCGAAAGAGCGAATCTTTACCTTTAATTTGATTTTTTACAAAGCTACGTACGATTTTTTTTCATCGAGTTATTCAACGTTGAAGCAAAAGGGCCAGTGTATAAAGAAAACACATGATGATGTGCTAGATATTATTTCTTATTAAGAAAATTAGTTTTAAATTTTGTATTCATATATAATGTTAATATGTATATAATAAACAAAATTAAGTAAGATTTAAAATATACTGTATTTGATTGTTATTTATCTATTAGGTATTATTTATCTATTTAAGTATTGTAAGGAGTACGAGATAATCTATTAAGTAATCAGTTTTTAATTACTCGTATTATCTCTAAAAATAATATTCCTAAGTATATATGTGTATTTTTGTTACATCTCAACAAAGAAAATATAAACTTTTCCTAATTAATTATATTAGTAAATAACTTATGTACAATTTGATTTTTTATTACATTAAAAATTAATTCGTTTTATTAATATAAATTACATTTAAGGAAAATGATATTATAAAACATATTTATAGAAATAAATGATAAATTAATAATCAAAGATAATTCTTGATCACATATACTGCTTTAATTTCAATTGCTTATAAATTAACCGAATTTATTTCACAAAACGTATAAAATTCAATTTTATCAAGAATGATACACTGATACAAATGCATTTACTTTTAATTATTTCTAATTTTATGTAAGTAACAAAAATTTACATATATTTTCATGTAAAGAAAGTGCACCTTTCGTCATAGGTATTTTTCGATCGCTGACAAACTCATCATTTATGTATTTATAATAAGTATCACTTCTTTCCAATTCCAGAAAAATTAATTCTGTTTATACAGGAAACTTATCTTAAATCATTAACGTTACAGGACTCTACAGAGATAAAGCGAGGCGTTTATCGGTCGTCGTTAATGCCATCGCGGAAAAATTGTGTATCCCTTAACTCCATAGAAATGATTTGCCATCTCCTTGTCGGTCTATTCCCTCAGCAACCCCGTGATTCTATCCCTTCTCAGATTTCTTTCCCTTCCTTGCACTCGCCTCGTCTCTGTCCGGTTGCCAAGTTCCTACGGGACTTCGGAAATCTTGCCGTTCACAAATCTCTTTCCTTGCCTCGACGGAGCAAGAAATGCAACTCTCCTTGGGGAATTAATTGCGCTGTAAAACGTAGATTCAAATCCGCGCTTCAAAGAAGAGAAGAGGCAAGATACGAGAAAGAAAGATAGTGACACCGTTTTCCTTCTCTTGCACCGTTCGAAAGATTTTCCTAAGATGGTTCTCTCATCTCGGCTGCAATCAGTGTCGTAAATTGCTTGCAATCGGTCCTGCAATTAATTCCAGCTCATCCTCTCTCCCTCTCTCTCTCTCTCTCTCTCTCTCTCTCTCTCTCTCTCTCTCTCTTTCTCTCTCGAAGATTTACTATTCTCAATAATATCATAATATTCTTAGATGATCAGACAATTTCTCGTTTTGTCTGTCGTGTTTTCTTTTCGTCAAAGACAATTTTTTATTTCTTTTTATATTTGAAATAAATTAAATAATTGTTATTTTTGTTTAAGATCCATTTTCTTTTTGTAGTATCATTCGAAACTATGACAATCTAATATCTGATATTGTAATAAAGACGAAAATGTGAACAGAGAATATAAAACTAGTCTTTATCGATAAATTTTCTAAACTAGTGCACGTGATATAAGTTGAATGAAAAAAGCTATTATTCTCTTTTTACTTCAAATTATTATATTAATGTGCACCGAAGTTTAAAGAATTCTTTTGTAAAAAACGGGCCTTATGCCAAATATCAATCAAAATTGACTAAAAGTAATAGATATAGTTTAAATTCTAAACCCTAAAGTCTCTTTTTCTCTTTTATCCTAATAACTTTCTTTTGTTCTTCAAACAAATAACCATTCATTGAAACTATGGTTAAGTTTCTAATAAGTTATTATCTTTTAATATACGCGCGCGTGTGTGCAAACATACATAATTATTTCATTTTACAATGATTTAAAAGGCTCAGAAAATATTATTAATAACACTTTGTGAAATATTTATATCTTTATAACACTTTGTATTTTATTTTTTTTTACAATTATTTTATCTCACTAATTATTTTTATAGTTTTGCATTTAGAAGTTAATAAAATAATGTTTTTTGTTGTACCTTTAGAACTGATTGATGTTTGTATATTTTTAAATTATATTTATCAGATTTTTACAATTGGAATACATATTTTACAATAAATTGTCAGAAGGAATGCATTTTGATGAATTTATCATATCTTCTCAGTAACAGCGTAGCTTTTTAATCGAATATTTAGACAGTTATAAGATAATCTGAGATAATTCCATAAAGTTATATAAATTATTTAATTAAAACATTTATTCGAAACGAATAATGTGTGCACGCAATTATTACATATGCTAATTGCAATTTTTAATACATTGTAAACGTCTCATACAATACATTTTTTAAATTTTATTATGGATAATTTTATCGAGAATTGCACACACACATACACACACATGAATTAAATATATAATTAAAATAATTATTTAAAGTGTGAATAATGTGTACACATATTTATGGCATACGCTTTTGAGCAAAAACCGTTAGTACACGATATGCGTCTAATACAGTGTTCTGATTCTTTTTTTGTTTACAGATAATATGTGTTTCTGCATATTTCCGCGCAAATCCTTTTTTAAATTCTTCTTTCTTATTGCGTGGCATATCTTCAATGAAATCAAGGAAGGACACAATAGAGGCTGTAAAAATTGTACCAAATAATTTACTCAGTAATACTTATGAGAACATGTAACGATCAAGCTGAATCTTGGATGCTTCTAATATATAATGTATATTTCATATGTAGATTTTTAATCTCGCATGGATTCGAGTTCGATTTTCGGCCAAGGTAATATTTTTCACAATATACATTAATTATTTACTAATTTTTTATATGTCATTCAACATTATTAAAATCCAACGTGCTTATATGAGCATCAAAATTGTTAAGTTGTTAGTCAATTTAACTCGTGATAGTACTGAGGTAGTTTATTTGTGTTTGCGGTGTATATAAGTCTGAAAAAAATTTCGACGCGCATTTAAGAATCTATACGTA
Organism: Cyphomyrmex costatus; assembly: GCF_001594065.2. NCBI lineage: Eukaryota > Metazoa > Arthropoda > Insecta > Hymenoptera > Formicidae > Cyphomyrmex > Cyphomyrmex costatus. The sequence continues at coordinate 635,496 of NW_017275130.1, forward strand.
GTATATACACAAAATTATATATTAGAAGTATCCAAGATCCAGCTTAATCGTTACGGCATGTTCTCATCGGTATTTAGTTTCACGGTCTAATAAGATTTGATATTGTTTACTCAATAATATGTAATCTAATAATGTAATCTTAATAATATAATTTAATGTTAGGATTAAATTAAATTAATTAATTAAATAAAACTAAATTAATAAATTGAAAAGAGTTAAAAATTACATTATACCTAATAATTATACAAAATGTTCTGACATTCGCAACATAAAATATTACAGCAAGATACTACACGAAAAATTGAGTATATAGCATAAAAAGATTATTTGTAAATTTCTATTTTAAGTAATAATTTTTGAATTAATAAAATTTTTATGGTTAATTACAAACTATGCTTAAATAGTCACATGATAAGTTGTATGCAGTGGTATTAAAGAATGTTAATAAACGCGCGCTTTAATGCGTTTACTAATATTCACAGATGACCTTCTAAACGTAAAATCTATTTAATTAATTAGCTATTTAATTAATTAATCATATATCCTTTATATCTCAGAATTTCTATTTTGCTTAGAACGAAGTTTATAAATAACTTCATTTTTACTTAATTTTTCGGAAACAATTCTTTATTCAATATTTCGAGTCGCTAATTTCTGAACACACATATATAATATTAAATATTAAATATTATAGTTAACACACTATATAGTTATAATTTCTCTAAAAGTTTAACTTTTATATATTTGTTTTAATAAAATTACCAAAAAATCTATCCGGATTTTCATCAAAATGGTATGTTTCTCGATGGCTGCAATGATTAACGGTAAATCCGACAGTTTCAAGCAGTTTTTTTAATTCCTTGCGAGGATTGACTGCTTTTTGAAATGGCCAAATGTACTTATTTATATCCTGTATAAATATAACATTTTATAATAAACAATGATAACAAAAAATAAATGAAATAATTGATAATATATAATTGAATATTTCAGAATGTTAATATACTTAAACAAAACATTTACTTTTATATATGATGCAAAACGAGCATTGTATGCTAAGTTTTCTAAAACCTTAAATATATTATGAGATGCTACAAAAAGTATAAGCATAGTTCCATTGGGTTGAAGCATGCGATAAATATTCTCAAATGCCTGTCTATTTAATAAAGAAAAAATTAAAACTAATTTGTGAAAAATATTTGTTCTCTAAGAATCTAAGTTATTAAGTAAATTATTGGTCTAAAATTAATTATTTATAAATTAATTTGCAATTAAATATTTTGCAGTATTATCTTGATATAATTAAAGTGCTTATTAATATCAAAAACATTGAACGGATTGTGCGTGTGCGTGTGTGTATATATTATTATAAATATAACAATGTAAGACCTTATTTCAAATTTTCATTATATGTTTATTATAAGTAGAGTAGTAACCAAACATAAAAAATACGAAGTAAATGTTTATAACTTATAAATCAATATTAAACCAACGATCTATAACTAAAAATGTAAAATCTTTTTATTGCGTATTATTATACTTATTTCAATCGTTATTTTATAATCTATATTTACATTTACAACAATATAGAAAAATATTAAAAATAAAAATTATTAATTTAAATAAAATTTTAAACATATACTGAAATATTAATTGCAAATTAATAAATATTTATTTTAAAATATGTCGTTGTTTCATTTTATAATATAGAGTTTGAGATATTATAAAAGATAGTTATGTATAATATATTTTTTAAATTACATACACATTATTAATGTCATTCTATGATGCATAATTATTGCTTATTTATAATAACTTTTTTAAATAAATTAAAACTTTTCTTACTTTATGTCATTACACCAATGTAAAGCATGGAATGAAAATACGAAATCAAATTCAGATATGTATTTTGTAGGCAAATTCTTAGTTTGTATATCTAAAACATCATATTCGAGTTTTTTCGGCACACTGTATTTTTTATTTGCATAATCAATCATGTTTTTTGACACATCTGTACCTGTATAATATAAAATTATTGAATTAATTTTACATTATGTACAGTTTTTAAGTAATAATCGTCATATGTAACAATTTATTTTAATATATTGTTCTTATATAAATTATTTTTTTTTACCAATTATTACTGCATTTGAATCAAGAGCCGGTAAAACCATATCTTTTGTTATATCTCCAGGTCCACAACCTATATCAATGCATTTTCCAGATACACTTTTTAGATATTCCTCAAATTCATCAATTAAATCAAATGCTTTTTTCCTTTGTAAGTTGTTATATAAAGTATACTTGAACAAATTATCAAAATATTTGTCCGCATCATTATAATTAGTCGTCATTGTTTAACCACAAAATATATTAAAAAATTTTTAGAAATATCTGTAACACAATCAAATGTTAAAATAATAAAGGTAGATTTTGTAAATGTAAGTATAAGTACAAGATAAATTATTGTTCAATTTAATGGCCTAGGTATGTCAAAATACATATATACATATACGTATACATATACATATATATAATATTTTATATGTATATATTTTTATGTAAGATACTATACAGAATGTTTTAATAACATGTAATTATAAATAATAAGAATCTTATTGGATCATACTTGTGAATACACAATCAATCCTATAACGATCGAAGCTGGAGTTTTAATATTTAAATAATTGCTACCATATTAAAATCCGTAAATAATTTATTGCGAAAAATATTTTCTTGGCTGGGAATCAAATCCCGATTTCGCATTCTGTGCAAGAGTCCTAAATCTGACCACCGAGTGACCTTAATAACAGTTTTTACAATGACCAGTATATATATGTACGGAAACAGACGTCTTATTTCGGGCAACGTATGTAAATAATAAGAATCTTATTTGACCCTAGATGTATACACAACCAACAGTAAATAAAGCCCATAACTGTCGAAGTTAGATCTTTAGTGCTTAAATAATTCGTTGTGAATACTATTAATATCTCTCAAATCTTGCCAAACTGCACATCAAATTAATTTTTCAGTCGTGAAACGTTATACCGACAGAACTACCTTAGTAATACACCATAAATTAAATTATTTAGCTATTTAATAATTTGATGCTCATAGGCATCTTAGAAAGATACAGATTTAATTCCCAGCCGAGGGAATGTTTTTCGGAATAAATTATTTACAGATTTTAATACATATATATTAGCATTAATAGCATTATTAAGATCCTTCTAAAATGCCTATAAGCATTAAATTATTATGTTACTAAGCAATTTATAATAATTTGTGATACTTTTGTGATAGTTTTGTCGATAAGTGTTTCAAGACCGAAAAATTAATTCGGTGCACAGTTTGACAGAATATAAGATACATAGTATAAAAGTGTACATCAAATTATTTAAGCATTAAAGATCTATCACCATTATTGGCTTTATTTCCTACTGGACGTGAGCATAACTTTAGAAATAAATTTAGAATGTAAAAGTTACGCAAATAGTTTATATAAACACATTTGTATTATCTGTTTTTGTTGCAAAATGTAAACGTTTTCGTATTTTATTCTCATTATAAACTAAGTTAGCGTAGTATTTTCACACACTTCTATTTTTAGTTGAGTAAACAATCTTTAGTTAATTATGAACATCTTTCCTTAAATGTAAATACAATAACAAAGATAGATAATCACAAAGGACTTTTGTATTTCTTAAAATTAATAATATAATTGTGTAAACAAGGGCTATAAGAGATCAATCACAGTAATTCAAAAGCTCAATACAATTTATTTTCTCAACTAATAACAATGTTTGAAATTCGAAATAAATACATATATATATATATATATTATGTATAATTTGATATACTTATATGTACATACTTACACATATACGAAATGTTTTATCAATCATCAATTTATCCTTACTGATATTATTACTGATACACGGCTGAGAACAGCTTGAACCAAAGTCGAAATAATAAAATTATATACGAGACACACAGAAATCAGTTGACGTTGTATTAGATTTGCATAAAATATTAAATGCTTACACAACATTAGTACTTTTGTATATTATTCGTAATATAATAAAGAATAAATTAAACATACTAAATTATTGTTTAAAAAAAGAAAATTTTAATTTTATTTATTATATTGCAAAATTTTAATATGAAAAGTGCATTTTTCTCATTTTGTTTGCTGTAACTATAGTTATAACATTTATATTCAATTTTTGCAATACACAACTTTATAAATACTGTTTAAAGATATTACGATATATATATGTAAGAATTACTTACCTTTTTATATATACTGTATGACGATTATATAATTTATGTAACAATTAATTGCAGCTATTGTATTATAACTTTTACGAGCTTTTGTATTTAAAGTAAATTAAATTGCGGCTTTCGTTAAAGATTTTTGTTTTTTCGTGGTGCCGTCTGTTCGTGGTGCCGTTTGCCAAATATCTGATACTGTAATGAGTGTGCGAACCGAAGTAAGGTAGAGAGTCCAAATATCATATGAAAGCTGCGTATTGTAAATGTGGCCAAGAGACTCGTCAAATATATTTGAATATCGTCATCAGTATTTAGGGGAAATGTTGATATTTCCACTGTTAGAAATTTTCTTTGCTGAGATAGGACTATTCCTCTAGATCTAATATGATCGAATCGGCGTAAGCGCTTATTAAGCGCTGATTTTTACTGAATATAGCTGTTTGACAATACAACGTACAGATATCGAGATCAAACACATACGCAATTTTTAACTAATCACTTCTTTTTTAATTTATTATTTTAATTGTACAATAATGTATAATGCTTTACTTTTAGAATATTTTTAGAATATCTTCTTAATATTCGAATCTATCAGTATACTGATAAAATAATTCTTTTAAATTAAGAAATTAAAGAGTATAAACTTTTAATTTTTACTAACCTATGTCTAATGCATAAACATATATTTTGTAGCTTTTCAATTAAATAAACTTTCATATCTATTATAAACACGATGAGGCATTTAAAACACGTTACTTGAATAAATAAAGTTTATTTATTAAAATCCCTGATCGCTTGAAAACGTCTGTTCCGGGTCGGGCCCAACTATTACTTACCTTTCCTCGTTTTTTTAACGGCTGTGACTCTTTGTTTATTTCATTCGTGAAACCTTATAGAGCAGTAGGAGCCCAGTCGATAGGCCGGTGGATTCGCAAGAGATTGGAGGAATACGAGGTGCAAGGTGACCTTCTTTCACAGCATTCACCACGCTTCCACTTCCCTCGCGGCCAGAAAGAGCGTTTCACTTGATCTAATCAAACGGGCGGCCGGGTGGTCGGGCGATTCTTTAATGTTTGCGGGGTGTTTTACAACTGCAAAATTATCAATCCGAAAGCGTTCTGCAATTCTGTTCTACTATCTTAACAGGATATAATTCTATCCTCTGGAAGGTCTAGACGCATTAGGTTTAATCAGCCTTTAGTAACATAAAGATTAAGATAAGGAAGGAAATCTTTATATTGTCTAGTATTTTTTTTCTCTTTTTAGGTATCCTATCTTAACTTTAATAACGCGTAACATAGAGTTCTTTTTTGTTTGTTCCTGATCTATTGTTCATATATATGAGTATATGTTCATATCAGGGAATGGAAAGTTACTTTTTAAAAATAACTAGTTACAGTTACTCGTTACCGAGTAAAAAATGTAACTAGTTACAGTTACAGTTATCGCTTTTTAAAAGTAACTCGTTACAGTTACCGTTACTTGAAAAATAACTTTTCGTTACTTTTCCGTTACTTTTTTAAAATCAATTTAAAAATGTACTTTTGCATTTTTTTTTTATATGTAATACTGACAAATATATAGTTTTAAACAATACAAAACTAAGAAGGGCAAAGAGCCAAATAAATCTATAGAAAATATCAAATATATAAAATTTAATAAAACGCTTTAAAAAAAAACAATGTAGAATGGCTCAAATAATAAATTAAATAAAAGTAAAATGAGAAGGGTTATGAGCCAATAATGAAACAGTTTATTTCCGATAAGAACGACGATGACAATGTAATTAAATGTATAAATATATATTAGAACAATACATAGATAAAACAAGATAAAAACAAACGACGTTTCAAAAAAGCATGCATTGTATATATCTATATAGAATATGATATATATTTATAAGAGTATATTTTCTAAAAATGTGTTGCTCTAAAGATTTTAATATTGATTGTTACCTAATTCCATCTCATTTCGATCAATATACTCCACATAGCCATTTTTAATAAAAGAGATTGTATTCACAAACTTTGTTAAAATAATGATTAATTAATTGTGGCAAAAATTTTCTAAAATGTGTTATTTTCTATGAGTACAAGGATATTGCAACTAATAATTGTAAGTCGTTGTAAACAATATATGCAATGTTCTTGATGCAAGTCATTTTTCACAACCAATTATTATTATATCAGGAATCAATAATTAAGAAAGGAGATTTTTCTGTCATGTACTGATTGAGTTATAATTTTAACAATCAATCCCGTACGACAATCGGTTTCCCTAGAATATGTTTAAATAAGTTTCATATAAAAATGTTAAATCTATTTGCAAGTAATTGAAAGAATTATTTCGAGATTTATTATTATTTTTAGTTACTTTACAAATTCGCAAATACATATCGAATATTTATAAAATAAATAATCTTGTATATATGTATTATAATATTTTGTCAAATTATTTGTAAATATTAAATTAAGATATACGCTCACATACATATTGTGATTATTATGTATAAGTTCTATACTTAAAAATTTGATTTTATAATATTACAAATATTAATCTAGATATAAAACTCACATTTAATTCTAATAATTCCAATTCTAATAAGTCCAATTCTTAATACTTTATTTTTCAATAAATTAATATAAGTATTTATTAATTAATAATATTAATATTATAATATTAGTATACATCTCTGTGCAAAATGTGTTTAAAAAATAATGTTACAATATATAAACGTGTTATTATTTTGTAGTGCATCTTGTCGTCTTATGTTTATCTTGATGTAATTATTATACATTCTTTTGTGCATACACTACTAACGCTTTACATCGATCTAATACAAGTTCTTGCTTATTATATATTGATTTATAAAAAATCTTTCTTTTCATATATTCATATGTAAGTTTATTCTTGAATTTTTTCATTAGGTCATATGGCATGTCTTCAAGAAATGTCAAGAGGCACATTAGAGAATCTATTAAAAAAAAATATATATATATAAGTATAAAATTATTCAATGTTAAATTACAATATACATAAATAAAATAGCATGAAAAAAAATTCTTTAAGAATTAGTAATATAATAACATAAAATTATTTTTTATACATCTTTATAAAATAACTTACTTAAAAATTGTTCTACCATCGGTTTTTCATCGGAGTAGATTATCTCCCGAAGACTGCAATGACGAACTGTAAATCCAATATTTTGAAGTAATTCTCTTAACTCTTTGCGAGCATTTTTTGACTCTTGATATGGCGAAATATTTTTCATTGTATTCTGCATGAATACAAAAATAATAATTATTAATTTATAATTTAAAAATTACATAGCAAATTACATAATAAAACATTATAAAAATAGTAAAATGGTAAATCAAGTAATTAAAATTTAATAATATATATTATAATTTAATAATTTAATATGTGTATATTATGAGTTACAGGTATATATTGTGCAAAGCAGACGTCTTGCTCCAAAAATTTGAGAACTTCAAATAAATCATGAGATGCTATTATATACACAAGCATAGTTGCATTAGGTTTTAGCATTTGATAAATATTCTCGAAGGCTTGTCTGTTAAATTAAAACAGGTAAACGTGTAATTAATGTTTATATATATAAAGAACACATTTATTAATATATTTTTTGATATAATCATGCAAAATAAACGATAAAATCGTCTATTTTGCTCTTTTATATTCATTGTTCTTTTTTTCAAATGTCATTATGTTCAAAAATTGTGTAATCAAAGAGACTATTTAAGTTTAGCAAGTTGTCGTGTACTATTATTATGATTTTTATTTGATAACTAATATAAACAATTTCAAACGTTTTGACCTTTAATAACGGACAACGGATCAACAACTTGGTAGGCCCAAATAGCCTCTCTTATAATATAATTTTTTAATTGTTATTTTCGTTTTATATACATTAATTATCAGTGAATTATCACTATATCGTTACGATATAGAAATATCAAGAAAATTATAAAAAACGATTACATAAGTGTGAAATAATATCTTAGGCATAAGTTTATAAGGATATTCTAAATAATCTAAGTTCATGATATTCTAAAATTTATTTGAAATGTTTCACTCTCTCTCTAAAATTGATGCACGCGCGTATACATATATATGCAAACATACATATATGTTTGCAAGAAAAAATTAATTTACTTTTATATAAAAAGATTATTAAGAAAGTTTATTCAATCAAGCTTAATAATATTTTAGCTTAAATTGCGTTTTGTATAACATTGTTTACCGAATATCGCTGCACCATTGCAAAGTTTGAAACGAAAATATATGATCAAATTCAGAAATATATTTCTTAGGCAAATTTTTAGTTTCAATGTCCAATATTTCAAATTGAAGATGTTTTTTCATAGTAAATGTCTCACTCGCATATTTGATCATGCTCTCCGAAATATCCGTACCTTCACAAAATGCAAACATTGAATTAAATATGTAATTATAACACACATCGTTTTTTGTTATTATATTTCTGTAATTTATTATTCGTTTACCAATTATATGTGCATTTGAGCCAAGAGAGGGTAATAGAAATTCTTTCGTTATATCTCCAGGACCGCAGCCAATGTCCATACACTTTCCATGTATATTTATTAAATCTTCGCCAAATTCTTCGATTATAGATGATATTCTGTTCTTTTGTACTTTATCAAACTCACTGTAAACTTTTGGATTCTCCATGATTGTTCCAACTTCAGTATAACAATTTTGGACGCAATATGCTACGATATTATCTTACAGTAAACTTATATACTCAACGCTACCACCTAGTCACCTGACCAAAAAGGTAAAATAATGACTGCTTTATAATAAAGAAAGTGACAAAAATTATCTTTGAACATTAAAACAGTATTCAAAAATATAATATTATTTATTAATTTGGAATAATTAAGATAATTTACAACATAATAAGACATAATAATTTACGCGTCTCCTGACTTGTATAGCGTCTCGCAGTTTTTGAACATGGCCGGAGACGCTACGGCGTCTCCTGATAAGCAATTCGTGTAATTAAAAAAACATTAGGCTTCAGTTTAAAAATGTATCTTGAGTTGTTTTTACAAATGTGTTAATATTTATACTTTGAATAAACTGTGTTATACATAAAAAATATGTCACAACATTCTGTTTTTATCGAACAACAAATGTTTGTAGTCCATTTATATTTTTTATATTTATTATTTTTATTTTTATAAACCAAAATTAAGGCCGTGTTCGGATATGCACTGCCACTATTGAAAATCTACAGTATACGTAACGTGCACTATAGATTTTCAGTAGTGGCAGTGCATATCCGAACACGGCCTAAGAAAGTGATAATAAAAATTAATAATATTGAGAGAAGGCTCGACAGTAATATATAAAAATTAATAAAGTGTAACGGGCAACGAGCAAAAATAAAAAACAATAAATTTCAAAAGACATAAATATAATATATTAAATGTACAATAAATAAGAAAAGCAAACGTTTCGATACCGATCGATTCATTCGTAATGTTAACAATGATTAAATTCTTAACGGAAATTTTACAGAAATTAGAATATTTAGTTTTTACAAATGATTCGAAAAGTCTTGAAAATTGTGTAATTCATTAGGATGAATGCAAAATTATAATCAAATATCATATGTAATCAAATACATGATAACAAAAATCTAAATTTTTTTGTAAGTATTATAAGTATTTAAAATAACTTATGCAAAGTTGTATTGCAATTCACAGATGACAAAAATTTTGAACACACAAATAAGTATTTTATTTATTATATTTTCTAGACTGATCCATGTATCGTGTAACTTTATATAAATAATCTTAAATATATAAACTACTTACATAAAAAAATTGAGATTTTTGTTATTTATTGTATAATATATTTCCATACATTTCTATTAAAGCACAGATTTAAAAAAACACAAAATGTGTAAAACAAATTGGATGAGATAAATTAATCATTAAACATTGAAAATTTTGAATTTCTCATTTACCTAAGAAACGGTACGGTATTATATATACTATATATAGTATAATTAAAGTATTATATTACAATAATGTATTATATATTTATACAAAATTGTAAATGATTTTTCGTACTAAACAATCCTTAGCAAGTTACATTTTATAAATTCTTTTTTTATTTATAAACGACATATATATTTATAGATATAGAATACGTATTGTAAATAAAGTAGATAATAAAGTCATTTTATGAAAAATTACGCGAAAATAAAAATGAATAATGTTATTAAAATAATAAATAAGTTAACCTGCTAAAATAATGAATTTTTTGCGTCTTACAAATTGCCATATATTGCATCAATTATCTTTTTATGTTACTGACAATAGAAATTATATAAAACTGCTATTTACAATTTCTTGAGATACTTACATTAAAAAATAATATACACTATTCATTAATTTCAGTTTTAGATTTCTTGATTTCTTTGTAAAGGATAAACGCGATACATGTGTTTTGCACAAAAATGAGTCTACCTACTGCTCTAAAGACTTAGCACTTTAGTGCACTGTATTTATATATTATTTGTATACAAATTCTTGGAAACTGTTATTTTTCGAAGGAGCAAGATTAACCGGATTAGCCGGATAATGTCCGATCTTCGTAAATAAACTAAATGCTCGTATAAGGTCACAAGGTGCTCGTAGTAATATGCCCAATGATGTTCTGAAATTAATTCATTAACATGTATCTACACAATAAAAAAATTTTATGTTTTTCACCATATAGAGTGGTATTGAGAAAACTTGTGAATACGTGTAAAGCGATATCGTAAATAACTTCCAGGGAAGAAATATCAATAAAAAAATTTATCGTAATCTCTTTGAGACATGCACGATATACTTTGAAAGGCAAACAACATCATCAGAGTTCTTTATTCACACTATATGCAGCGAAAGGATATGTTTCGTGAATCGTTCTTAAAAATTTTAATAACAACATTGTGTTATGTGTCAAATTTTGTATTGCTAGTTTTATTTGTATAAAAACTAATTGTCACATAGAACCAGCGACGTAAAATTTGATATATAGTAAAAAGATAAAATCAAACGTTATTTATATAACAATGGATAAATGACGAAAAAGGAAAAAATCCATCACAAGATTTCTAAAACGTAAAACTGTTGCAATTAATTTCATTGAAGTGATGAGCCCGGATTAAAGTTCTGAGATCACGTGCATCGTAGTTAACTCCCCCCACTTTCAATTCGCCCAAGGCTGCAACGCGCGATGTAGTATCGATAGTGGGGAACGATGATATAGCAACGGTTGTACTCGAAACGAGGAACGGAACAAGCGAGAAAAATACTAAAACATATTAGATACATTAAACAGTTACTTCCAGATTTTCCCCATCATTTCGAATACTTTTAAAATAACTTTTTTCAATATTTTGTGATAACTTTTTTATTTATAAAAGTAACACAAAATAAATTACTGAAAAGTGTAATAGAGTAAGAATTTTGTTTTTGCAAGACCTTGGAAGTCTTAAGTTGCTTTTATTGGACAAGTTTAAAACAGCAATGCGGCTAGGTATGCTTGCCGTGCGATCGAATATGATTGGTTGGATCTACCATATAAGTAATAATCAATTATGTTTATTTGCTCGGCGAGCAGGCTAGCCGTTTGTCAACTTAAACGTGCCCATTGTCTCGTAAAATTGTTGCTAATTATTCCACCGCCGCGTTCCCCCCTATTGATGCTCTACCGTAACGGCTTCGGGCATGACAAGTGAGGCAAGAAACACACACTTTTGCATAACGCATAAAGCATGTGCATAAGGAATTTCATTGGCCCATTTCCTTATGCATGAGTCAATGTACCAATCTAATTCTTTATGTATATGGTTTATGCGTTATGCAAAAGTCTGTGCTCCCCGCTTGATAGTGGGGAGCAACGTGCTACGACCAACTCGAATTGGTATATCCGTCGGCAGAAAATCCGGGCTTTAATAATGACAGTTATAATTACATATTTTTCAGAGAGAGAGTACCAAAAAAATATTCTTCTAAAATATTTAATTTGTATTTTTCTAAATAAATTTAAAATTGCGATACGTGTTAGTGTATGTGAATATGTGTATGAGCTATGAGTAAGGTACAAATATAATGGTATTTAAACAATATCAAATAAAAGAAGAAGAGTTGGAAAACGTCTTTTATTTTGTACTCATGTTATATTTGATTATATAAGGCATTATAATTGGATTCAATTTGAACTGTTTCCCAAAGTGGATCACTCGCTGTTTGTATATAATTATATGATTAATTTAATTTAATAGATAGCAGTGTAGTAATTCGTGCAGGCAATGACTCGATTCATAATTCATATTATTTATTTTGTTTGTGTAAAAACAGAAAAAACTGATACATCGTGGTCGTGACATAATATTTTGTAAGTAATTGTTTTCTATAATTATGAAAACGTGGTTATATTTCTGTAGTTTATGTTATTGTAGCTTTATATTCATATTTTACAACATTACATTTAGTTTATATATTTTTGTCACCTTTTCTTTATTATAAAAAAAAAAAGAAATCCTTTATATGAGATGTGGATCAATGTGGTTCGGACCAATGTGGGTTGGAGCACATATGCAAGTGTGACATTTGTCACAAATATGTTCATGAAGATTGTGTGGAATTAATTAAAAATGATAAATGGTTATTTTACTTGTCTAATACTCTAAGTAGATCTATAAGCATAGTTTTAAGAAGGAGAAGTTAACACAGCTATTCAATGTTTAAATTGCTTAATAGCACTTTTAAATGTTTATATATCAATGTTTATGCAATAAATTATAAACTTCTAAAAATAACATTAAATCACTTTATTTTTCATATTTCTAACATTTTTGTATGAAAAAGGGAAGACACATACTACGTAACTCACATTTTGCTAAGATGCCTTAAATGCTACATATCTTTTTTTAGATCTTTACCGCATCTATATAAATATATATGAATGTGACCATTAATTTTCAATTTTGACCTCAGCAAAAAGTTAAAATATTCTCAAAGCTTAGAGAACCTATATTGGGCCTGGTTATCCTTTATAACAATACTTATTCATATTGCCAAATTGTTATTCAAATTTCTGTTTACGTTATTAAGTAACGCATTTTTATGCTTCTACTATTATATTATTATTATACTTCTCCTTTCCTTTGTTTTAGTTTTTACTTGTTAGCTGTAAATTGTAACCATATTTAAGGAACTAAAATTCTACTATATTATATATCATTCAAACATATAATAGAATATGGGAAGCATGACTATACGGTTTGTTAAAGCAGTTCTCTGTAAAGCAATTAAATTAAATAGCCAATTTTTGGTTTTCTATAACAATAAATTCGTATTTATAACTAATAATTTTGACTATCAATATTGACACATTCATAATCTAGTTTATTATAACGAATTCTACTAGTATATGCTTATATACATATATGTTTTGTGTATGGCGCGCACGTACCCATGTGTGCGTGTGTGTGTATGTATATATATATATATATTAATTAACGTACAAATATTACTTGATATGTATATGCAATATAAATGTTTAAATGTCCTGTGTATTAGACATTTTCATGAGAATATTTACATATATGTACATTCACACACAGTATTATAAAATCAAGAATAATAAAATTTCAGTGAAAGCTTTGATTAATTGTAATAATTATAAAAACGTTTAAACATTCGTGCATTAAACAGTTTTACATGCATATTTAATCATTCAGAATTGCAAAAATCGAGAATAACAAAATTTCTGTAAAACTTAGTTTTTTAATCACAAATGTTTAAACATTCACATGCAATAGACACTTTTACAAGAATATTTATACATTAACGATATTTCAGAATCTAGAATAACAAAATTTCAGTGGACGCTTCGTTTTTTAATTGTAATCATTAAAATCTTTAAATATTGATACCAGAAGATTTATGGGTTATCGCCATGTTTTTATCCATTGTTAACGTTTCATGAATGATACTATATCAATGCGCTTCTCGCCCTGATGAAATAAACGACAAGGTTTACGAAACGTTGACATTAGCAATAGATGAGAACGTACCGATAACCTTCAAACTTTTTGATACATTTGAAGATAATACCCTTGAAAGCGTTATCTTTAAACATTTATTTTACCTGAATTTGATATTTAAATATTTAAACATTTAAAATTACAAAATCAGGAATAACAATTTCAGTGGAAGTTTCGTTTTTTAATTATAAATATCTAAATAATTATCTCCTTAGATATATTTTTTACGTAAATATTTAAACATTTGTAATTAAAAAATAAAACTTGCCTCGCAATTTTGTTATTCTTTATTTCCGTTTTATTTTTTATCGTTTAGTTTAGAATATTTCATAAACTTTCTCCATCCTGTTGCTGAACATGCTAATAAAATTTAGTTTAAGTCATCGTTTTCAGCAGCTAAAAATCTATAAAAAAAACATATTGTTTGGTTAAAAATAAATTTAGGATTTCGTAAACTCTAATGTTATCCTCGTATGTGTGTACATTATCATATGTAAAAATATATAAAAAACAAAAAATTTCTTTCATTAAATAATAAATTAAGAATAAACTACAATGCTCAGCAAATTAAATTATTATATCTTTATTGTATTAAAATGTTTGTAAATACAATTAAAGTGTTAAATATTATTTTACACAAATAAGTATTCTTTATTCGCTTATGTGCTATAAATGAAATTTGTTATACTACGTAACTGGACATAACCGACGAATTAATTCAACAATATTAAGTCTTACTGTGTATATCAGGAGACGCGATAGTGTCTCCGGCCATGTTCAAAAATTGAGAGACATTTTGATTATCACAAACTTTATATTATTTTCCATGCGTTACAAAACTTATATAACTGAAAATAATATTGTGTAAATTTTTCATTTCTTCTTCTTATAATATTTTGAACTATGTATATATACTTGTACAACAGAACGTTGCACAATTGTCATCACGTAAAGCCCGACCTACAATTGTATAAACATAGTTGTAGTTGTAAGAATTGACCAATTACAGTTGAATACAAGGAAAATATCCAACTATGATTGGAGGATTCTTACAATTACGATCACTTACAACTACGTTTACGCAATTGTAGATCAGGCTTAACATCAATTAATGTGTGAACGTTACCCACAACCCTGCATTGAATATTTAATCGCGACACAAATGTGTACTGTTCATTCGATATCGTATCAAGCACGTGTTAAGCGTCTAATGAAATTTTAAGATGTAAAATTTAAACTTTAAGCACTAAGAAATTAACCAATCACAATTGAATGTGAAAAGAACAATCGACTATAATTACGACTTAATTCGAGGGCGTAACCATTATCTGAAATATTGTCCCACAGATTACATGATTTCATTTAATTTTATATAATTTTATTTGATGACAAATAATTTTCCTCACTATATATGCGGTTATTTGGTAAAATAGACGATTTAATTTAAATATGAATAGAAATGAGCATGAAAAAAGATGTTCTAATTAACGCATCTTTTTGAAATTTTAAACATTCTTTTTTCCTCAATAATTCTTTTTCATGTAATTTGTAAATTTTAATGTTCTTTTTCTAATTCTTAATACGACCTCGTAAAAAAATATGGAATTTGGTAACTCCATATTTAATAAATAATTTAATAAAATAATAGTGATATTACTACGGTAGTTGTTTAGAGTTGCGTTTGTAAAAAGTCTGAAAATATTTCGGAGCGCGATTAAAGGAAGCTACACACGTGGTAAATAAAATTCACACATTACTGTAGCAACCTAAATTTTGTTTGACCGTCATTAGGCCTTTATTTAATCATTGTTTGAATACTAACGGTCCTACAAATATTGTAATTTAATAAATAAGATTTTCTAAAAATCGAATTAACACAATTATACACCAATATAACACAAATACATTGAATCACACATACTTCACATATAAAAAATTTTAATTTCTATAACATCATATTCATATACATGCGAACTCAAAAGTAAATTACAAAAATTTTGATTTTTGTATTTAACTTCGATTGTAAGATCATACATTGTCAACTTTTCGTATATTATCATTACATCTAACAATTCTTTTATATGTGGTATGCTATTAATTTTTATGAACTAATGATGGTCATAACTTAACCGAAACGTTTGTTTTTGTCTTCTTCTTTTTAAATATATAATATGACGCGTATGACATCTTGCGTTGTGGCTGTATATGCATTTCTATTTATGTTTATTTATCATTGAGCCAATTTCTCACATTGCTTAAGATTTTATCTAATATTACACAATTATTTTTTGTACTTGCGTATGTAATTATCGGATTATATATCGGAATTTCATATAATTGTTATAGTGATTTCAAGGACTCCATCCCACGATTACATTAAGTGATTACTCCCTCGACTTAATTACTTATAGTTAGAGGCTTCAAACTTAAATTTTATGCCTTAAAATCTCATTGTAGATGCCTTTTTTCGTGGTATTG
Organism: Cyphomyrmex costatus; assembly: GCF_001594065.2. Classification (NCBI taxonomy): domain Eukaryota; kingdom Metazoa; phylum Arthropoda; class Insecta; order Hymenoptera; family Formicidae; genus Cyphomyrmex; species Cyphomyrmex costatus. The sequence continues at coordinate 652,348 of NW_017275130.1, forward strand.
CACTCGTGATACAATAGTACTACGCAACGTTACAGTTGTAAAATTCTATTGCTTGTGTGTACGTAGCTTTAGAATTAAAGACAACTACTAAATTAATTTTTTATTATATTTATATTTTGAAATATTTTTTAATATATCAAACAAAAGAGATTTTTTAATTCTTTAATTTATCATTATTGGAAATTAGATAAGGAATTTTTATTTATTTTGTAGATATTATTTTTATATTGAGAAACAATTTAAAGAAACTTATTTTTTTCTAAAATACCTATGTATATTAATAATAAATATATAAATTTCCATTTGCACAAATAATGTTGCTGCATTCAAATAAATTTTGATCACGATCATATCAAATAATAATAATATGAAATGTAAAATTCATAATTTATTCAATAGGTGTATATAAAATTCGTGTAATCGCTTATCTTCAAAAAGATTTTTCTTCAAAAATATTCTCGTAAAATTCACGTATTCATTATACTTTAACAAAATATTAAAATTTTCATAAAATTGAAAACATAGTAAATTTTTTAAATGTAAAAATAGATAATTTTATAATTCTTTAACGTAAACTTTGTTTTTGAACAATTATTTGAACAATTAAGCAAAATAAATAAATAAATGATTTGATGTATTAATCTAACAATTATATATAAAATATAAAATTATTTTTACTATATATTAGAGTTTTTATTCCTACATCATACCTAAAACACACGAATAATCAACATCCTATTTCTAAATCACACTTAAGAAAAAAAAGAAAAAAAATATTTGAAGAATGTTATCTTTATTTGTCTTTACCTCTTATAAATAATCATATTATTCCTGTTTACATGCATTATATGCATAGATATATGCTACTGATTTCACTATTATAGATTAAGTTATAGATTAAAATAGAGATTCTTTAAGAATATATGAAGTAGTAAAGAACTAGATATAGTACTATTCATACTATACTTAATAACAGATATCTCATTATAATCGCTTTTTCATTTTATTAATATTCTTCTATGCTTATTTTTTCATATAAAATCATCAAAAGTTAGTATTTATATAGCTATTATTACCTATAATTACTTATATTGTCTTTTCTTAAAGCTGCGTCCAGACTATCGAGCCGAAATGCGAGCCGAATCTCAAGCTGAGCCGAGCCGAGCCGAGCCTCGAGCTGATGAGCTTCGAACTGAAATTATCGAGCTGAACTTTGAGTTGAAATCAAATCGAGCTTTAACCAAATTTCACGAGCGTCATAAGCTATTCATATTGTACGTGATTTTAATTACCTGTTTTTTTATATAATTAAGTATACTCGCATATACAATGGACAATAATACAAAAATAGCTGCTGTTCTCGTTTGTTCTGTTCGGCTTGAGGCTCGCGGCTCGCGGCTCGGCTCGGCTCGAGGTTCGCGTTTCAGCTCGATAGTCTGGACGTATAGCTTTACATTATTTTACTTTTTTTAAAATACATTCTTGTTATTAAATTTTATTTTCGAATGATTTTATTATCTGAATTTATTATAGTTTAATAGTATAATATAATATGTAGTATAATAGATTATTATCATCAAAATTTGTAACCAAATACTTACACCTTTGACAGCATCTGTTTTCCGAACTGTGAACGCAATTTAAAATTTCGGAGGCTTTTACACTTGCTTTAACATTTTTATTCGCAAGAATTAACACAATTCTAGTCAACGTATAAACAATGCATTGTACAACGATATTGTTTATTTAGAGATGGTAATAACAATTATAGCAGCAACTGCTTCTTTCCTGTTACTCATAATCAGAGGAAGTACATCTACCAAAGTTGATTGGTATTTTTCACACAAAAAATCTTATTTATATTTGAAGTATTGATCTATGTACATTTTTAAAAAATTAAAAAAACAAAATTTTTTAAATAATATAATTTCATCTTCACACTTTATCTCTCATAAATCATTAATGATAAAAATTACTACACGTGGAATAAAAATGTAATTAATGATCACGCGCACACATTCTTTTTTATATATACTTCTTATATGCATGTACGTAACAGATAACAATGTTTTTCTACTACTCAAGAGTTAAGTTCAAAATTATATAATAGTATTCAAATAATTATTTGTATAATATTGTAATAAAAAATTAATATATATAATTTATCTTTAATAAAATTATGTTTATTATTAGAAATTAAAGAAGATATTATAATCTGATAAATATAATTATTTATTATAATTTTAATAGACAAATTTAACGATTTTACATGTATAGAAATGTATATTTATATTGCATACATAAATTTTTGATATTAAAATAATAAAATTATTGTTCTATTTTCATTAATTTTTAAAAATTATTGTTCTGTACACAAATATGGAGAACTCCCGTTTGGCCATAAAACGATTGCCTCGTTTGCACAAAGGATTATTGCACACAGCGTAGTACGTCGTGTGCAATATTGTCATATGTGCAATATGCTGTATACAATAATGCCGTATGTGCAATGTGCTGTGTGCAATAATGTCGTGCAATACGCTGAGTGCAATATTGCTGTGTGCAAACGAAGTTGTAAGCAATCGTTTTGTAGGCAATCGGGATCCTCCCTAAATTATACTTTAGTAGCAGTAATTTTTTTTTATTATTTCTCTATAAAGTCTATATATAAATAAAAATTGATTCACTATAAATAAAAATAGATTCCAGTGATTTAACACTATAGATCACAGATTTTTCGGATGTATGTAGATCTTTGGAATAGCAATAGGCTAAATCGAAGAATACATTTGTCATTTACACACTCATTGCTTTATTTGTATACTTGTTTTGTTACAAACCGCCATTATGATTCAGCAAATCGGCGCGATGCGCAACGCGACACGCAACATAAGCTGCTTTTTCTGCTGAACGCAGCCAATATCTAAGTAGATTCGAAAGATCATGCAGTAGCTCTGATTTATCAGTCTGCCTGATTTATTCTCAAGATAGATAAATTCGATAATGATGAATTATAGTTCACGCACATTTTAGAAAATCACATTTAAACTTAGTAAATACAATTTTATTTTTGTATTTCTCCTCAATTGTTGAAATGTACGATTTTTCTTCATAAAATAATAATTTGTACATATTTTCATTAAAAAATACATACATATAATTTTTCTAGAGAATTATGTAAAAAATTATATAAACCTACCTTCTATTAATATTTACAATAATTTGTACCATTATTACATTACAGAATACGTATCTTATGAAACAATGCAAGTTTGTTATTGAAAATTTATTATACACATAAAAATACGCACTCAAATATTCTAATGACATATAAATAAATAGAAACGTTTGCATAAAAAAGATTAAAATTAAATCTCAGAAATTAATATTTCTAATATAAAAAAAAACATGTCTTCAAAGCTATAGGAGTCCACCTCTGGTTGTTAGGTTGCGCAATAAATTATAAATCTTGTAATATCAAATCTCGTACGTTTCGACTTTATTTTTAAGTCATCCTCAGCACAATAATCGTTTCGACTTAAAAATAAAGTCGAAACGTACGAGATTTGATATTACAAGATTTATAATTTATTGCGCAACCTAACAACCAGCGGTGGACTCCTATAGCCTTGAAGATATGTTTTTTTTGATAGATGAAATTTAAGGAGTTATTTACATATGTTCAACGTAACATTAATTTAAGAATAATTTGATTGTTAATATTTCTAGTTTTTACATGTCTACATAAATCATTGTCATTCATTCTCAGTATAATGTTTCTGTAGAGTTAAAGTGGAAAATTCTGTTTTCAGAATCAATCGTATTATTCATTGGTGCGTTAAACAGAGAACATGTTGCTCTACGTGCTCTGTATATTCAGTGTAATATTTTCATTGTGCTTAACTAAAAAATCTGAACTTCGTAAGTGTTTTTTAATAATTTTTTAATATATTCTTCTATTATTATACGGTTTTTTAATCTAAATATATACAACAATTACTTTATTTAAACGCATCGTTCATATACAAAATCAATTGCATAAAAGTAGTATCAAATTATTGAGAAATTTTTAACGTATACAATAAACAAAAAAATTATTTTTGCTAAATCATGTGAAAAATTGTATAGCTTTTGTATTTATTAATCGTTCTGTTACAAATAAATAATTCTTCCTTATTAAATGTTATTTTATATTGTTTTAAGCAAGTAATAATATACATTTACATTTTTTTCTACATTTCTTAAGTATCGCAAATTGTAAATATGCACATTATTTATTGTAATAAAAATAAATAAATAAGGAGCTTTTTCTTTTCATATTCTTAACATAAATATTTGAATAACATATACAGGGTCTTTCATTAAGAAGTTTCATTTTTAAATAATAAAAAAGTTTGAAAACGTTGAATTATATTTATTCTAAAGTACACATTATGTGATCAAACGTGGAACACAATATTAGCCAAATGTCGTAATATTGGCCATTTTCTTACAAACGCTCATTTTTTAAAGAAAATATTTGGTTTCACATTTTCGCAAAATTGTGGCTCAATTTCGCCCTCAGTTCGAATATTATTTTTGAACACCTGAATCGTTTGCGTATTATTTATGTAAATCTTATCCTTCACATAATCGCAAAGGAACATATCCAGGTGTCAAATCGCATGATCTGAGCGTCCTATTAAAGTCTCCACGTTACGCGAAATGACACGTCCACGGAACTTCTCTGGGAAATTTTCACCGTGTTTGTAGTGAGTTTTGACTATTTCTATGAGTTGCTTAAGTGAATATGGATTAATTATTATTAACGGCATAGTTTCTAATCGACAACTGTAAAATGTGACAACTCCATCTATAACAATTACAAAATGCCGCAAAGTTTTGAAATGTAAACTCTTAATGGATGACCCTGTACACATATATATATATATATATAAAACTTTATTTTATTTCTACTTCTACTTAGCTGTAACCCCATGCAAGCGAGATTCAAATGATTATTCAGCTTGTTTAAGACAATCTGTGGAAGATGCATGGCCACAATTTGTAGCAGGTATATTTTGTAACAATTTAGAAGTTCTATTCTAGCTTATATATTTTATATCAAATAAAAAATATATTGATTTCTACTTATAATTATATTACTACATAAGAAAAGTTTCTGAAATTTATCAACATTAATATAGAGTGTGTGTGTGTGTGTGTGTGTGCGCGCGCGCGTGCGTGCGTGAATCAAATTATGTATAAATCAAATAAATAACAAAGAGAAGCCAATATGATCGATTCTAAATTGGTTATAATACCTATGTATAATATAGACTTCATAATACCAATATATAAACTATAAAACATCTTTTAGTTATTGTCAAACTTGTGTGTGAATTTAATTAAAAGTTGTAATTGAAATAATCAAATTTGATATATAAATTAATCGTCAATAATAATGCTAATAAACATTTTAATCCTCGACTTCAGCAAATATTTTTAAATTCGAAGAATAATTTTAGTCGGTGAACTTTAATTTAGATGTTACGATGTTCTCAATTGTATTATATAAAGAATACTTTTTTCTTTCTAATATAATCTATTTTTGTTTTTCAATTTTTTCGTAAAATTATAATTTTTAGAATAAAATACTCGTTTTAATTCTACTCCGAAAAAACGTTGCTTACATTTTTGGATGTAATTTTTAACATTTTTATCAACAATCCTTTTTAATTGCAGCATTAAATTTTATAGAATATAATTCAGCATTTTAAATAATAATAATAATAATGACAATAATAAAAAGAATAATAATAATAATTCATTGAAATTTATAGAAAGATATACAGCGTTTAATTTATGTTTGCGTTTCAAATTAGACAATAAGCAGTGTGCAACTTATATATCTAAAAAATATAAGTAATTTAGAATTTATAATAAATTAGGCACTGAGAGAGAGAGAGAGAGTAGCTGCAACCGTATTGACTCTTCATTTACACATTTGATTTATCCATATAGCTGTATAAATTAATTAATTATTGTTTGTATTATATTGGTTTTTTATAATATTTCTATTTATAATAATAGTTCTTTTTTTATACAATGTATGTACGTATACAAATTTACATAACTCGATAAAATCTTATATTTAAAAAAGTTAAAAAGAATAAAAATTGTTCTAATCAAGTAACTTAAAAATACGGATATTAATATTAATTTATTTATCTTTTGATAGGACTTCCAGAATTTGACTTCCCTCCTTTAGATCCGTTATTTTACAAATACGGAAAATTTGTAATTAATTCAGGAGACGTACACTACCAAGTAATTTTCTCAAATGTTACTATAATTGGTCTATCAAAAATTCAGTTTTTAAGTATAAGAACGAATTTTCTTGATGACTTTTTCTATTTGGAAGTTAAAGGAAACATACCGAAATTATTTGTAAAAGGTGACATAAGAGCAGATGGTAATTTAAGCGGATTCAGACTCGCTAATGAAGGTATGATAGTAAAAAGTACTAATCTCTATAATATACGATTTAAATAAACAAAGGAACAAAGTTAATACATTTTTAGTATACTATATTTATAAAACTTATATATTGATTTGTTTTTCTTTAAGAAATTAGCAAAATTTTATTATAATATTATAATTAGCTAATTATTACAATTTTAACAGGTTCATAAATTTAACAATATACTTATGTACATAGTACATATATAACTATGTATGTTTATAGTGTGTATAATTTCGTTTTTAACATGAAAATAATAATTATTGTTTTTTATAAATGTAACAATTTAAAAAAATAATCATTATTTTTTAATCATTACTATTTTATTAAAAAGTATTTTGTACTTTGATAACTAAATTAATTTATATAATAGGATATTATAATGTAACCGCGGAAGATATCAGAACAGCTGCAAATTTAACAGGACATGTAGTAAACGATACATGGATTGTAGAATACATCCATCTCGTTATGCCAATTGGAAAATTCAAATTATACTATAATGATGCAGTTAACGACAAGAAAGCATTTGGTAAATATTGAAATAATTCAGAAGCAATTCTATTTATTTATTGTATTGTCTAATGAAGTTAAAATGAGAATTAAATTATTGAAACGGAGGCTCATATCTGATTTCCAATTTAACAATAAGTATAAATTCTTTTATTACATGCAAAATTCTCTTATTATTTGATAGAAGTTTATTTCGAATAATTGAATAAATATTAATAACCCGTAATTTGTAACATCTATATAGTGCCCGTCAACTAATGAAACTGATTTTTTCCTCATATTTATAAGAATCCTGTATCACATTATCATTGATCGTGTTTGACAATAATATTTTCCAACTCCAATTGATATAGCTATACATTGTTCAAATTTTAATAACAAGACAATAATTGATTTAAAAGGAGATAATGATTAGAAGTACATATTTTATAAATTTAAATCATATTTTATAATTTTTTACCACAATATTTTTAGTTACAAATCATAAAATTTTACAATACAAAATTAATTACAATTGCACTTATATGTTGTAATCTTACATTTACCTTTCGAATGATTTTTTTGGAAGATTTATATATTGTCATTTTATATACGATAATTTTTATTTTCAGTTGATATTATTATATCTTTTGTAAATGAATTCTGGCCAATGCTTTATCGAGTATCATTGCCATTTATGATCGATGGATTGCAACCGTTTATGGTTGATATTACAAATAAATTCTTCTCGAAAATTTCCTTCTCAACAGTATTTCCATAAAATTTATATATTTATTACATGTCAGTGAAATGCAAATTTTCCAAAATTTAAAAAAAGATCATAATTTTGAACGCAAACATGTACATGTTATTTCTCTAAGATTTTATATAAATTAAACTTTATTTTTAAAATATTGTTTGTGAGCAAAATAAATATATATTTTAAATGCAATGTTAAATTATTTCTCCTTTTTCTGGTTTTTGCCTTCCTAGATATTATAATTAATCCCCAAAAATAATCAGTATAACGTATTCACAAGAAATGTTTCTTTCTAATTCAAAATATTATAGAAGAAAACGTTTAAAAAATGTTCATTATTATTTGACTTTGACTCTTATAAATTATTATTGATTAAAAAATACTACACGTGTAACGAAAAAACAATGAAGATAATAATCTTTTTTTCTATCAACTTCATATCTTTACATAATATTATAGTTGATTACTACTGTTCTATTACGAAAGAGTTAAACTCATAGCGAAATAATAAATGTATTTCTGTTAGATGAAATTTACCTAAATCTTAACACAAAAATTATAATAATTAAAAACAAATTTTATTTTATTTATATATATTAATAAATTCTCACGTTTAGAAATTTGCTATTTTCCTCTTTACAAAAAAATAATTTATATAGAATTCTATATAAAAAGATATAAATTTACTTTATCTTTAACATTATCAATACAGCACATAAATAAATTATTACAATTAGTTTATAAATAATTTAAATTATAAATAATTAAATTATAAATAATTTTTTTCTTCTTTATATACGTTTACATATGCAGACACACTGATATCAAACAAACAACAAAGAAGTATTTGCATAAAAGAAGATTTTATCATGAATTTTTTATTTTTTATGTCTACACTATTAGATCTTACGATAAATATGATACTTATATCTAGATTTAAAACAGAAGGATCGTAACGCTCGCAACATATTCTCGTAAGATCTATAAAAACTTTTTTAAATGCTTATATTTTTTCCTCACGCGCGTGCACGTAATGCCCTATACCGCAACGCTTTTGCGTGCGGTAAATAGCCAATACCTCAAGCCGTTGAGTTATTTCTCTAACCCCACGCAAAAGCGTTAAGCGGGTTCTACAATGAGTCTTTAGTCGGTAATCGGAAGTCTTTACTTAGTCATAAGACGCTATCGGTGAGTCGGAAGGGCTATCTGTGAGTCGTAATCGGTGAATCCGTAAGGTTGGCCAACAGCCAACATTTAAAATACCAACCACTAATTTTCTTACGACTGACCAATCATGTAGCTTCGGTAGCCATGTTTTTCAGGTTATACTCCCATTGAGAATAAGAATATGTCATTTGCATCAGCATAATGACTATAATTACTTCTTCATCATCCATCACTATCACTATATTACCAGTTTATTATTAAATATACAACACAAATAAATGATTTTCAATTTCAAAACTGATTGTATTCAGTGTCTTTCCAAACGATTCGCTATACAACTATGCGATTCATTGTAGATGCGAAAAATCCTAAAGTCACCGACTTAGATTAAAACTTAAGACTTCCGATTAACGACTATAGATTAAAAACTCATTGTAGAACCCGCTTTACATTATGAAAAATAACGCAACGCAGTGGTCAAGAAGACTATAGGTCTATAGCGCGCTCGCTTCGCTCGTGCGCTCCCGTGCCCGCGTCGCACAATAAACAACGAATACACATTTATTACACAATGTACTATTATACAACATTTTTGCAGACAGCTTCTTACTAGCCATAAGATTCACAAGGAATTGTAGATATTTATTAACAGTCGTACGTATATTTACTAACAATCTTACGACGTAAACGCATAAAATTAGAATACTGATCATAAACTCTTAAAGTTTTACGAGAACAAGTTACGAGTCTTACGATTCTGCTTACATTAGAATTGACCCATAAGATTCTTAAGTAATGTAAGTTGAAATTACATGTACTCTAGAATCTCATAATAGAATACGGACTCTGAACGAAGTTGTGCCTATTCCACTTCTAAATCATGAAATTCGAAACCGTATTGGAGGCCGCGATTCCATTACTACTTCTACTATCATATGTGTGGAAGGGATTTATACTGTACCGAGGTTTACTATTAAGAGATTCCAGTATAACTCAGTTTTCAGAATCAATTATATTATTCGCGGATATATTAAATAAAAAAAAATGTTTTTCAATATTTTTAGTGTATTCAGCATTGCAGTATTTGGATTATCTTTGGCAAGAAAAACTGAACTTCGTGAGTTTTTTTTAGAGAATGTACTTTAGTACGTATGTATCTTTTAAATAGAATATTATGGCTAATCCCCGAATATATCAATTGTTTTATTTACATAAATCTTGTTTATTGTATAAAGTTATTATTGTAGTAGCTCAATAATTTTATAGAATTAGAACGACTTTCATCAAACTCCGGTTAATTGAACCATTCCAGTAACTTTGCAGGATTGACCAATCGTATTTATCATTTAGTTTTAACGACAGACGCGATTGGTCAATTTTCCTATGGATTAATCGGCCGATTAAGTTAATCGGAGTTGGCGAAAGTGGCCCTTAAAGTATATTTTTAACGAATTTATGATAAGCCGAAAAACTTTTTCTCAAATACCTTACAACTTTTATTAGCAGTGATTGCTCGTGAGGAGGAAAAGATAGAAAAAAAATGAAGTGATTCTGTTCAATTTACACACACCTTTGTTCTTGATCTTTGACAAACGTATACTCAAGGACCGAGACCAAAGAAAAACGCTTGACAATAACTCGCAATGTCTTATTCGAATGTGTAATTTCGTATCCGATCGACTCTTGAGTCCGGTCGCTCATGACGTCATGACTATCTCGAATCTTCTTATGCAAAATATTGTTACATCTCATGTTATTATTTGCCGTTGTTATTATTCTCAGGATTTTAAATTATATTGTTTAGCGATCGTTTGAATATTTTTATAAGTTTTATAGCGATTGTCGCTTTTACAGCGATTGTTTACAATGCAGTTTCATATGTCTGATCATAGACGCGTTGTACCATTGTTCTATTTCGCTTTAAATGCGTGAGTGATATGAAAAAATGATAAGAGAAATTGTCAGATTTAAATGCCTTGTCTCGTGACGAGCAAAGCATGCACGTGTGTTCGAAATTCGTGTGTCTCAAGGACTCGTCGCGTATTTAGCTGACAGATTCGTGGCGACACAATCGCTACAAGACTAATAATTATAATCTTCTTAATTGTTTTAATCATTCAATTAAAAAAACATTTCTTTCTTATTAGACGTTTACTTTATATTTTGGTGTAAAGGAGTGAGTGAGAAAGAGATAGATAGATAGATAGATACATAGATAGATAGATAGATAAATAGAGAGAAAGAGAGAGAGAGAGAAAAGATAATATTTACACTCACATTCACGAGTTACAGTTTGAATTTTCATAATTTTTCTCTCTCACACTCTCTGAGTATCATAAATTACGAATCATTTTAGATGGTATATATATTATTTATTATATATAGGTATATATATATATATGTATAAACATAATATGTATAAAAGAAATAAAACAGTGAAATGATTTCTGTTCTCAACATCTGATGACACATATCATACTCGATAAAAAAGTAATTACATCCTATTTTTTTTAATTTAAAAATTATTCTAAATTATGTTTTTGTTAAAACAATCTATGTATTTCTAAATTTTTATTTCTACTTCATTTCGTTTTATTTTTACTCAGCACCAGTTACATGTAAACGAGATTCAAATGATTATTCTGCTTGCTTAAAACAAGCTTTAGAAGAAGGATGGCTATTAATTATTAAAGGTATAATTTTTAAAAATAGATAAATTTGTATTTTTGTAACTTATAAAAGTTGTAAATAATTTGTATGCATATAAATTAACATAAATTTAATTTAAAATGACATAAACTGAAAGATTTTGCTTAAAACAAATAAAAGAGCTTCATTAAAGTCTTTAATCACTTTCAAATTATGGATACTATCTCCCTGTCACTGTTATTAATCGATTTATTTTGATAGGACTTCCAGAATTTGATATTCCACCTTTGGATCCCTTAGTTTACGAAAATGGTAAATTTGAATTAAATTCTAATGAAATACGAGCAGAACTAATTTTTTCGAATCTCATTATCATCGGTTTATCAAAATTGCATTTTCCTGATGTGAGACCACACCGTCTTAATGACGTATTCCGTCTGGAAATTGACGCAATAATACCGAAATTGACTCTAGAAACTGATGTGAAAATAAATGGTACTCTAAATACACTTATGTTGAAAGTTGCTGGTGAAGGTATGATAATAAACTCTATTCATTCACCATAAACAATATATGCCATATATTTTGTTGGTCATATCTCAATTTCGCAATAATGAAATAAGTATATGTTCAGAGTGTACATGTATACTATAATACATTGTATCTTTTCTATAAAATATTAGTAAAACCTATTTTGGTATTATCCTATTAATAAGATAATTATATGATATTTATAAAAAATTCAATTTAAATATTTGCCAAACTATTAAATTAATTAACTTGATTTTCCTAATAATTATTAATTTATAAATGTTTGTGTTGTACACATTTATAAATTTATTTCTTATTATTAACTCTCCATCCGCATTATGGATTTTTCAACGGTTAAAATTTCAAGTAGCTGTTGATTGCAATAGGTTACGGAGGTGATCAAAGATCCTCAAGAAATTGGTGTAGTGAGGATATACAGACGATGATAACTATTTTAGTTTTTATTGCGAATCTTAAAGTAGGTGAAGTCGCGAGCGTTTCATGAAGAATTTACGGTGCAAACCGTGTTAACAAGAAGCACGTGACAAGTCGAGATCCGATAAGGAATTGAACGATTTTTACAATTACGAGAAACTAAAATGTTTTATAGTAAAGCTTTGGATAGTAAGGCAACCTGACAATGAGCGATGTAAATGACGTACAACATGCCGATAAAAATAACAGTTTTTTAAAATCTTTTTCTTCTAAAGAATTTCTTATAATATTACAAAATTTTTTGTACTAATATTATTTCATATTGTTGTAATATAAAATGCAGTATAAAATGAATAATTTTCCACCTACAAATTAAATGTGTTTGTTTCTTTTTAATTGCTTTGTTTTGGTGTGAAAAGGTGATAATTTTTTTAGTTCTCAAATAACTGGGGTCTTTCCAACAAGCTTCTTTAAATTATTATTTTTCGTGTAAAGTCGTTTCTTAAGAGTGCGCGAGTCTAAGCAATTCTTTTTCTTTTGACACTTTAAAAAATTATAATTTTTTAATAACTGAAATATTTCTATTTTCCCTCTGCATTTTGTTAAATAAAAAATGTAATATCTGATTGTGAGTTCAAAGACGTTTAGGATATAAAGTAGAAATATAAAACAGTAAAAATAATTTCTATTTTTTACTGTTCTGTATGAGAAATATGAATATTGCCACGAAGGGCCTACGATCGACATTAATAAACAACAGCAATGCAGATGGAGGATTAATTATTTTACACGTACATACATACATATAATACAATTTTGCAATTTTTGCAGATATATTTACAATTTTTTAAATTGTTTTAAACTATTATAAATATCAATTTTTATAACATTTTATTTAAATTATTCTTCTATTGTAAAAAGTATTCCATGTTATAATATATCATTGTTGTAATTTTTGTATTATATAGATCATTTGAATGCAACAGCACATGATGTTAGAGGAACGTGTGATTTAACAGGACACGTAATAAACGATACATGGATTGTAGAACATTTCCATATCGCTCCGTCAATTGGTACACTTAAAGTGTATTTTGATAATTTGTTTGAAGGCAATAAAGAACTCAGTAAGTATTAAACTAATTTAGATATAGGTAATTCTATTTAGGTAATTCTATTTAGGTCTACAAGTTTGCTCCCGCCGTTTTCATATAGATAGTTTTATACCTGTAAAAACGGCGGGAGCAAACTTGTAGACCTAATACTATTTTATACGTAATATATTTGTAATGTATTTAATTACCTATATAAATATTTCAGTGTTATTTAGATATCCTATTTGCTATTTCTAAATATACTGCTTAATCGTAAATATGTAAATCATGTTATTAAAAGTTTATCAAGAATCATCAGTTATTTAGGTTCTAATTAACGATTTGTATTATACATATAAAAATTGTCTTATAAAATAAGCATAATATTATCGCTTGTGAATAAGTAGAACGGATTAAATTCTTTTACTTTTTTTTTGCGGAAAATTTACTAAGAGACTAATTAATCCAGATCTGTGAATATGTATGGATTTACAATAGTAAATATAAGATTTTACTAGACTGTATTTCAATATTTGCTTCCTCAAATTCTATATAGTGCACGTAAAATAAGCTATAGATTTTTAGTGCTGGTAATAAATTTTAGATCACAGCCCTTCGACGAAAAAGAGACAGTTCAGTATCATGCACAGGTTGAGTTTTAACCACTGAAATATAATATTACTGGAACTCGCGCGGTGCTAATTTCATGATTCGACAAAGAGGGTCTCAAGTGGTATCCTTGTCCTTCTTTTAGTACAACATAGTCATGAGATTTGTTCTTTTTGCCTGCACTGTCTGAACTGGTGCACACAGTGCAATAAGTTGAAATGAAACAAACATATATCCGTTTCGCTTCAATTTATTGCACTGTAAACAGTGCAGAGAAAAAGAACAGGCCTATGAACTGTATGAGCCCCATTACTGTTTACTACACATGCGCAGTATAATTTCGAAAAGGATACCACTTGAAACGCTCTCTTGGATCGCACTGCTAACAAAGGCAAGGGTCCGCGCGCGTTTCAGTAGTATTATATTTCAGTGATTCCAACAACTGCTAATGTGTGTTTAATATTAGTTTGTTTTTTTTGCTGAATCGCACGAATACACACACGTTCATAAATCTTTATTAATTAATTATTCATTAATTATTGCCATCGCAAACTAATAAGAAAGATTTCTATTCAATTTAACAAATTTTATTTACTCACAAGCGATATGTTCGTTATATCTATTACCAAATATCGTATGCAGAATGACAGATAATATTAAAAATTAGTGTACTATCCCGTAAACTAAAAATACCTATATGATTGAAAAAATCGTATGTTAAAATGTTGATTTTCTCCAAAGAATTTATTTTCACAAATCTAAATATAAAAAATATATTTTAAAATATTTCGTGCGGCTTTCTACATATTATATTACAAATCATAATATCAAAAAATAAAATATCTACTAATTTAAATAAAAAGAAAAATTAGAAGAGTGTTTGTTTTCCAATATAGAAATACATTATTTTTTACTAATTAAAATCTTATTTTATTTTCTCTTATTTAAATAACGCGTGATATTCCTTATTTTCGCAAATATACTACAAAACAGAAGTAATTATTATCTATAAACTTATAATTACATGTATATTGTAATTTTACATTATTTGTTGTTTAAAGAGAGTAAATTAAAATACATTGTTAGATATTATTTTATTTTTAGATAATCTTGCCTTAACTTTTTTGAATGAATACTGGCCAGTATTTTATCGATTGATGTTACCATTCATTTCTGATATATTGGATCCATGGTTGGTTGGCTTTGCCAATAAGTTCTTCTCAAATGTTCCGCTCTCAAATATTTTTCCATAAAATTCATATACCTATTATACATGGATTCAAAAGAGAGCCAAATTCGGTATATATCAAATTACAAATACTTGTAAACGTAAAAGATACGTAAGATATTTTTCTGAATATATATGTACATATATGTAGTATTTTATAACTTACAATTTTTTAAATTAAAAATGTAATAAAAAATTATATAAATTATATATAAAATTATATAATTCTATAAAATCTATATTAAGTTAAGATAATGAAAAGGGTAGTAACAGTAGCAGGTATAAAATTATGTAAAGTACTGAATAGATCCTTAGAAGAGGAAATATTCCCAAACGAGTGGAAAGAAGCTATTGGTATAATTTCTATACCAAAAATACAAAAGAACAAAAAAAATAGAAGAATTTCGATCTATAAATAAATTACCGATTTATGGGAAAATACTAGAAATATGATAATAGTTCACAGTCAATTAGTTAATTATTTGGAGGATAATGAATTATTAGAAAAGTGCCAATAATTCATCCTCCAAATAATTAACTAATTGACTGTGAACTATTATCATATTTCTAGTATTTTCCCATAAATCGGTAATTTATTTATAGATCGAAATTCTTCTATTTTTTTTTCACTGTCCTTGAGTCATATCGAGTTGGAAAAAAAGTACAGGTGAAAGGAAGATGATAGGAGTTGTATTTTTAGATTTAAAAAAATAGGGATTTGAATTAGTAGATAGAGATATTTTGTTAAAGAAAATGGAAAGTTATGGGATATATACAACAGGGGTAGTAATTAGTTGCTTTAATAGTTATTTAAAAAACAGAACACAGAGAGTTAAATTTAATGGAATTTTGTCAGTATCTATTGCTGTCAAGCTGGGAGTTTTACAAGGATCAGTATTAGTACCGTTATTATTTTTACTGTATATAAAGAACTTGACGAGAGTTGTTTGTGGCAATTGTGAAATTAGATTATTCGCAGATGTTGCACTAATATATCATATACAATAGGCCATTCAAGCCAAGAAATAAATGATAATCTTAATATACAGATGTAAAAAATTAAGGAATGGTTAAAAAATAATAGACTGAAATTAAATGTAAATAAAGTAATATAAAAGTAAAATTAAAAAATATAGCATTAGAAGTCATGATTAGTGAAATTAAATACTTAGGTATCATTATAGATCAAAATTTAAATTTTACCGCACATGTTAATTATCTAGGGAAAAAGATAGGATATAAATTGGGAGCATTTCGTCGAATTGGTATGAATTTGACACCATACATGAGGTGTGTTTTATACAAAGCGATTTCTCCGTTTGAATATTGTTCGTCTATATTACTGAGTTTAAACGATTATAATGTGTATGTGCAGTATTTACAGAAATTACAAAATAAGGGAATGAGAATTATATTATCACGGTGCAATTACACAACAAGAATTGAAGACATGCTTGAGGCATTGCAATTTATGCCAATTAAGGAAAAAATTGAATACAATGTTTGTATGTTGATACATAAAATAGTAAATGGAGATTGTAGATATTGAACGTTTGGATAATTAATAAATAGGCATTATATTAAATTGTATCACACATTGTAGCTATTGAAGTTCATAAAGATCAACCAATCAATCAATCTCTCTGAGTATCATAAATTATAAATTATTTTAGATTATATATATACTACGCGCGATTATATGTATTATTTATTATGAATATAAGGAATAAAAAAAGTGAAAAGATTTCTTTTTCTCTTCTCAATATCAACATCTGATAACACATACATACTCAATAAAAAAAAAGAGTAATCCCATCCTATTCTTTTTAATTTAAAAATCGATCTAAATTATGTTTTTGTTAAAACAATTTATGTGTTTCTATATTTTTACTACTACTTTATTTAATCCTATTTTTACTTAACACCAGTTACATGCAAACAAAATTCAAATGATCATTTTGCTCGTTTAAAACATGCTTTAGAAGAAGAATGGCTCTTAATTATTAAAGGTATAATTTTAAAAAATTCATAGATTTTTATTATTGTAACTTATATATTGGATATTACCATCCGATCATACTGTGTACTAGATCCGGCGTCATTAACGCCTCTTAATTCTTTATTTTTGATTCATGACGCTTCTCTATAATTTGTTCTTCTATGTTATTTTCCACGTCTTACACTTATGGCTGTTGCCTCTATGTACGTTATTCTGTGCGTAATTAAAAACTATTATTATTCATATGTCTGGTGCTTCTGTGATTATCCAATGCGTTCGACTCACTTCCTAACATTATATAAGTTGTAAATAACTATTATTGTAACTTATATAAGTTGTAACACACTCTCTCTCTCTCTCTCTCTCTCTCTCTCTCTCTCTCTTATGTGCATATAGATAAACATAAATTTATTTTAAAATGACAAATTAAAAGATTAGATTTTGGAAATTAACGCAAATACTAAACATGTCTGTAGAAAGTGATATGAAAATAAATGGTATTTTAAATGCACTTATGTTGAAAATTACTGGTAAAGGTATGAAAATAAACTTTATTCATTCAGCATAATCAATATATGTCATATATTTTGTTGGCCATATCTTAATTTCGCAATAATGAAATAAGTATATGTTCAGTGTACATGCATACTATAATACATTACATCTTTTCTCTAAAATATTAGTAAAATCTATTTTGGTATTATCCAATTAATAAGATAATTATATTACCTTAAATTTCATTTTTAATACCATTAATCAACGGTTAAAATATTTGTTAAAAAATAAATTTATTGTCAATGACCAACCTACTAATACTCAAAACAATTCAAAGTCTGTTTCTTGGCTTACTGTACCTTTTGTTCCGTGTCACACGGAAAAATTTAAAAGATTTCATAATAATGATATCAGAGTTTCTTTTCGTAGCCCGAATAAAATGAGTAAATATGTTAAAGTACAAAAAGATTCCCTCTTGAAAAACGCTAGAAACAACGTAGTTTATAAAATTTCATGTAATGATTGTGATGCGTCTTACGTCGGCCAAACAAGTAGACAATTAAAAACGAGAATATCTGAACATCGTAACCATATTATTAAATGTAACACGACAACTCGTTCAGCGATTACCGAACATAGGTTGCAGCATGGCCATGACTTTCGATGGAATAAAGTAGAAATTCTTGATGAAGAATCTAATTACAGAAAACGCATAGTGTCTGAAATGATTAACATTAAAAAACAGAAGAACAGTTTAAATTTGCAAACAGACATTGAAAACCTTCATGAGACATACATTCCGTTGATAAACAAAATTTGACTTTGCTGTGCTGCTACCTTTTTAGATCATAGCTAATTTTTGTATCGTACAGACGTGTTAAATTTCTGCTTTCGTGTCGTCGTCTAACAGATTTATTATGTATTTCGACAAGCTTGACAACCTGTTATATGATAAACGTGTGCTGATGTATCCATTTATTAAGGCTTGGAAACTTAAAATTTTAGTTTTTGTTAATCATTTATATATTAAAAAGGTAATGTCGTATTCTTTTATAGATTTATTATCGATCTACCAATCGTTTATAATGAATTCCTTACCTTGATGACGGATGCATTTTTATTTCGTCAATGATTTATCTGTACCATGGTTTTTTGTCTGTTACTTCTGAGGAAGACTCAATCCACGAGTCGAAACATATAAAGTTTTATAGATTTTATGATTACGGTTATTTATTTTTGTATTAAGTCTGTTCTTGTTTTTTATATAAATGTATATTTTTATATCTTCGAATTTATTCTCGCTTTCCTGTCATGTTATATTATTTCATTTTACCTTTTGACTACGCGATTAAAGAAATTTTAATGTTTGACTCTTCATTTGTCTTTTTAGTTTCTATTTATATTTTAGAATAAGAGTCCTTTACTTATTTATTTATTAAGATAATTATATTTATAAAAAATTTAATTTAAATATTCGAAAAACTATTAAATTAATTAACTTGATTTTCTTAATAATTATTAATTTATAAATGTTTGTATTGTACACACATTTATATTTATTTACATAAATTTATTTTTTAACTCTTCATCCGCATCATGGATTTTTCAATAGTTAAAATTTCAAGTAACTGTTGATTGCGATAGATTACAGAGGTGATCAAAGACCCTCATCTAAAGAAGTTGGTGTAGTGAGGATATACAGACGATGATAACTATTTTTGTTAGTTTATTGCGATTCTTAAAGTAGGTGAAGTCGCGAGCGTTTCATGAAGAACCCACAGTGCAAACCGTGTTAACAAGAAGCACATGACAAGTTGAAACCCGGTAAGGAATTGAATGATTTTTACAATTACTAAAATGTTTTATAGCAAAGCTTTGGATAGTAAGGTGACATTAACAATGAGCAATGTAAATGACATACAACATGCCGATAAAAATAACAGTTTTTTTAAATCTTTTCTTCTAAAGAATTTCTTATAATATTATAAAATTTTTTTACTAATATTATTTCATATTGTTGTAATATAAAATAAATAATTTTCCAACTAAAAATTATATATATTTGTTTTTTTTTTAATTGCTTTTTTTGTGTGAAAGATGACAATTTTTACTTCTTAAATAAATTAGGGTCTTTTCAGCAAGTTTCTTCAAATTATTATTTTTCATGAAGAGGTCATTCTTCAAGAATGTGAATCTAAGCAGCTCTGTTTTCTTTTGATGCATTAAAAAATTATAATTTTTTAATAACTGAAATATTTCCATTTTTCCTCTGCATTTTGTTAAATAAAAAATATAATATCTGAGTTCAAAGACGTTTAGAATACAAAGTAGAAATGTAAAATAATAAAAGAAATTTCAATTGTTTTGTATGAGAAATATGATACTGCCACGAAAGACCTACGATGTACACAACATTAATAAAAAACAGTAATGCAAATGAAGTTAATTATTTTACACGTATACATACACACAATTTTGCAATTTTTAAAGATGTATTTACAATTTTTTTAAATGTTTTAAGCTATTTTAAATATAAGCTATTATAAATATACCGTTATAACGTTTTGTTTAAATTACTCTTCTATTGGAAAAAGTATTCCATGTTATAATATATCATTATTGTACTAGATCATTTGAATGCAACAGCACATGATGTAAGAGGAACGTGTGATTTAATAGGACACGTAATAAACAATACATGGAGATCATTTCCATAACGCTCGATTGATAAACTTAAAGTGTATTTTGATAATCTGTTTGAAGATATATAATAAAGAAATCTGTAAGTATTAAACTAATTTAGATACAACTCTGTTTACTATTTTATACGTAATATTTATCATGCATTTAATTAGCTATATAAATATTTTAGTATTATATAGATGTCATCTTATTTGTTATTTCTAATTTACTGCTTATTCGTAAACATACGTAAATCTCGTCATCTTAATAAAAGTTTATCTAGAATCAATTGTATAAGTTCTAATTTGCTGTTTGTATGGCCTTTAATTGTATTATTAAGGTCAAATAAAAATTGTAACATTTTTAAATATAAAAATTTTTTTTTATTAATTTTGATTGCATATTTTTATAACTAATCTCAAAAGCTTTTTGAAATACTATAATAAAATAATATCTCATTAAATATTTTTTAAATAAAAAATTTTTTTTTTATTAATTTTGATTGCATATTTTTATAACTGATCTTAAAAGCTTTTTGAAGTACTATAATAAAATAATATCTCATTAAATACTTTTGAATTACGCGAGACTAGAAAGTTACAATACCTATATAATATTATCAAGGTCTTTATGCTTGAAATAGCTTGCGTAAAGTTTTTTCTATTAATGCTTATTTTAACTTTTTGTGAGAAATAGGAACATAATTAGAAATATTGCATATAAACTATATAAATATTTATATTGATTGAGAGAATTAAATTAAATGCCACTACAACACAAAAATGATATTTAAACTATAAATGTAAAATTTCTTAATATCGATATATCAGTGAATGCTGAATATGAAGTGAATATAAAGAGAAAGGGAACGAAGGAAGAGGGAGAATATAAGAGTTAAGTAGAAGTGAGAATTGAGGGATTAGTTGACCTCGCTGATTCGACAAACGTAGTCTTATAGAATATAACCAGTTCTACGCCAAAATACATCGTGCAATAAAGTCTGACCAAATAACAATTTTTAAAGGATAAACGAAAACGCGAAAAATCTGTCTGGACAACAGTCTTGAAAATTTGATATCTTAGAAGTGGAATAGAGTTCATCTGAATATTTGAAAATCGGAACAAAAGATCTAGGAGTAATCAAACGTGATTTTTGGTGCTTGGGACTCAATGGCATTTGAAGGACTCGCCAGCTTTGAAAGAACTTGCCGACATTGTTAAAATTCTCTCTCAACGCCTAGACTACGACAGAGATACAGTTAAAGGTAGCAGTTAATGCAAGAGTATTGGATTTTTCTCTTTCCTTCGCGCTCTTTCCCCCTTTGTACTAAATATCATATAATTATAAGTTAGGAATAATAAATATGTCGTAAATGTATACGCGTTACGTTGTACATGTGAATATTTCAGTAACATGAACCAAATTGTAAATGCGACCTCTTTTTCAAATTAAATTCTTTTAGTATCGATTAATTTAGTTACTACTTTCTTCGACCCATTTATTTAAGTTAACTCACAATTTCAATTATGAAACTTATATTTAATTACATTTATATTTTGCTTTTTAGTTTTTGAAATTCACGATTTCCCTTCATAAAAGAATAATAATTTAACAAACATATATTTTTAAAGAATTATACTAAATATAATTTTTATAATTGTGTGCGTGAACCTTAAAATAACCTTTTCATACACGCGGAACATGTGAATACAGTGTGAATAGAGATTACAATACAATCACAGCTTCCAATACAACCTCACTTTCATAGTTTAGATTAGAAATACGGATACATTAGTCGGTATTTTTTAAATGTAAACAACTAATTCTTTAATTCGAAAAAAAATATCCAAACCAATTAAACAGCTGATTAGTCAAGCTTTATTGCATGGTGTATTTTGGCGTAGAGCTCATTAAGATTCTCTCAGATCACGTTTGTTGAATCCGCTAGCTCAAATAATTCCTCAAATAATTCTCACTTCTATTCGACTCTTATATTCTTCTCCTACTTTCGTTCCCCTTTCTCTTCGTACTCTCTATTATTCAATATATTCACTGATATATTGATTTTATCTAATTTTAATTTTATAGTTTAAATATTATTTAGTAATATAATTCACACAATTTTGTTCATACAAACTGCACTCTATTATAAGGTTATAGTAATGTATAAAATTTTTTTGTATCAACACAACAGCAATCATTAATTAACTATTTCATTGTACATGTGTAATATAAGTATAAGCAATCTTATCATTTATATAAACAAATTAATTATTAGTGCTATCAAATATATTTCATTGTTATAAATAACATAAAATATTTATGAAAATCTCTTTTGAAATTTATTTTTTAAGATTTTTTATGCTAATATTACTCTACAAATTATATTTTTTATGTCTCTCTAATTAGTGATATATTTATTTAAAAACAAAGTAACTAATAGTAAAGGAAAAATTATATAAGAAGCGTGATAAACAATATAAACATTTAAAAGGTCAATATGTAATTCAACAGATATAATTATATTTTTGTATAAAACTCATTATCAGTATCTTTCATTTTTTAGTCACTCTATGTAGCAATAATTTAAACGCGGATACTTTAATCGATATTCTTAGAACGTACATATATGTCGTCAAAACATTATGTAAGTAAACAGTTAATTCTTTAACTCAACAAAAAACATCCAATTGAACCGGTTGATTGGTAAGGCAATTATATGTCAGAACGAAGAATACTTACTATATAGACTTCTTGTAATATATGTTTTTGCTTTGCTCTTACGTTCAAGATGCATTTCAAAATCATTTTTCTAATTGGTCAATAAGATTGCTTACTCATTTAACGCTTCGACAAGATGCTTATTTTAAAAATAATTGATCAATGTATCTGCTTATTTTAAAAATAATTGATCAATGTATCTGCTCAAAATTATTATTAAAGATAGTTTAAATTTGATCCAAAACGTATTGAATTTTATTATGTAAGTATATTCAATGAATTATGTAAGTATTTCGTCTTTTTAAAATTTTTGCGCATTATTTTCTGCTTAGAATTGCTTATTACTATTACTTTGTAATTAATATTTTCAAGAGTCTCTATTTATCTTATATATTAATTAAAATTTTTTTTCCTATACAAATGACTTACACTTAAATACGTATATAACATATATGTATATACATATATATATATGTATATATATTATATGTAATATATATATATGTATATATATTATATATAATGCATTTACTATTTAAAAAATTATAAGGAGTAATTTATTCTTTAATAAAAAATTAAAAAATCAAACAGTTTAGGTATCTAATTAATTTATACGTATATTAATGTTACGTTATATTGTTTCAGAAGCCTTGAGAGCAGAAATCGTGAGATAAACGATCAACATGTTTTTCTATACACTTAATGTATTCAGTATTGTACTATTTGGATTAGCATCAGCTGAAGAACTTATTCTTCGTAAGTCTTTTTAAATAATTTTTTTTCAATTTTTTCTAATTAAATGTTGTGAATCATTATAAAATTCAATTGAAAAATATCAAACGGCGTAATCGCTTTTCTTATTTTATGTCACAAGAAATGCCAAATGAGGTTTATAACAGTAGTCACTATTGATTATGCAATTGCGATTTAGCATGCCTACGTTAATCAATTTCAGTTTAATAAATTACTTTTTCAAACACAACGATAACGCGCTGTAGAATACGAAAGTACCATTTATTGAATCTATGATGCGAGCAATTTATCGTGCTGCGCATTACTTAAGCAGTTAATATTATCGCATATTAGCATCTATAAATCTGTATGTATTGCTCTATTCGCATAAATTATTTACTGTACAAAATCAATGTCAGTTAACATAAGAATGTCTTCAAATATCAGATACATATATGGTACAATTTTTAAATAACATATGTACGAGTAAAAAGATATTCTAAGAATACAGAACTACACGATCAGCTATACAATTACTTACGCTAAAATACTTAAATATTGTAATAACTATTGTTCTGTATTTATTCTAATATAAAAACTAATTCTAATATAAAAACTTTTACGTATTAGACATTTTGCATTTTTCTGAGGAAATAATGTTCCCATTTACATTTATGAGTAATATTTGTTAATAGTACACGTACAATTCATAAGTATTATGTACACACATGAATTATATAAATCATAACATTATTAATTATATCATTTAGAAAGAAAACAGTAAACAAATCTTTGTATGTGTTCACTTTATATTATAAACATAATTGCTATGAGAAATATAATCTTTAACGGTTTTGCGGATATTAGATACTTGTGTGTATATAATTTCGTGTGAATTTATATAGATACGTAGTACGTATATAGTTCTTTAAACTACGCGTGGACATTTTTTTAATCTTGAAACACAAACTACCGCAATAATATTACGAAATAATTTCACAATAAGAATTAATTATTTACAGATTTTAATATGTTATTCAACATTACTAAGATCGATCTAAGATACTTGAAGATCATCGAAAGTTGTTAAATTGCTAATTAATTTAACTCGTGATATTATTGCAGTAGTTTAACAGAGTTTGTGTTTTAAAACCGAAAAATTTTTGGCGCACAGTTTAAAAGACTACATACGTAGTATACAAATTCACACAAAATTATACAAGCACCTAAAATCCAGTTAGTCGTTAAAGCTTCCTTTCTCATTGATTAGGTTTCTTTTATATACGAATCTATGAGATTTAATATTTAGTATTGTATAATTGATATGTATTAATAGCTTATTGTACATATGTACGTATAGCTTATTGTACATATGTATGTATGTATTGTACATATTGTCAAAAAGACAGAAAGTTACTTTTTATTAATAATAGGAAAAAGGGCTACAAATTACTTTTTAAATTTTAGTTAGAATTATATTTTGAATTATATACTAAAACAATTTATGAATTTTTATAATTTTACTACTAATTCGTTTTATTTCTCTATTCAGCTGTAACCACCTGCAAGCGAGATTCAGTTGATTATTCTGCTTGTTTAAAACAAGCTGTAATAGAAGCACTCCCACGATTTGTTAAAGGTCTGAATTTTTATTAAAAATTTATATTTTGTTGTTTTATCATTTACATATTTTTTAAATAAAATATATATGTTTGTTTATTTAAAATATTTACAATTACACTACTGCGATATAAACAGAATGTTATCAACGTTAACAGTAAATAAAATGTCATAAATCTATGAATTTATAAACTATAATATTTAAAGCAGATTAAAAAAGATTAAATATTTTTTAATCTATTTGTTTAAACATATAATGGTCTATTCATTTTTGTAGGATTTCCAGAATTTGACTTTCCCCCATTAGAACCAATATTTTACGAATACGGTAAAGTCGTATTCGATTCAGGCGATATACATGCAGAAGTTACTGTGATGAATATGAGTGCGGCCGGCTTGTCAAAAGCTCAAATTAATGACGTGAGACCACACTTTCTTGATGATTCTTTCCGTTTAGAAGTTGACGCAATAGTACCAAACTTAATTCTAAATGGTGCTGTAAAAATGAATGGTACTATAGGTATATTTAGAATTGTTAGTAAAGGTATGATAAGAAATTCTATAAAATATATAAAAATATATTTATGTATTGTACATTTAATAACGTTTTTTATTAGCAGAACTAGTGTGCACTCAGTCAGTGCACATTAAAGCCGTTGCATACTAATCTGAATCCAAAAATAGGATATCTCAAAGTTGATTGATATTATATTTTATCAAATATTACAATATAATAAAATATATTGAGAATTTTTCGGTTTAATTCGTTTCTATATTTTTGTTAAACATATATCCTTACGTTGATTTATTTACAACAGCTTTAAAGTGCGTCGAGTGTGCACCAATTCTACCAATTAAAAAAACACTATAACTCTATTTAAATAATCAAAAATCAACGGACATGTGAGAGTGCAACGTTGTTGTAGGTACGTAAATAATCCATCAAACGGATCTTCAATCAAATCTTTAATTAAGTACGTTTCGACTCATTTTCGAGTCTTCTTCAGCAATACAATCAAAACAATCTCCAATTCAATATACAAAGATAGTTCATCAATTTGACAGAAAGGATGTTGTATCTGTGAATATTATGTTATTAATATATATATCTTAGACTTAAACTAATAATTATCACATAAGAATATAATTCAAATGACAACAAACATGCAAGGTAGGACATTCTTATATTAATTTATGATAAAAATTATATTAATAACATAATATTCACAGATACAACATCCTTTCTGTCAAATTGATGAACTATCTTTGTATATTGAATTGGAGATTGTTTTGATTGTATTGCTGAAGAAGACTCGAAAATGAGTCGAAACGTACTTAATTAAAGATTTGATTGAAGATCCGTTTGTTGGACTATTTACGTACCTACAACAACGTTGCACTCTCACATGCCCGTTGATTTTTGAATGTTTTTTACGTTTTCTTCTTCAGGTTTTTGCGAAATTCTATTTAAATAGAATTCCTATAAAAATTCCTATAAAATAATAATTAATAATGAGTAATAATAACAAGTACTCTCTTTGTTTTTAATATTAAAGTATTAAATATTGTGTTATACTTATTATACTACTTTAATTTAATTGTTTAAAAAAATATATTAATAATTGTCAAAGAGTTTGTGATATAATAATCCGAAAATTCTCTAGTATCGTTGAAGTACATACCCGTAGCAACCTAAAAAACATTAAATAATTTTTACAGCCATCGTCATTTTATTCAAAAACGTTATTAACTCTTAATATATATAATGTTTATACAGGGTCTTCCATTAAAAAGTTTTATTTTAAAGATTGTGCAGTTTCGTACAATTATGATGGCTCAATTTCGCCAATTGTTCGAGTATTGTCTTTGAGCGCATGAATCATTGCGTATCATTTGTGTAAATCTTATTCTTCACTTAACCCCAAAGGAAAAAGTCGAGGGATGTCAAATCGCACGATCTGGGTGGCCAATTAAAGTTTCGGTTACGCAAAAAAATGACATTCCACGGAATTTCTCCGTAAAATTTTCACCATATTTGTAGTGAGTTTTCACTATTTCTATGCGTTGCTCAAGCGAATATCGATGCATTGTTATTATTAATCGCATAGTAGTTTTACTCGACAAGCGTCGAGTATAAAATATGACAACTCCATTTGTAATAAGTATAAAATACCACGAACTTTAAAATGAAATTTATTAATGGAAAACCTTGTATAATATACATTTAATATACATGTTTTATATCATTGTATTATAATATTATATAGGTCCCTTTAATTTGACTGCTGATGATGTAATAGGAACATGGGATCTGTCAGGACATGTAGTAAACGATACATTGATTGTAGAACATATCCGTATACTTCCATCAGTTAAAAAACTTAAACTATATTTTGATTTATTCCCAGACAGTAAAGAAATTAGTGAGTATTAAATTCATTCAGATTTAATTATTTTTTTATTATTTTTTATCCAATATTAAATTATGTTATAGAAAAAGCGCATAATTTGTCCTATAATGTAAATCTTGTAATTTTTATAAAAGTGTTTGTTTAAAATAATTTAAAAAATTGATATTAGGTAATTGATATATGTATATATATTTACTTATTAGTGTATACGTATATAATACATGTGTGTGTGTGCGTGCGCGCGTGCGTATATTATAATATGTACTTCTTAACATATACATATATATATATGAGTATATACTTTATAAAATTAATTTGATATTTATACCATGAAATTAAAAAATATATGTAATTAAACATTTTTTTATAATGCAGTTATTAAATTAATCATTGATTTAATAAAAATAGAAACATATTACAAATGGAAATATTTACAAATTAAAATCGTATTTGATTATTATTCTTTACTTTAATTATTATTATTCTTTACTGTCCTTATTTATTTTGCCTATGTTTTTAAACACTGGATTACACAATAAAAATAATTATTTATATATAATTACATTTGTGATTAAATTTTCATTATAATCATATATTTATTTGTATTTTAAGTAATATTGTTATATACCAATTTTTAATTTCAGATGATATTATCGTAAGTTTTGTAAATGAATTTTGGCCACCGTTATATCGAGTAATGTTACCAATAACGTCTAAAGCATGGGATCCATGGTTGACTGACCTTACCAATAAATTATTCTCAAAAGTTTCTTTTTCAAAACTATTTCCATAAAATTCATATATTTACTATATTATTCAGAAATATGAACAGGTAATAAAAAAATTATATTATTATATAATAAAAAACTTAAATTTATATTACTAAAACATTTTTCAAGTTCTTTAAGTCTATGCTTTTTAAAGTGAAAGAAGAGAAAAAATAAATAGAAGAGTATATTTCATTAATTAATATACAACATTAATTTTTTATATTTCTCTTATAATATTGTATTTTCTTTTGTAGATTTCACTTACAGAGAGAGAGAGAGAGAGAGACAGAGTTTTTTAAATTTTAAAATAAATTTTTTTGCAGATAAAAATTAACAATATTGAATTTCAATTTTTGCAAAGAATGGTGCATCCAATGATGTATACTCATATTCATATGATTGCGTTATTTATTTTTTCATCACCATTAATTGGTTAGAAATAGAGAGATGCAATGAAACTTTGCTTATTCAATTTACGTTCAAAATTCATTGATTAATGGAATATGTACGTAGAAGATCGTTCAATTTGTAATCTCAGTAAGGAATAAAGATCTTTTATGGATATACATATTTGGATGTATTTATAAAATTATATCTCTAAAAGAAGTTTAGTAAAATAAAAAAATGTATATATATATATATATAATACATTTTATGTATATGTTAGAAAAATAAAATAGACAACAAATCGAAGAAAGAAATTGAGAGGCACGGAATTTATCACGAATAAAAGTCAGAAAGAGAAAGTTAAAATACGCACCAAGAATGCGAGAAGTTGTCAAACTTTCGCATCAGAGAATTCTTTCCAGGCCTCTCGAAATATCCGTAATAAAGTTATAAACTTTTAGGAAGGGCCACGCCATACCTTCGTTGTATAACTGCTTACTCTGAGTTTCTCAGCGTACAACGACCGAACTAAATTTTGCTTCTTCGAGCACTGATAACTGAATCTATAATCCAATCGACAAGTTTCCGCAGCTCTTTTTACGAGTTGATAACTGACTCATTTAATCACTGAATGAATTTGTCAATATCATGAAAGATACCTTACTTTTGAAATATTGTTTATATGCAACATTTAGAAAGGAATAAGTCAATATGTTCGATTTATACACGATTTATGTATAGCGCAGTAATTACCATACGTATCTATTATTTGCCTGAATTCAATACTATATTTTAATCAAGAAATTAAATTCTATCTATTATATTGAATAAAAATATAACTATGAACAACAATTAGTCCAATTCTGTAATGTTAAAATTTTATTTGCAAATTTTTGAAAAAGTGATATTTAATATAATAATATTTTACATATTTTAATTAAAATGCGAATTATTCTGTACCAAATTATTTAAGCTATATTTAATTTCATATAAATATATTTTCAAATATTATTATAATATATATAATATAAAGCAAATATTACGAAAATAGAAACATAATGAAACATATAATGTAAAAATATGATATAAGTATTATACAAGATTTTTTGTAAATAAAATTTATAAAAGATATATTTGATAATTGTCGTATTAAAACGTCGCAACGTCAGTCAATTCCGTCATAAATACTGACAATAAGATTAACATTTTTCTGTTAATAAAGGCATTCTGTGCGCAGCTACTGAAGTGGACTTGTATGCGGATAATAATTACTTTTTTAAATACAATTTAGACCATTAAGTGATAATTATTCAATTTTACAGTATAGTTAAATTGATTCGCGATTACACTTCCAAAGGTGTATTCCGGGATTTTATTATTTGTTTTTTATTTAATTACTTTATATATATTTATCTTTATAATATATCTAATCACAGTCAAATATAACAATAAAATAAAAATATCATTTTTATATTCAATAATGAGTTAATGAATATTATCTTATTCAAAATGGCTTACAATTTAAATGCTTATTTTAAATTAAAATATACATTAATTAAAATACTTAATCAAATAAAACATAAATGTATTCACGAGGCTTAGGAGTCAAACCGCAAGTTCTGTTTTGCGCAAATTTTTTACAATTTCAAATATAATTACGTCTAAAATACTTAATATATATTTGTCGTTTCTGACATTTAAAACGGAATAATTGTATGTTCAATTCTAATATGAATATAATAGTACATATAAATATATTATAATATAATAGTACATATTTGAGAAAAAACTTAACGCACAAATATTAAATGTAAAGTTATCAAGTCGTTTTAAAATCTACTTACGCATGTACACGCATATTCATCAAAAGTTATAAATTTTTGGTTGGAAGTTTGGACGTTACCATAAATTTTTACGTGCAATCTCGCGACTTTAAACTTTATAGATTTGAAATGCAGCTTTAGTAGAAATCATATAACACCTTCAGTTTATGTATAGAAATCCGGTATATACTCATATACGCACGAAGTTATAAATTTCCGCGCGAATGGCAACCCAGAGCCATCAATCTTCAGGAAGAACTGAGTAATTTCAAATTTTAAGGTTCTCAAAGTAACTTGCCGTCAACAAAAGCTCCTGCAATTCGATTTGTCGGTGCGAAAGTGTACAGCTTCACTAAATTATGAATCATTTCTATCGATTGTTGTCATACATTGCTATATTCTTGTAATGTAAAACTAATTTGATAAAATCATAAATCTAGCTACTTAAATCCATTTAAGTATCCATATATCCCATCAAAAAAATACACAAATAAAATACGTTTCGCGTGCGCGCGCGTGTGTGTACATATCAACATAGCTTATAAAAATTATTTACTTTTAAGAAAATAGAATAAAAATTGTAAAAAATTAAATACTTATGTAAATGTTCTGCAAATATCTTGTTCATGCAAATTCGACGGCACGACAACCCTAGCTTATATCACTTTCGACAAGCGGAGCTCAGATTGACAAAACCGATATTTTGCCGTGATGGAAACCGTCAAGTTCCGCCACGCAACTGAATAAATCACAAATACATTACCTCTATGGAGACCTGCGTTAATACCCGCTACGCGTGACGAGGTGCAATTAATCCGCGATAAGTGCAATTAATTTAGAGTGATTTTCTCCGCACAGTAATCGCACCGAATTAAATCTGGCGCGATTCATCACGCTGACAGGAAAAAAAAAATAAAAAGATAAAAATATGAAGAGGTCGAGCGAAAGGCGGGAGAGGAGACTTCGTACTTCCCTTCATCGGGCGAGGCAAACCAGAATGCAGAGGTGCGCACGTGGACGGAAACATCGATCGTATGTCGGCCGGCGAAGTCGGTAGACGCGTGAATCTCAATTTGCTGGCTGGTCCCCGTGGACACGTGCCTCTACGTGTATTCGCCGAACATTTACATAAGGTACGCGGTAACACGCCGATGCGCTCCCTTCCGTGACGAGAGAGACATCGAATTCTATCCACTTTTCAAGAGATTAACTCTATATAGCTTGAAACAAGCGATTTGTGTCTAGATTTATGCCTCGATCTTCAACTGGTAATGTATAACTTTAGCAGTAATAAATTTAGCAATAATGCAATTAAATTTAATAAAAAAATATTTATTACTATTTTATGGCTGAGGGAAAAGTGTTTGTCATTTGTAATTATGATTAGGAACCCCCTTTTTATGTTTATTATTGCTATAATATTAATAATAATAACCTTATTTCTATAGTTCTTTCAAACATGAAAATTGTAATATAAATTGTGGTAATTTTTAATATTAATATAATAACATGAAAATTTAAATAGTAAATAAAATATGCATTTTTATTCAGTAAATGCAATTACAGTAAAATTATTTTCTTAAATTTATAACTTATTATTTACATAGAGTAATAATAACTGTTATAAAAAATATGTTAAAAAGAAATCGAGGAAAAGATAAAGGTTTTAAGTATAATATGTGTGATTATAAATTATCATTAATATTATATGTATAGAGTTTGCCTATATTTTATAAATTTTTCAAATAGTAAAATGGTATTAATATTTGTTCTTTTTAGGATAATAATTTAAAAAACCGAATTCTTTCAGCAGAGTATCCTTAATAACGTAGCCTTCTCTTTTCCTTTGAGTTTTTGTTTAAGCGAAATAATGGTTAGAAGAATTATGGGGAGAAACGCCAACATAGTGTAGCAACATTCGATTGGGCGGAGTAACGTCAGCTTCGTCGGCACGTCACGGTTAATTAATCAAGCTTTTATGGTCGTCGTTTAGTTGAACTCTCAACCACCGTCCAGTTTACCAGAATTCTCTTTTTCACTCTTTTACTCTGTTGCTTCATCACTTTCTCTTGCTTTTTTGTTGGTCCATCTCGCTGCCGCATTTGCTTGACCTTTCACGGATTATCGACGGAAGGAAGACAGAGAATACACCATTTGCCTTTGTACCATTTGCCAAGTTACTCGTGCGATCATGCAACCGCATAAATTATTCATGTCGCGATTAATGCGGTTAAATATTTAGGTACTCCGTTATTCTTTCACTTTAGCACGTCGCGCCTCCGTGGGTGCGAAGCACGGGGATTACCACGGACTGCCGCGCCTCGTGCAAACAAATTTCCGCGAGGAGTCGTTCCGACGCACAGCCGGCGACGTCCTTAATTGGTGCTAATTAGACGGTTATACGTTAAATGCGCGGGCGTTGCAAACACGTTTCTCTCTGTAAAGAGAATACGCCAATAGCAATGCTACATTTTCAAAATGAATACTAGGTATATGCACAAAAATTTCTTTGATTGAAATACGTTATTTCTTCAGATAATTATTTTTTGGAATTCTATTCGTTACTTCTTTATGTGAAGCAACGAATAGGATTTTTTCCTCGTGCGTAATTTTACGATATACATTTTTCCAATATTCAATATGCAACTTTAAATTTAATAATGCAAAATTGGTATATCGTGTATATTCTACACAGTTGCTCATTTTCTGAGATTGAGTATCATCTATCAGAACACATTACCGTTAGTTAATAAAGAATAACCTGCTTGATATCGCGCGTATACACATCAATCCTTCACTATTACAAATCATCGTATAGCCTCGATGTTCTGTAGGTATTTTAGAAGACATGGATGATATACATAAGCACAAACAGCTACGGGAACATGGGATAGATGGGCTGCACGTTGTGGCAGGGATATTTTCAGGAAATTCACCATTTTTAAGCTTATCCACGGTACTTATTTCTCGGGAGATACGGGAGGCCCAGGGCTTCACCCTGGCAGCAGGCGGAAGGATACAAAACGAGCGCAAGCTCGCCGGGCGTAAAGGATGAACGTGTTTTCCAACCGTAGGAACGAGATACGCTCTCGGAAAATCGGTGACCACTTTAGTACGGTAAACACGATTATCGATATTATCCTTTCGCTCTGCTATAATAGAATTTCACGTAACACAATTAGAATTACCAAATTTACTATCATTTAATGTCTTTTATATCTTTGCTATGTGTATATGTCATTGTTAACAAGATATCATTTAATTCGTTCTTCTTTTTTAAATATATTATAGTTGAAACTGAGATATTTATAAAATATGCAAAATTTACATAGAAAATGCGTATAATAAACGCAAATTTTTATCTTTAAATTCTTTCTGATATCTGAGATTTATAAAGATGACTCTTATATCGAATAGAAATTATTCACATATATGTAACAACAAGAAAATATCTCATAACTCCTTTGTGTTTTGCTACAATCCGCCCATAAATTAGTCAAGAGTGAAGGAGAGTGCCACTTAACCAGCTACAATAATTCTTCGCGGTGAGA
Source organism: Cyphomyrmex costatus (assembly GCF_001594065.2). NCBI lineage: Eukaryota > Metazoa > Arthropoda > Insecta > Hymenoptera > Formicidae > Cyphomyrmex > Cyphomyrmex costatus. Next base: position 687,007 of record NW_017275130.1, read on the forward strand.
GCTCAGTTGAACAGACGATATATGCCTCCATGAAAGATGACAACGCAATTTTCTGACAAAAGAGATTTCGATGATTTGTTCCGGGATAATTTTATCAGATATTTTAACAAAATCTAAACATATGTATAACAAACAAGTTTCTACCATTTCTAATATAACATTAGCGTAATTTTATGTATTAAATTATTTTATAAGATTTATATATATAATTAATATTTATAGCACGTCATTATTACATCTATTAACACGTTTTTATTACAAAGCATATGTATAATTTTATTATTGATATGTATAATTTATTTATAAATTTAGAAAATACTTTTTTGTAGATTTTTAAGAAAAAAAAAAGCGTAACATAAAATTAAAATTATTGTATAATTTCTATAAATTGCTAGTAAATTCTTTTTATTTGTTTGCAATTTATCTTTGTATAATATATTTGGTATATAATAAATCAACTTGACCTCTCAAACTACTTTTATCTGGTCTCAACCCTTCATAATAACCACATACACGTATTTCGCCAAAAAATAGAACTTTGTTCAGCAGTTTGTCTTTGCTTTTTTATTCTCATTCTTCACACCCTGACCTCCCTGTGCGGATAACCTTTACGGTACTTTTCCGACTTGCTGTGCACGTGTTCGATACTGTGGTACTCTGACAAACTTATATCGAGCCAATTCATTTTCACGAATAAATTCACTATATCGTACCATTTATCATTTTCATTTTCCCACAAGGAGAATATAATGACACTGTCCGTCCATAGGTATAGCGAACGAGAACGAGAAAGGAATTTTAAAGCAAACGGGAATGCTTTTAATTTTTGATTTAATGGAAAACAATTTTAAGTAGACTTATGAGTTACTATTTTCGAAATTTTACATGAATATTACTCGTGTCATTTAAACATCCGACAAAGCTATTTGATGCTGATACCTATATTACCTCGAACTGTGTGCGAAATATCGTTAAAATTCGTATGTGCACAACTGCGATCTTGGAAAACCCGTAAGTCGTAAAAATCTGACATAAAAATTAGGATTGCCCTGGAGTGTAGTGCAAAGGGGTTGGAAAGTTTATGTGAGTTTCGGAATCCCAAGGTTGTAAAAGACTCACGATTTCGAAAAGTAGATGTTAAATCCTTTGGGAAGAAGCATTTTAATTTGTTAATAAATTGGATGGAACAAAAAATCGCGATAACTCCCTCCAAATTATTAATCAAGATTCTAAACTGTTATTGTGGTCTAATCAATATAATTGTAAAAATTAATTTTCAAATGCAAAATAAAAAAAATTATGTAATTAATTACATACTCTGTTGTCAAAATAAAATTATAAGTATTTGTTATGTCATTAAAATTATGGAGAAAATATAAAGACTACAACAGCAATTAGTATAATGAATAAAGAAGTACCAAGAAAAAAATGGCATCTTTTACGTTTGATATGTCTGTTTACTGATGACGTCTAGATTAAATTTCTTGCGCATTGATGTTGTAACAAAGGTGTATCGTTATACATGTAGCACTACTGGTGAGAGTCGCAAAGAACCGCAAGAGATATCTGAATATTCACATATCATTCTCTCTCTGCCATTGTAGCTTTTATTTGCACACTGTACATTTTCTTTTATCCCGTTACAAGCAGCCCCAGGAAGAACACAGCACTAAATCATAGAATAGCGAAACTGATGAAACGCGTTTCAAAATGTAGCCCTAGGGAAAAGTGAGACGACATTACCCCATCTCGAATCGATATCCTCAATATAATGCAACTGGGCAAAGAATTATTCGATAGTTATATGAAAGTCTTCCATTCGCAAATATATTATTACAATATTAATTTTTTTTCTTTTCTCGTTACATTGGATTGTAATAGTATAGCTATTCGTGACATATACCGTATTTATGGATTTCCTCATCATTTTCGTGATACACATCGCTCTGTTTAATTATTACCTATAATTACGTTTAAGGCAACTGCATTTTTTAAGCGTACAATAAAAAATCTGTGTATTTCATTATATTAATAAAATTATTAAGATAAAGATTGTATAATAAATTGCAACACCGTAAATATACTTAATAATTAAAGTTAGTCCTTAATAATTAAAGTTCATATTAAAAGATTTCAGTAAAAATTTATGGAAGCTACGAAAAAAAATTTAATAAAAGAAAGAAGATAAGTGAAAGTAAGATTAAAAGCGCGTGCGTAACAGAAAAGCTGTAAGATAGTCAGTAAGAAATAACTTTAATAACTAATCGGAGAGAGAGAGAGAGAGAGAGAGAGAGAGAGAGAGAGAGAGAGAGAGAGAGAGAGAGAGAGAGAGAGGGTGTGGGGGGGTGTGGAAAGTGCGTA